>NW_028318690.1:1200000-1800000 GCF_062004578.1 Staurois parvus
ACACACCAGCAGTGTGAGGAGACCTGAAAGTGGCACATGTTTGAGGCATGATTCATGGCGGATTTAGTCAGTTGTGTCAGGAACTGGTGGTTTGAAATCCAGACTAATCCACGCCTGATTCATTTTCACAAACGTGAGTCTCTCCACACTTTGGGTGGACAGTCGTGTCCTCCGCGGAGTTACAATACCTCCTGCCGCACTAAACACGCGCTCCGATGCCACGCTACTGGCCGGGCATGACAGCCTTTCAAGGGCAAATTCAGCTAGTTGGGGCCAAAGGTCAAGTTTCGTTGCCCAGTAGTCAAGGGGATTGTCTACCTCGGTTGGCAGGGTGCTGTCCAAGTAGGCCCAAGCCTGTTGTTTGAGCTCCTGCTCCAGGTCCACCTGATGCTGCTGCTGCTGCTGCGGCTGGTTAGTAGTTTCCTCACTGCGCTGGTGAAGAAAGCTACTCATCATCGACTGCAGACTGAGGCAGCCGCTGCTGGTGGAGCTGCCACTGCTCCTACCACCCCACCCCTCCCCTGCTGCCATGCCAGCGGAACGCGAGCGCACAGGGCCCACAGTGTCTGAGGATGGACGATGGCGCACAAAGGCAGAGACCAACTGACTACATAGGTGGTTTTTATAGTACGTAATTTTGGCCTCCCTCTCAGCAGGTGTGAAAAAGGCCACCATTTTGGACCGGTAGCGAGGGTCCAACAAGGTGGACAGCCAAAAGTCATCCCTCTGTCTGATGGTTATTATTCGGCTGTCGCTACGCAAGCAACCGAGCATGCTATGGGCCATTTGTGCCAAGGAATGCGAGGGACTCCCTGCCTCCATCTCCACAGCATACTGCCACGGTGCGTCTGGGTCCTCTGTCTCCTCCTCCTCCTCCTCTACCAGATGCTCCTGCTCCTCCACTCCTGTCCGCTGAGTGGAAAAACCACCCATTTCACTCAATAATTCCTGAGCACAAATGTCCTCCTCTACCTCCTCCTCTTCTTCCTGTCCTGCCCCCACAGGGGTCATGTGGCGTTGAGATCTGTGCGCCACGTCTACCGCACCCTGACCAGCCATTGTTAACAGCATTTGTTCCAGGACGTGCAACAGAGGAATGACGTCGTTCATCCCATAGTCCTGCCGACTCACGAATAGCGTGGCCTCCTCAAAGGGCCTGAGCAAGCGGCAGGTGTCACGCATGAGCTGCCAATGGCTGACATCTAAGTTACACAGGGGAGTACCTTTATCCGCTTGTAACATCAGGAAATCGGTGATGGCCTTTCGCTGCTCGTAAAGGCGGTCTAACATGTGTAGGGTTGAATTCCACCTTGTTGCAACGTCGCAGATCAGGCGATGCTGTGGAATTCCGTTCTGCCGCTGCAGCTCAATGAGGGTGTTCTTTGCGGTGTAGGAATGGCTGAAATGCATGCACAGTTTACGTGACATTTTAAGGATGTCTTGCAGTGGGATGGTGGATTTTAGGAACCGCTTGACAACCAGATTGAACACGTGAGCCATGCATGGCGCATGGCACAACCTTCCTTGACGCAGAGCAGACACCATGTTCTTTCCGTTGTCAGTCAACATGGTTCCGATTTTTAGTTTGCGCGGAGACAGCCATCTGTCGATTTCTCTGTTCATTACACTCAGCAGTTCCTCCCCTGTGTGACTACGTTCGCCAAGGCATACCAGGTGCAGCACAGCGTGACACCGTTGCGCCCTGCACATGTGATATGCCGGTCGGGTAATGGGACTTGGCACGGGGGTGGCGGCTGAGGACACGGCGGAAAAAGAGGTGGTAGAGGCGGACATGCTTGCTGGACCAAGGACGTGCAAACGTGGAGGCAAAAGCGTCGTGACCTGTCCAAGTTGCTGGTGCGGCTGTGCCGGCACCACGTTCACCCAGTGGGCCGTAAATGACATGTACTGTCCCTGACCGTAGTTACAGCTCCACACGTCGGCGCTGCCGTGCACTTTGGCAGAGACCGACATGCTCAAAGACTGGCCCACCATCTCTTCTACATGTGAATGCAGGGCTGGCACTGCCTTTTGGGCAAAGAAATGACGGCTTGGCACTCTCCACCGCGGCGCGGCACAAGCCATCATTTCTCGGAAAGGTGCTGAGTCCACCAGTTGGAAAGGGAGGGACTGCAGCACCAGCAACTTGGACAGGAGGACGTTCAGCTTTTGCACCGTCGGGTGCGTGCTCGCAAACTGTTGTCTCTTGGATACGGATTCCAAGAAAGACTGTTGACGGAATCCGAGAAGAGGAGTAGCAGGAGAAGGAGCATCTGAACGAGCGGAAGATGCCAATGAGCGACAACTCCCCTCAGCAGAGGTGTTGGAGCCTTGACTGGCTGATAGAGGGCGATTGACGACGTCGGGTGACGGAGCAAGTAACGGAGCGGGTGATGGAGCGGGGGCTGGGGCAGGCAGAACCGCCGTATGTTTATCACGGTTTTCCCAGGCCACCGAATGGTGACGCTGCATATGCTGACGCAACGCTGTAGTCCCAACATGGGCCCCCTGGCCACGCTTGCATTTCTGGCCACATAGTCGACATACGGCTACGTTTACTTCCTCGGGCGGCTTGAGGAAAAATTGCCACACCACCGAGTAGGAAACTTTGCCCCCGCTACTCTTCACTGGCTGACTGCTACTTCCTCCGTGCGCACCGGCACCACTACTGGCCGTGGTGGTAGGCTGCAGTGGAGCTGGTGCTCTACTCCGTGGACGTTTGGCTCCACTGACACTGATGCGACCCTGCTGCTGTCTCCTGGGCAACCCACCGACTGTTTTGCTCGCTGCCAAGCTGCCACCCTCTTCTCCTGATGATGCGGAAGAAATTGCCTGATGACGACGAGGCTGCCAAGTGCGATCAACCTCCTCATCATCAAGTAGGGTCTCCGCCTCACTACTAGCCCCCTCGGCTGCGTCTGGGTCAGGAGACAGACCTGTCTCTAGACCGGCTACCGAGCCACTCTCCTCGCCAGTACTTGTTCGCTTGGCTGCTGAAAAGGCCGATGTCTCCCCCCGTTCCTGACCGCCCTCTGTTAGCTCTTCCTCACTGTACAGTGGGGCTGAGCCCACAGCATGCGATACTTCGCTTGGTGAGGGAACAGCAAAGGACAGGGGCAGGTAGAGGACACGTGATTTCAGTGGGCTTGGTCCCGGGCCATGCCAACTAACGGTTGTGTCTGACGTACCCACCGACCGTTGGCTGTAGGTGTCAGAGGTGACCTGGGAAGAGGAAGACGACCGAGCCAACCAATCAATGACGGCAGGGTTGTCGGTGGAGACACGACCGCTGGATGACACCGGGAGCACTGGCCTCTGGCTGCGAATACTGCTGCCTCGACCCCTTCCTCTGCTGCCACGTCTGCTCGCTCCTAAAACATTGCCTCCTCTGCCACTCCTCTGCATGTTGTCTGACATACTATTTAATTCAACGATTAGGTGTCCCTGAGTAACAATTCTCTGGCACGCAGTAACAATTCTGTCTGTCCCTGAGTATGAATTCTGTGGCCCTGAGTAACAATTCTGTGTCTGTGCGAGTAACAATTCTGTGTCTGTGCGAGTAACAATTCTGTGTCTGTGCAAGTAACAATTTTGTGTCTGTGCGAGTAACAATTCTCTGGCACTCAGTAACAATTCTGTCTGTCCCTGAGTAACAATTCTCTGGCACTCAGTAACAATTCTGTCTGTCCCTGAGTAACAATTCTCTGGCACTCAGTAACAATTCTGTCTGTCCCTGAGTAACAATTCTCTGGCACTCAGTAACAATTCTGTCTGTCCCTGAGTAACAATTCTCTGGCACTCAGTAACAATTCTGTCTGTCCCTGAGTAACAATTCTCTGGCACTCAGTAACAATTCTGTCTGTCCCTGAGTAACAATTCTCTGGCACTCAGTAACAATTCTGTCTGTCCCTGAGTATGAATTCTGTGGCCCTGAGTAACAATTCTGTGTCTGCGCGAGTAACAATTCTGTGTCTGTGCAAGTAACAATTTTGTGTCTGTGCGAGTAACAATTCTCTGGCACTCAGTAACAATTCTGTCTGTCCCTGAGTATGAATTCTGTGGCCCTGAGTAACAATTCTGTCTCTGTGCGAGTAACAATTCTGTGTCTGTGCAAGTAACAATTTTGTGTCTGTGAGAGTAACAATTCTCTGGCACTCAGTAACAATTCTGTCTGTCCCTGAGTAAGAATTCTCTGGCACTCAGTAACAATTCTGTCTGTCCCTGAGTATGAATTCTGTGGCCCTGAGTAACAATTGTGTGTCTGTGCAAGTAACAATTCTGTGTCTGTGCAAGTAACAATTTTGTGTCTGTGAGAGTAACAATTCTCTGGCACTCAGTAACAATTCTGTCTGTCCCTGAGTAACAATTCTCTGGCACTCAGTAACAATTCTGTCTGTCCCTGAGTATGAATTCTGTGGCCCTGAGTAACAATTCTGTCTCTGTGCGAGTAACAATTCTGTGTCTGTGCAAGTAACAATTTTGTGTCTGTGAGAGTAACAATTCTCTGGCACTCAGTAACAATTCTGTCTGTCCCTGAGTAAGAATTCTCTGGCACTCAGTAACAATTCTGTCTGTCCCTGAGTAACAATTCTCTGGCACTCAGTAACAATTCTGTCTGTCCCTGAGTAACAATTCTGTCTGTCCCTGAGTATGAATTCTGTGGCCCTGAGTAAGAATTCTCTGGCACTCAGTAACAATTCTGTCTGTCCCTGAGTATGAATTCTGTGGCCCTGAGTAACAATTGTGTGTCTGTGCAAGTAACAATTCTGTGTCTGTGCAAGTAACAATTTTGTGTCTGTGAGAGTAACAATTCTCTGGCACTCAGTAACAATTCTGTCTGTCCCTGAGTAACAATTCTCTGGCACTCAGTAACAATTCTGTCTGTCCCTGAGTATGAATTCTGTGGCCCTGAGTAACAATTCTGTCTCTGTGCGAGTAACAATTCTGTGTCTGTGCAAGTAACAATTTTGTGTCTGTGAGAGTAACAATTCTCTGGCACTCAGTAACAATTCTGTCTGTCCCTGAGTAAGAATTCTCTGGCACTCAGTAACAATTCTGTCTGTCCCTGAGTAACAATTCTCTGGCACTCAGTAACAATTCTGTCTGTCCCTGAGTAACAATTCTGTCTGTCCCTGAGTATGAATTCTGTGGCCCTGAGTAAGAATTCTCTGGCACTCAGTAACAATTCTGTCTGTCCCTGAGTATGAATTCTGTGGCCCTGAGTAACAATTGTGTGTCTGTGCAAGTAACAATTCTGTGTCTGTGCAAGTAACAATTTTGTGTCTGTGAGAGTAACAATTCTCTGGCACTCAGTAACAATTCTGTCTGTCCCTGAGTAACAATTCTCTGGCACTCAGTAACAATTCTGTCTGTCCCTGAGTATGAATTCTGTGGCCCTGAGTAACAATTCTGTCTCTGTGCGAGTAACAATTCTGTGTCTGTGCAAGTAACAATTTTGTGTCTGTGAGAGTAACAATTCTCTGGCACTCAGTAACAATTCTGTCTGTCCCTGAGTAAGAATTCTCTGGCACTCAGTAACAATTCTGTCTGTCCCTGAGTAACAATTCTCTGGCACTCAGTAACAATTCTGTCTGTCCCTGAGTAACAATTCTGTCTGTCCCTGAGTATGAATTCTGTGGCCCTGAGTAAGAATTCTCTGGCACTCAGTAACAATTCTGTCTGTCCCTGAGTATGAATTCTGTGGCCCTGAGTAACAATTGTGTGTCTGTGCAAGTAACAATTCTGTGTCTGTGCAAGTAACAATTTTGTGTCTGTGAGAGTAACAATTCTCTGGCACTCAGTAACAATTCTGTCTGTCCCTGAGTAACAATTCTCTGGCACTCAGTAACAATTCTGTCTGTCCCTGAGTATGAATTCTGTGGCCCTGAGTAACAATTCTGTCTCTGTGCGAGTAACAATTCTGTGTCTGTGCAAGTAACAATTTTGTGTCTGTGAGAGTAACAATTCTCTGGCACTCAGTAACAATTCTGTCTGTCCCTGAGTAAGAATTCTCTGGCACTCAGTAACAATTCTGTCTGTCCCTGAGTAACAATTCTCTGGCACTCAGTAACAATTCTGTCTGTCCCTGAGTAACAATTCTGTCTGTCCCTGAGTATGAATTCTGTGGCCCTGAGTAAGAATTCTCTGGCACTCAGTAACAATTCTGTCTGTCCCTGAGTATGAATTCTGTGGCCCTGAGTAACAATTGTGTGTCTGTGCAAGTAACAATTCTGTGTCTGTGCAAGTAACAATTTTGTGTCTGTGAGAGTAACAATTCTCTGGCACTCAGTAACAATTCTGTCTGTCCCTGAGTAACAATTCTCTGGCACTCAGTAACAATTCTGTCTGTCCCTGAGTATGAATTCTGTGGCCCTGAGTAACAATTCTGTCTCTGTGCGAGTAACAATTCTGTGTCTGTGCAAGTAACAATTTTGTGTCTGTGAGAGTAACAATTCTCTGGCACTCAGTAACAATTCTGTCTGTCCCTGAGTAAGAATTCTCTGGCACTCAGTAACAATTCTGTCTGTCCCTGAGTAACAATTCTCTGGCACTCAGTAACAATTCTGTCTGTCCCTGAGTATGAATTCTGTGGCCCTGAGTAACAATTCTGTGTCTGTGCGAGTAACAATTCTGTGTCTGTGCAAGTAACAATTTTGTGTCTGTGCGAGTAACAATTCTCTGGCACTCAGTAACAATTCTGTCTGTCCCTGAGTAACAATTCTCTGGCACTCAGTAACAATTCTGTCTGTCCCTGAGTAACAATTCTCTGGCACTCAGTAACAATTCTGTCTGTCCCTGAGTAACAATTCTCTGGCACTCAGTAACAATTCTGTCTGTCCCTGAGTAACAATTCTCTGGCACTCAGTAACAATTCTGTCTGTCCCTGAGTAACAATTCTCTGGCACTCAGTAACAATTCTGTCTGTCCCTGAGTAACAATTCTGTCTGTCCCTGAGAATGAATTCTGTGGCCCTGAGTAAGAATTCTCTGGCACTCAGTAACAATTCTGTCTGTCCCTGAGTAACAATTCTCTGGCACTCAGTAACAATTCTGTCTGTCCCTGAGTAAAAATTCTGTGGCCCTAATAACGTTTCTGTGGCCCTAAGTAACAATTCTCTGGCACTGAGTAACAATTCTGTCTGTCCCTGAGTATGAATTCTGTGGCCCTAACTAGCGTTTCTTTGTCCCTAAATAACGATTCTGTGGCCCTCATTAACAAGTCTGTGTCCCTGAGTAATGGTTCTCTGTCCCTAAGTAACTTCTCTCTGTCCCCAATTCTCGTTTCTGTGGCCCTAACTCTGTCCCTGTCCCTAGTACAGAGCGGTCTGCCTCTGTTCAATGACTGCAGGCAAATGAAGATTTCCAAAATGGCCGCTATATATACCTCGACCATTACACAGTGCTGGCTGGCTGGCTGCTGATTGGCTGATGCGATCACATGTCGTTGAGGAATGCATTATGGGGCAGCGCGCCTTGTCTGCGCGCCTTCCCCGACATCCCTGCTCCGTCGCCGCACATGTCAGCCGCCATTTTCTGAAAAATTTCGATTCGCGCGTCCGAATTAGGCTGTTTTTCGGATTCGGCACGAATCGAAATTTTTCCGATATTCGACTCGAATTCCACTTCGGATACTTCGATTCGCTCATCTCTAGTCACAACAATAGAAGAACACAGTCTGCTGAACATAATACTACACAAACATTAGATGTTTCCATGGTTTAATTGCACATAACATGTAAACATTCACAGTGCAGGGAGGAAAAAGTATGTGAACCTTTGGACTTAATAACTGGTTGACCCTCCTTTGGCAGCAATAACCTCAACCAAACGTTTCCTGTAGTTGCAGATCAGACCTGCACAAAGATCTGGAGTAATTTTGGACCACTCCTCTTCACAAAACTGTTTCAGTGTAGCAATATTCTTGGGATGTCTGGTGGGAATCGCTCTCTTAAGGTCATGCCACAGCATTTCAATCGGGTTGAGGTCAGGACTCTGACTGGGCCACTCCAGAAGGCGTATTCTGTGCTGTCGCAGCCATTGTTTTGTTGAATTACTTGTATGCTTTGGGTCATTGTCCTGTTGCATCACCCATCCTCTGCGGAGCATCAGTTGGCGGACAGATGGTCGTATGTTTTCCTGCAAAATGTCTTGATAAACTCTGGAATTCATTTTCCCATCAATGACAACAATCCGTCCAGGCCCTGAGGCAGCAAAGCAGCCCCAAACCATGATGCTCCCTCCGCCATGTTTTACAGTGGGGATGAGGTTTTGATGTTGGTGTGCTGTGCCTTTTTTTCTCCACACATAGTGTTGTGTGTTCTTCCCAAACAACTCAATCTTGGTTTCATCTGTCCACAGTATATTTTGCCAGTAGTGCTGTGGAACATCCAGGTGCTCTTTTGCAAACTTCAAACGTGCTGCAATATTCTTTTTGGACAGTAATGGCTTCCTCCGTGGTGTCCTCCCTTGTACTCCATTCTTGTTTAATGTTTTCCTTATTGTAGATGTGTCAACAAAAATGTTAGCATGTGCCAGAGATTTCTGTAGGTCTTTAGCTGACACTCTAGGATTCTTCTTTACCTCATGCAGCATTCTGCGCTGTGTTCTTGCAGTCATTTTTACAGGACGACCACGCCTAGGGAGAGTAGCAACAGTGCTAAACTTTCTCCATTTGTAGACAGTCTGTCTTACCGTGGACACATGAAGATCAAGGCTTTTGGAGATAGTTTTGTAACCCTTTCCAGCTTCATGCAAGTCAACAATTCTTGATCGTAGGTCTTCTGAGAACTCTTTTCTGCGAGGCATGGTTCACATCAGACAGTGCTTCTTGAAACCAGTAAACCCAAAACAGGTGTGTGTTTTTTAAGGGCAGGACAGCTGTCAGCAACACATCCAATATCATCACCCTGATTGGAGTCAAGGTTGGCTCACTCCTGGCTCCAATTAGCTCTGGGAGAAGTCATTAAGCTAGGGCCTCACATACTTTTTCCTCCCTGCACTGTGAATGTTTACATGTTATGTGCAATTAAACCATGGCAACATCTAATGTTTGTGTAGTATTATGTTCAGCAGACTGTGTTCTTCTATTGTTGTGACTTAGATGACGTTCAGAGCACATTTTGTGCCCAATTCATGCAAAACTCCACGTAATCCCAAGGGGTTCACATACTTTTTCTTGCAACTGTATATCTGAGGAGATGTCCCTGGAGAGTGTGTGAAAGGTCTACCAATCACTTTGTATGCTGACGTGTGCCAGATGATTGCCTTTGGTCCTATCCATCTCCAGATGACCATGACAGGATAACCTTTTACACAAATGCGCATTAAGATTGCGCTTCTGGTTAGTGCATTCACATTACCAATTTCCAGTCACCTAGTCACGGAAATCACGGAAACAAATTACTGCCTCATTGGACTTTTATTTACCACCCAAGTCACATGACTATATTTGTATATATTATTGTTTCCACTATTTATACGTCATATCTGAACGATTCACTTTGTCTTCACATCTACGCCTACTGGCGCTTGCACATACTTCCCTTTATTAGATATTTTAGCACTGCATCTTTGTTTACATATTTATTTAGAGGGTAAGAGGTTTCACCTTGATGCTAGCAGCTTGATACCCAGCGCTTGTTTTACACCCTATGTTTTATAACAAATGAGATCTGCAAAATACTCACCATGCCCCTTAGCAAACACCTTGGAGTGTCTACTTTCCAAAAAGGGGTGATTTGGGGGGGCTTCTACTATCCTAGAAGCTTATGCCACACATTGCCCACTTTTCTAATCACACTTTCTGTTTACTTGAAAAAAACAGGATTTTTGCTAGAAAACTACTTTGAACCTCCAAATAATATATATATTTTTTAAAGCAGAGGCCCTAGAGAATAAAATGATGGGTGTTGAAATTTTTCATCACACAGTATTTGTGCAGCGATTTTTCCCGATTATCAGGATTCTCATTCCACTGTGTCCAACGGACACAGCAGATGTGGGAGGGAGGGATTGCGCTCCTGCTCGGGCATGCAGTGCCCCCTGTGTTTGAAAAACACCAGCGACGTACAGGCACGTTGCTTGGCACGTAGCTGCCACCTGTCCACAGTACAAAAGTGGTTAATAGCTTAGATGTATGTCCTTCCAGGCAGCCTTACAGCTTTCTAAGTCAACTCCTTCCAGCTTTTGATCTTTGCCTCTTTTAATCCTTCAAAAGCATTTTGGTCCTCATAAATACACAATAAATTAGAAAGCCATAATGCAGTAACTGCAAGTTTATTGCAAGAGTAAAAATAAAACATTTTCAAGTATTCACATAAAAAATACAAATGTCAGCATTCAATTATACTACATGGATCCACCGCTGACCCAACTCCCTGTTTGCTTCCTGCATGTGTTCCACAGACCAGAAGTGATGTAGGAGGAAATTACGTCACCAGGGGTGGACTGATCATTTGGAAACTCGGGCACTGCCCGAGGGCCTAGGGACAGTAGGGGGCCCCATGAGATGCCCCTGGTACCTTTTTCATAGGTTTTTTGAGTTTGGGCAAGGACACAGGGGCCCCATGATCCCCTATTGCCCGGGGGGCCCCATGAGTTGTCAGTCCGACCCTGTGACCAGCCAAGAAAGGTCTGGGCCAGTGTTGCAGCCTTCACTATATAAGAGTCTTTGCAGCCGTCCCTTAAATTGCCAAAACAAGGACTGTGGACTATCTAAACCAGGGGTCTCCAAACTTTGCAAACTAAGGACCAGTGTACTGCCCTTCAGACTTTAGGGGGGCTGGACTGTTGTCAGGGGGAGTAGAAAATATCCTGGCATCAGTGGAAGCAAACAATGCCCATCTTTGGTGTCAGTGGGAGGAATTTTACCCCATCATTGGTGTCAGTGTGAGGAATTGTTTCCCATCATTGTTATCAATAGGAGGAATAGTTCCCCATTGTTGGTGTCATTGGGAGAAATAGTGCCCCATCATTGGTATCAGTGGGAGGAATTGTGCCCCATCACTGGTGTCAATGGAAGGAATTGTGCCCCTTCATTGGTATCAGTGGAAGGAATAGTGTCCCATTGTTGTTGTCAATAGATGGAATTGTGCCCCTTCTTTGGTGTCATTGGAAGGAATAGTGCCCCATTGTTGGTGTCAATAGATGGAATTGTGCCCCATTGTGCCCCATTGCTGGTGTCAGTGGAAGTAATTGTGCCCCTTCATTGGTGTCAGTGGAAGGAATAGTGCCTCATCGTTGGTGTCAATGTGGAAGGAATTGTGCCCCATTGTTGGTGTCCATAGAAGGGATGGTGCCCCATCTTTGCTGTCCATGGAAGGAATAGTGCCCCATTGTTGGTGTCAATGGAAGGAATTGTCTACAGTACTCTGATAGAGCTAATGTAGGAAATACATATACAGTGCCTTGAAAAAGTATTCGTACCCCTTGAAATTTTCCACATTTTGTCATGTTACAACCAAAAACATAAATGCATTTTATTGTGATTTTATATGATAGACCAATGCAAAGGCACATAATTTTGAAGTGGAAGGAACAGGATAAATGGCTTTCAAATTTGTTTTTTAAAAAAATATGTGAAAAGTGTGGTGTGCATTTGTATATTTTTGCTCATTCTTCTTTACAAAATAGCTCAAGCTCTGTCAGAGTGTCTGTGAACAGCAATTTTCCGGGAACCTCTGTACTCCTTGCTGGAAGCTCTGACATGAGAAAGCTAAGTCTTGCCTCTACCAAAATGGCCACATCCACACAGAAAATGCATGGTTAGTCTGTTATAAGGAAAGAACAACTGTAGGGACACCATAGGCAACACTGCTGACTAGTTCTTTGCTCCCAGCCTACCTTGTATTGTGGGGCACAGATTCCAGAGCTCAGTTTCTCTGAACATTTCTGCGCCAGGACGTATTGTATTTAGGTTATGTGTATGCAATATAATTTCAAATTATTGTACCATTTTTGTGTTTTAATTATTACATTGCATGTTTTACAGCCTTCAACAGATACTGTAGATACTACTGTAAGTATATTTTAATAAAAATGCAAATTAATATTGAAATAACTAATTTTTAGGCTTAAGTGTTACTAAAGCCACAACAGTAAAATCAGTCTGTATATGCAGTAAAGCATGCTTGTTATTCTCACTATGTTATACTCACCTGAGGGGTTAATCTTATGCATTGTGTAAAAAGGATGTTTGATCCTGTCTTCTCTGATCCTCCCCTTCTTCTACTGTCCCCAGTCCATCTGCTGATAAAACAGAGGCGTGGGGGCTCTGCACATGCTCAGTTTGGTTTTTATTACTAGAGAGTTTTTTTTTTCTTGGGAGAGTGCATCTGTTCAGCACAGGACCAATCAGTGCTGTCCAGACATAGGGTCCGGGGTACTGCAGCATCATAGGACAATCAGGGGAGAATGAAAACTCCTCCTACAAGCTTTAACCAGTACCCCGCTGGACACTGATTGAAGTCACAAGACTGCTGTAAATCAGCCTCATTGTCATCAATCTCATCTGACCTTAACACAGCAATGCAAAAATCACATTCAGAAACTCACTTATCTTTTTTTAACACTTTGCTGTTGTCCTTACAATGGATACCTGCAATTTTTTTTTCATTCTTTTTAATTAAGTGAGGGTTCACAGCAGAATGTGGTGTGAGAAACCTGTGTTCGAATAATAAAATCTATTTGACATTTGCAGAGAGTGTCAATAATAAGTTAATGACATCCCAAACGCAGATCTCAAATGCAGTACGTGTGCCTGCACCAGATCACATGGTACAAAAGTACCATGCGATCGGGGTGCAGTGCGCTTTCAAAAGTAGTGCACTACTTTGGTATGGTTTGGTTAAAGATGCTGAAATTGCAATGCACAGAACTGCATGGGAATTGCACAGAAAGCGCACAGTGTTCCTGTGTGATTCACATGCAGTTCCTAATGTGAACCTTCCCTAAAGCTGAACTCCGGGCAAATAGTTAAATACCTAGATGATATATATACACACTGCTCAAAAAATTAAAGGAACACTTTGAAAGCACATCAGATCTCAATGGGGAAAAATATAATGCTGGATATCTATACTGAAATGGACTGGGTAATGTGTTTGGAATGTAAGGATGCCCCATCGTTTGATGGAAATGAAAATTATCAACCTACAGAGGACTGAATTCAAAGACACCCCAATAATCAAAGTGAAAAAATGATGCAAAAGGCTAGTCAATTTTGCTGAAATTTCATTGCTGCAACTCAAAATGGTACTCAGTAATTTGTATGGCCCCCACATGCTGGTATGCATGCCTGACAACCTCAGGGCATGCTCCTAATGAGAGGATGAAAGGTTTCCTGGGGTATTTCCTCCCAGATCTGGACCAGGGCATCACTGAGCTCCTGGACAGTCAGAGGCAGGGGTGGACTGACCATTTGGAAACTCGGGCACTGCCCGAGGGCCCGGGGTCAGTAGGGGGCCCCATGAGATGCCCCTGGTACCTTTTTCATAGGCTTTTTTGAGTTTGGGCAAGGACACAGGGGCCCCATGATCCCCTATTGCCCGGGGGCCCCATGAGTTGTCAGTCCGCCCCTAGTCAGAGGTGCAACCTGGCGGCGTCAGATGGACCGAAACATGAAATCCTAGGGGTGTTCTATTGGATTTTAGCATGGGGGCCATTCAACGGTATCAATTCCTTCATCCTCCAGGAACTGCCTGCAGACTCTCGCCACATGAGGTCATGCAGCAGGATGAACTCAGGACCCACTGCACCAGCGTAGGGTCTGACAATGGGTCCAATGATTTCATCCTGATACCTAATGGCAGTCAGGGTGCCATTGTCTAGCCTGTAGAGGTCTGTGTGTACCTCCATGGATATGCCTCCCCAGACCATCACTGACGAACCACCAAATCGGTCATGCTAAATGATGTTACAGGCAGAATAATGTTCTCCATGGCTTCTTCAGACCCTTTCATATCTGTCACATGTGCTCAGGGAGAACCTGCTCTCATTTGTGTAAAGCACAGGGCGCCAGTGGTGGACCTGCCAATTCTAGTGTTCAATGGCAAATGCCAATCAAGCTCTATGGTGCCGGGCAGTGAGAACAGGGCCCACTAGAGGAACGTCAGGCCTTCAGGCCACCCTCATGAAGTCTGTTTCTGATTGTTTGGTCAGAGACATTCACACCACTGGCCTGCTGGAGTTCATTTTCTAGGGCTCTGGTACCAGCCCTGTCCAGCTCTTCTGGAGTAACTGCCTGTCTCCTGGAATCTTCTCCATGCTCTTTAGACTGTGCTGGGAGACACAGCAAACCTTCTGGCAATGGCACGTATTGATGTGCCATCCTGGAGGAATTGGACTGCCTGTGCAACCTCTGAAGGGTCCAGGTATCGCCTCATGCTACCAGTAGTGACACTGACCCTAGCCAAATGCAAAACTAGTGAAAAACAGTCAGAAAAGATGAGTAGGGAAAAACAATGTCAGTAGCCTCCACCTGTAAAACCATTCCTGTTTTGGGGATTGTCTCATTGTTGCCCATCTAGTACACCTGTTGTTAATTTCATCAACACCAAAGCAGCTGATACTGATTAACAACCCCCTCTGCTACTTATCTGACCAGATCATAATCCCAGAAGTTTAATTGACATGATGCTATACTCTGATTAAAAAGTGTTCCTTCAATTTTTTTGAGCAATATATATATATATATATGAGCTTTTAAAGGATTTCTGTCCATCCATGTGGACTCCACAGCTGCCTCTGTCACACAGTACAGCAAGAGGCAAGGGGTTGGTAAAAACAGGTTGTTATGTGTTATTAACACCCTTGACCCCCACCTAAAACCTAACATGGCAGCCAGAGGGGTTAGTATACATTCTGTAGCAGCGATGCTTTGCTTCACAGTAGTTTTAACTCAGCAAGTTGAGTTTGACTGGCAGCACCACCTGTCAAACTCGCACCAATAAAGTCAATGGGACCACTCTACAACTGCAAGCCAAACACTTGGTTCGCACACAAAATTACTGTTTGACTGTTAAAAAGAGAGCAGAGCAACCAAAAAACAGGCATTCAGGAGGCAGCAGTATCACTTTCTGTATGTCCGCAAACCTCTTTATAGTCATCTTGGAGATCATCGGATCACTTTTCAGGATACCAGATAACATTGATGCCTGCTTCCCCCAGCCTGTGACTGGACTGTAAAAGGAGAAGCAGCAGGTTGAGGAGTTCATCTCTCTCTCAGTTGGTTTTCTCTTTTATTAGTGTGTTTGTTTAGAATTTATTGGGTGGCATGACAGCCACATGGATCATTTATACATAAAGCCCAAAACTTGCTGAGAAAAATTTAAACTTGCAGTTGTTATTTCAGCTATTTTTTTGTCTTAGCTTGTTTACATACTGTTATTACCCTGCCATAGTAGTTTCGGCACCGGCAAGAAACTGCCTGTCTGGCTTATATACTTTTTAAATTATAGACCCAGAACAATTATGCAAATCAGGACAATAATGGAAGCCACCCCATTTTTTTGTGACAGGTTTTCTTTTACGTTCTCCTCTATTTTTCCTCTACCTTAAAGATACATTGCTGTTGTGCTGCTTTGGAACATCCAGAATTGCTACTGTAAAAAATGAAAACAGACCTAATTTCTATTTGCTATCTGCTCTAAACTTTGAAGATGAATTTCTCCATGATATCTACAGCTACCATGCAGTGAATGAAAACGATTGAAAATGTTTCTACTTTATGTTCAGAATATGTTAGCGCTTTAGTCTGCATAGATTAACTTTTCAAAATGGTTTAAGAAACTGAAAGAACTGAACTTCATAATATCACTTTGTATTTGTTTTTTGTGAAAAAAAGATCTTACATTAAAATTTAAGGGGTGCCTTTGAATGTAATGATCAATGTTTTATATGTATTTGAAAACCCCTTCATGACCATGGTCAAAACACATTTTAATACTCAGACCCAATTTTGCAACTTTGACATGCGTTAGTATAACTGTACATATCATTGCAACTACTTAGTGTATCTAGGTGGATTATACCTTGTTTTTTTTCAGGACAGATTGGGCTTTCATTTGATTTTAGGTGAAGGTGCATGACAGTATCAGCCAAGTCTTCAACCAGACCATGCCCCCAAAGTGTTTAACTCCACCCACAGAGCTTAGTCGGCAGAGTAAAACATGTTGTGGCGTGGCCTGGGTGAAGTCTGGGCTGAGGCTGTCATGCACCTTCATACAAGGTTTTTGCAGAGATGTGTGACTTGCAGAATGTTTTCCTTTTCCATTAGAGGTCTAAAGCTGGGATGAGCTCTCTTCTTGTCTGCACTCCAAGTGGTTGCTACATAGGAAGACCCAGTAGAGCCTTGTTCGGCATCTGTCTATTTAGTTTAGGTCCCAAAGCTTTTCATTATTTTATTTTATAAATGTTAAAACTGCACTCACATAAAAATAATGCACATCAATGTTATAGAGAAGAGTCCCCTTGACAGAAAGTCTTTCTATGACAAAAAAGCATTGGGATAAAGTCTGGCAGCACACTGAGAACCCATGATATATGTGGATACAGAGCAGTGGGCTGTGCTTTAGACAAATGCTGGACATAGACCTGGGGCTGTGGTGCTTGGCTTTCATATGCTCTTTTCTACAGTGCTGATGTGCATTACTTTAATGTGAGAGAAATTTTAATATTCATAAAATAAAATACTGTTAAGCATTATTACGCTATGCGCGATTCCTGTTGGAATTATAAACAACCAATCTAGGAAGGCTTTTGCCTGGAAAAAAAGCACTATTTACTGTCTTGAGAAAGAGAGGCTAAACAAGAGGGTGAGTATTCTGACTCGACTACAGGATGATAAACTTTATCTCCCGCCATGTATACAGCTATACCACGTGGTGTTGAATCATCTCTTGCATCAGGTCAGATAGTTTAACTCGATGAATAAACTCACATGTTGAGGAAGTCAGATGAGGAAACCCATTCGAATGTTCCATTTAATGGCGAATATCCATAGGTAGAAAAATTTTAATTTTGTAGCCTCATGGAAGATGCATTCAGGAAGAGGATACAGTGGAATGAATACAGGAAGAGGCGGGGGGGAGGAGTATACACAAGTACGTTGAGAGAAAGAGCTCAGCTTAGAAAGGAGGAGGCAGCTTAAAGACACAGAGCAATGATAAACAAGTAATGGTCACAGAGGAATAATAACAAATCAAATCCTGTAACACAACAGTGAGTGAGATGGCAAATTTTGTGTGCTGGGTAAAGAACTTGCACTTATGAAAAAAAAACCAAACCCAATGGGGATTTATTCATTTTCGTTAAAGAAGATTAGAGAATGGTTTTTCAGTTATGGAACCATGACTTACTGTGTATACAGCCTGTAAATGCACCTCTCTGTTAATCTATCTGGACATGCACATATAGGTGTTTACAAGCATATTAGAAGAGAAGTGTTTAGAGGCTGAAAAAAAAAACACACACCACCAACGCCTTCAGAAGAGGATTTAGGCAGAAAAAACGCCTAAACGGTAGGCGCATTTAGCACTTTAGCATTTATTCATTACAATGGCCAAAATAAATTAATATTCTGGACAAGTAAATCAATAAATGCCCAAATGCTTGACGTGCCTAAATGCATCTAAACGCGCCTAAATGGGTGTGCAAAATGCAGCTTTAGGCACTTTTTTAAGCTGTGCTTTTTTTCCTGCCAGGAGCAAAGCCACCCGGAGGGAACATCCTGTATGCATGAGGCCTTATTGTTTTGTTACACTGTTACACTTTGGTTAAACTGCACTAGGAGATTAGGAGATTTGCTAAGCACTGCCTTGGTGGTGTATATACTGTACATATTTGTATGTTTTAAAGTCTTAAAGGTTCGCTTTTTTTTTTTATTTTGGAAAATAATACACGTTATACTTACCTGCTCTGTGTAATGCTTTTGCACAGTGCAGCCTGGATCCTCCTCTTCTCGGGTCCCCTACCAACGCTCATGGCTCCTCCTTTCTGATGGGTGCCCCCATAGCAAGTAGATTGCTATGGGGGCACCTGAGCAGGCGTGTGCCCAAGCCACTGCTCTGTGTGTCCATTCAAACACAGAGCCATGGCTTGGCCCTGTCCCCCTCTCTCCCCTCATTGGCTGACAGTCTGTGATTGACAGCAGCAGGAGCCAATGGCTCCCTCTTACTGTTTCAGCCAATGAGAAGGCTGTGACCCGGGAGAGTCGGGGCTTTTGTGCACATCTATGGATCGTGATGAGACTCAGGTAAGTATTGAGGGGGCTGGGGGCACTGCGCTGCACACAGATGTTTTTGTACCTTCATACATAGAATGCATGAAGGTAAAAAACCTTGACCCTTAACAACCACTTTAATCTTAGACTTGTTTATTTGTCTTATCAAATAAAAAGCTATGATGTATCCATGCAAAGTATGTCTGGTAAAGAGTTTTGTAACTAAGGACAATTCAGGGTCAATTAGATTTATCAATAATAGACATTTTTCCTTTTTGTCACAATTATGTCATGTATGATAATAATAAAATTAACTTTGTGATTTCTCTTTCAAGGTAGCAACAACCATTTTTACCACATTTAATGTAAGTACCTGCAGCTCTGGATGCAGACAAAGAAGAACATTACAAAATAAATGGATGGAAGGAGGGAGAAAGGGATGGATGGATTGATGGATATCCTAATGTTGTTTGTGCATTATTACTTTTGAAATCAAGAAATATATCAGCTGCTTTGTTAATTTGTGAGCTGCCATTGATAATTGGTTTTCTAAAGGTGCAGGCCCCAATGATTTCATCTAGATATGCCTAATTACCCTGTGATTCACTGATCTGGAAAAAAAGCTTGGAGGATGGAATTTCAGATTTGTTTGAGACTTAACTGGAAGCATACAAATCCTTGTTTGGGTCAGTACCTAATGCTTAAAAGATAAGTTCACCTTTGGGTACAAGTTACATGTTCCACCTGTTTTTAGGGTGGAACATGTTACATGTTTCTACTCCCAGAGCCACTGCCTGCTCCGTTGCATCCAGTGACAGCTAGCGGGGGATCTTCTCCCCCCTAGCTGTCACTATTTTTGTTAAAAACAGGGCTGTGTGAGGCTACAAGTTCTAACAGGCTTTGCAGCTGTCAACTTGTAGTTCTCAATGAACAACCACGAAGCTGTTGAGCACTGTGGAAGTTCATTCTCTCTTCCTGTAAATGTGTATCTGCCTGTCTGTATGAGGTACGACCAGACAGATACACTGACAAGTCTGCAGGAGTCCATCACGGGTGCAATGCTTTCTAGTAAAAAAATAAATAAATGCATGTTTTTACCAGCAAAAAGATGGGCATTTATTATTTTTTTTTAAAAGGTAAACTTATCTTTTAAGGAATAAAGGAACACCAAGTTATCAGTGGTAGCTCCCGTACTTTTGTTCTCACAGGTTCACTTTAAAAGAAAATAATAAAGATAAGCGTAAAGGAACAGCAATTGATGACTTATTTTCAAAGTGTGAGTTCCATGATTGTCATTCTTATTGCTGATTCATCAAATCTTGACTTAACCAAGCAGTGAATGAAGGACGAAGTTGATGCAGTATAGATCTGCAAAACAAATCAGCATTGGAGCTTACATTTCTGTTCTCACAAATTCCTATTTAAAGATCAGCCTGCACATTTATGTTTTTTTTTTTTGTATTACAGGTCACTACTAGCGTTCCTGAGAATAATTCAAACTTGGTATGTTATGCATGCAGATATCATTTTCACACACACACACACATATATATATTATATATATATATACACTGCTCAATAACATTAAATGAACACTTTTTAATAAGAATATAGCATCAAGTCAATTAAATTCCTGGGATATTGATCTGATCAGTTAAGTAGCATAGGGGGTTGTTAATCAGTTTCAGCTGCTTTGGTGTTAATGAAATTAACAACAGGTGCACTAGATGGGCAACAATAAGATGACCCCCAAAACAGGAATAGTTTTACAGGTGGAAGCTACTGACATTTTTTTCCCTACTCATCTTTTCCAACTGTTTTTCATTAGTTTTGCATTTGGCTAGGGTCAGTGTCACTACTGGTAGCATGAGGTGATACCTGGACCCTATGAGGTGATACCTGGACCCTACAGAGGTTGCACAGGCAGTCCAACTCCTCCAGTATGGCACATCAATCCGTGCCATTGCCAGACGGTTTGCTGTGTCTCCCAGTACAGTCTAAAGAGCATGGAGAGGATTTCACGAGACAGGCAGTTACTCTAGCAGAGCTAAACAGGGCCGTAGAAGGTCCTTAACCCATCAGCAAGACTGGTATCTGCTCCTTTGCGCAAGGAGGAACAGGATGAGCACTGCCAGAGAGTGAATGTCTCTGACCAAACAATCAGAAACAGACTTCATGAGGGTGGCCTGAGGGCCCGACATCCTCTAGTGTGCCCTGTGCTCACTGCCCATCACCATAGAGCTCGACTGACATTTATCATTGAACACCAGAATTGGCAGGTCCACCACTGGCACTCTGTGCTTTTCACAGATGAGAGCAGGTTCACCCTGATCACATGTGACAGATGTGAAATGGTCTGGGGAAGCCATAGAGAATGTTATGCTGCCTGTAACATCATTCATCATGACCGTTCTTGTGGTGGGTCAGTGATGGTCTGGGGAAGCATATCCATGGAGGGACACATAGACCTCTACAGGCTAGACAATGGCACCCTGACTACCATTAGGTTTCAAGATGAAATCCTTGGACCCATTGTCAGACCCTACACTGGTACATTCAGTCCTGGGTTACTCCTGGTTCATGACAATGACTGGCCTCATGTGGCGAGAGTATGCGGGCAGTTCCTGGAGAATGAAGGAATTGATACCATTGAATATCCCCGACTCTCGCCTGAACTAAATCCAATAGAATACCTCTGGGATATCTTGTTTCAGTCCATCCGACGCCGCTAGGTTGTACCTCAGACTATCCAGGAGCTCAGTGATGCCCTGGTCCAGATCTGGAAATACCCCAAGACAAATCCGGAGCATGCCCCGAGGTTGTCAGGCATGCATACAAACACATGGGAGCCATACAAACTACTGAGTACCATTTTGAGTTGCTGCAATGAAATTTCAGCAAAATGGACTAGCCTGCTGCATAATTTTTTCACTTTGATTTTCAGGGTGTCTTTGAATTGATTAACCTACAGAGGACTGCCTCTGTAGGTTGACCAATTTCATTTCCATCAAACGATGGGGCATCCTTATGTTCCTAACAAATCACCCAGTCCGGACCAGTATAGATATGCAGCATGTTCAACGATTAGACAAAACAAATTAAACACTACATGATTTGCATGTGTAAAAGTGCAATGTTTCGTTTTGAAATTGGAAGTGATCTAACATTCTTGTGAGAGCTTACTGAGCTTCAAAGAGGGCAAATTGTTGGTGCTTGCTTAGCTGGTGCCTCTGTGACTGAAGTTGCCAATTTATTTGCAGTGACTTGAGGTACAGTATCAAAGGTTATAACGACATATACAGATTCCGAGAAAACGTCTGAAAATCATAAGCGCGGTTGACATGGTCAACTGACAGAAAGAGACAAAAGGACATTGTGCAGGATTGTGACCCAGAATAAGAAAACAACTGCTGCAAAAGTGACTGCAGAGCTCAATCTCAGTCCTGTGAAGACTGAAATTGAGCTCTGCAGTTGTTTCCTTATTCCGGGTCACAATCCTGCGCAATATCCTTTTGTCTCCTTAAAACAGCTTTCTCGGTGCCTGAGCAGTGTGAGGAATTCACTTTCTAGTGGTGCTGTCTGCCTCCTGTCATAAAGCCTTATATCTGTCTTGCCCTTTCCTACAGATGGTGTTCACTTGCTACCTAGGGCAAATCTCCGGTATTTATGATTTGCAAGCTTTTGCCAATACACTTTACCTGTTTGCCCCCAGAAATAAGTGACAATCTATAACATAGTGTATAGCCTTAATCTGGCCATACACTACTAGATTTTTTAAAAAACATTTGTACAAAATTTTGTATGAAAAATCTTGCCATATGTCATTTGAAATTACTTTTGTTTGCTTTTAACATTCGATTTTGGAATTAATGGAGGACTTTCCCAAACAAAAACCACATTCACTGTTAGAAACCTATTCATTCAGATTGATTTTCTATCCTTCTCCTTTGAATTTCCTCATCACTGCAGTCAAAAAATCAATTTAACCCCACTAATGATTAGAACGTTGAATGAATGTGGTTCAAACATTTTGAACAAAATTCTACTAGTCTATGGCCAGCTTTAACCTTCAGTCAGCTAAGCCACAAAAGAAAGTAATTTGAAGAAATTGACAACCCAGTAATTTTCTATAAAAGGATAGGATCACAGTAGTCATATTGCCAATGTGTGCTGGGACTGTTAGAAAGATTTCTTTTGGCACTGGCACACGTCCCCATGGCAGTACCCACATTCCCTTGCTTTTTCTTTGCCAATAACTTGCTTAATTGCCCTAAAAATGGCAAGAATTACTTTGAGGTTTGCAACAAAGCTTCACAAGCTTCAAGTAAGGTTCGCAAAACTTTTCACAAACCAAACCCAGGCAGATTCATTCATCCCTACTTTCTTCAATAGCTCATAGTCCACAGACTGTCCCCCATTCCTGAATCTGCAGCTTGACTCTCCCTGAAGTTGGTTGTCACTCATGAAAACCCAAAATTGAGCAGGAAGAGGTGCAGCTTGGACTGAAAGACAGCTTCTTATGCAGGAAGAAGATCTTAACAATTAATCATTTTGGTGATTGGAGTTAGTCATTTGTGCATCGAGGGCAATCCCAGATCTAAGAATCAGAAAAATGTAAGAAAGAAATGTTGAGAAAAAAAAGTTTATGTGGGATTTACATACATGAGTACAAAGGCTCTTTCTGGAGTTCTTTGACTTTACAAGCACCTCATGATTTCCTGCTCTCTGGTACAATTTTGGCTTGTTTATTACACTATAAAGACAGATAACATTGAAGGCTAAATGCACAGTTTTTGCTCTCTTATTACAGTCGAATACCAGGCTACACCTAACTAATCCTTAAAATGCCGCCCCCCCCCCAACACCAATGCTGACTAACCTTTGTAAGAAAGATGTACTGTGTCCGTTTGTTGTCCCTTGTCTCCTGTCTTGTCTTGTCTTGTGATATCCTGTCTTTTTTAGTGATGTGTCCTCTTCTCTCCTGTCCCTCTCCTAACTTTTTATTCCCCCAAAAAACCTAGGCGGGCAAAGCTTATCTCACCTGAAAATGACATTAGACTAGGTGTCATTTTCTTTACTAATTGATTTCACTTAGGGCAGTATAGGATTAGGAATGATTTTGGGTTTTTCTGACACCCCTTCTGTGTCATGTCAAAAGTTGACCTTTAACGTTGGCTAGTAAGAATATCATGAATATTAGAGATAGCTGCCTTTCTGACAGGGCTGGTTTCAGACAGACTTGTACCCATGTCACTGCAAATAATGTATTACCTCAAGTGATTCTGGAGAAAAAAAATCTACCTACAGTATATATCTTAGACATTTTCTGAGATATATTACTGAGGTTACTTATTATCTCACATCTTCTGTAGAATGCAAACGTTATAATATAATGAACTCAAACTAATTCTTTATAATGTTAAAAACATAAAATTAATAATACAATTGACAATTTTGATTAAAATATTCCTGTCAAATAATAATAACACCATATTCAATGTAAAGCTTAATATGTACTCTTTTTTCCAGGGGTTCATGGAAAAAAATCATTGTGAACAGTTATTTTGTCCTTTGTTCAATCTAGACATGGACTCATCCATTTATCGTACAATTTGGTATCGTGTCTAGTCTTTATCTTGTAGCTATCTGGCACCACCATACCTCCCCCCAAATTTATAACCTGGGAACATAAGCTGTAATGACTTTGGAATGTTTGCTCTTAAGGTTTGTGTTCAGACATCATGAAAATAGAATACTGTATACAGAACAAAATAGCTTCTAACATGCCCATGTAGAGATAAGTTCAGGCCTTCCTGTTTCATTCTGTAAGCCCAGAATATCTGACAGTGCTCGACTCTGGCGATAATCTAGATCATAGGCTCATCCACTTATCACCTATTGTATTGCCGATGACACAAATTCCGCAGGTTACCACCTTACTTTATCCCTTCCCAGTGCCCCCCCCCTCTTTTTTTTTTTTTTCTTTCGTGCTCCTATCTTTTCTTCTCTTTTCTTCCTTTTCTTACATGCTTCTATACATTTCAGTTATTCATTACAGGAACACTTGGCATGTTGATAGCATACCTCCCTTATTTTATTAGCGGCCCTCACGACAATCCACACCTGCATTCAGATACCTCTATCATCTTACAATTGTAGCAATACCTTTTACATATGCTCCGATTCTATCCTCCCTTTCTTTACAGATCTACACATCGAGATTTATTTGAAGGAGGTACGGCGCCACAATCCTCCATATCGCTTTATAACAACGCCTGAGTATTACAAGCCTATCCCTGTCGCGGCCTAGTATATTAATACTATCCATATTCTTGCATTTCATTCCATTCTTCCATGTTTCATGTTTTATGCATTGTCAACTGTCTGGTACCCGCTTTATATGCGTATTTCCTGTACCATTCTGTATTTCATTAATAAACTTTTATGGAATAAAAAAGAATATCTGACAGTATGGGACCCGGGGCTCTCAGTGAGACCCCGGCCTCTGTGCTGGGAGTGCACCATGCCGTGTACTCTCAGCACAAAGATAGGCAAATATGCGGCCCCAAGAAAAAAAGCCCAGTCCAGTGAGGCTGCCTATTTGTGTGTGCTCAGTGCCAAGGGGTTAAGATTAGTTAGGCTTAGCTTGAAATTGCACTTTAAATTAATTGTACTGAAGATTTGTTTATTATCATTTCACTTTTCCTATTCTACCTTCTAGGTATTGATAGTCGGTCTTACTGTAGGAATACCATGTGGTGTAGCATTGATCATTGCTGTGATTGTAGCCATAATCTGTCTTCAGAGGAGGAAGAGAAAGGAAAAAGATTCAGTAAGTAGCATTCCAGAGAAAGGTTTAAATCCAAAAACAAAGACTCTGTATTTTGCAGTTTACCACTTCATAGATGTGGTGGCTGCTAGAGATGAGCTGAATGTTCAGTCCAAATGTAAGCTCAGACTGAATACTTGCTGTTCGGATGTTTCGCCAAGTGCTGAGAGTTTAAGGCATTCGATGTGGACAAATGTAACTTCTTCCTGTTGTTAATCATTGCTAAGGAAGCAATGGTTGCTTGCACCCCCTGCATGCTTAACAACCACGGACATCATCTGGCCTATTCATTTACATGGCTGGGGATCCCTAGTTTTCCAGTTCTTAGATGTAGTGGCTGCTAGGAGTGAGTTTAATGTTCAGTCCAAATGTAAGTTCAGACCGAACACTTGCTGTCTGACTTTCCTCCAAACGCCAAGTGTTTAGAACACGTGTTTCGGCATGGACAAACATCACTACTTCCTGCTGTCAATCGTTTGCAGTGGTGCTTGCAACCACAGTGTGCTTACCAACCACTGGTATCATCTGTCCCATTTATTTACATGGCTGGGAATCCCCAGCCACAAAGATAAAGGGGCAGGGATAGGGTGACATTATTGCGTATGGCCACATGGCCATACTTGGGCGATAACATTGCATGAAAATTGCAATGGCCAAATTTTGGCAATGATGTCACAGCTTTTCCTTTCCTCAGGTTGCTGTGATTAGGTCAGTGGTGTCGTTGAGTTTTCTCTCTCAATGGGCATCTGGCATAGTGATTCTGACATAGTGATTGACGTGTTTCTACATCATGGGACTTTTTTTTTTTTTCCTTTTTAAATAAAGTACTTCTCAAAACTGTGTTTGCATTTTATTTACACTTTACATTTTTTGTGAATGATTATGGGTACCCCTATACCGTATTTGTTCTGTGTGTGTGAGGGCTCTATTATTCCTTTATGATCACTTAACAAATATGTGCGGAAGCAAAAGGGTGAGCTTTAACACCCATACACCACAAAAATGCATTGATGGATGGCAGATGTTTATGTGATGAGAGTGTGCTCACTGTGTACTCCCAGTATAAAGACCAAGCTGTCAAAGACAGCTCTCATCTGGAATAAAAATCAGTTGCTAGTGGGACTGACTGTCACAGTGGTCATATGGTAACCTATCCTTCCCACCCCCACCCCGGCATTCAGAACAGTGGAAAGGGATTCCGGGGTGGGAAGGAAGGGAATTAACATCTATACCAGACTCTCATTTAGGATGGGAAATAGATGAGGGAAGCCTGTGGGTGTTTGTTAACAAACAGAAATAAGAGGCTAAGAGCTGTCGTTTTTCCTGTAATCTAAACAAACTGTTTTCTTCGTAAATGTCAGTATTTCTGCAATAGGTTGTACTGTATATATTGTACAGATGTGCCACTTCACAGGCAGGGTCAGGGAATCCCGCCAGCAATTCAAAGTGGTTGTAAACCCTTATTTATACCCAGTGATGTGACTGGACTCAGGTGATACACAGAGATAAAACAAATACTGCTACATAAGCTGTACCTGTTCATCTGCAGTCTTCTCTTCTCTACGTCCATTCAAAGTGATGTATTTGAAATCTCTTGTCTGAGAGTTCACAAAAAAGGGGGCGGAGAGCTGAAGTTGTACTCTGCAGAGCTCAGTGAGAGTTCTGAGAGCTGATAGGAGGTAAAGGACACCCCCCTTCTGCACAGCTCACTGGAACAGAGATGAGTCTATCAATCTGTTGGAGCTGCCTCTCCTGTCACCATTTTTCTGTTGGTGTCAGGAAAATTTAGCAGCAAACATAGCAGCTGAATGAAAACGCAGACAGAAATGACACTTAGTGCTTTTAAGTGAGACAAGAACACACTAGCGGGATATGCTTTGTTCATATTTCATGTCTGATGTGTACAACCACTTGGAGTTTTGCATAATTAATGTTTCACTTTTTGTATAGTATTACTAAAATCACTGCTTAATGTTGGTATCACTGAGATTTAATACCCTATTGTAACCCAACAAAACCTGCTTGGATTTATCCTGTAACCATTTAAAGTTGTTGCCACTATCATTTTTGCTGGTATAATGTTACTAAACCCAGGACCCTGCATTCACTATATCTGGTCTCCCACAGTACACACAACATGGAAATGGAATTATTTTAGTAAACTATTCCTCATCAGCAGTTATAGCAGTCTTGTGACTTCTATCAGTGTCCAGCAGGGCATGTGTTAAAGCTTGTAGGAGTTTTCATTCTGTTCTAGGTGGATGCAGAATCCCTGACCTCTGTCTGGCCCTGTGCTGATCACATGTGCTCTCCCAAGAAGAAGAAAAAAAACTCTCTAACCATACACACCAAACAGAACATGTGCAGTGACTCCACACGATATGTCTTATCAGCAGATAAGAGTGGGACACTGGGAAAAGGGGAGGATCAGAGAAGTCAGGATCAAGCAGCCTTTTTACACAATGCAGAGGATTAACCCCTTAGGTTCCACAGTGAGTATAACAAGCATGTTTTACTGTATTTACAGACTGATTGTACTGTTGTGGGTTTAGTAACACTTTAACTAGCAGTCACCATTTCTTCCTGAATATTTTCATTGCTTGATTTACTCACCAGTGTCAGCTATTGTTTAGACATTATAAAAATTTATCAGGATCATGGCACACAATGACTAGTGACTAAAATTTGCTGTGCAGTAGAAAACAATGCTATTTCTATCAAAATGCCAATCCGTTCCATGCCAGATTTCAACATAGCTGATTAAATTAACATGTTTCCCTCGTCTACAGGATAAACACGAAGACTTCAACTCAACCGACTTACATACAAATAGAAATCCGAATGTTACACATGTTTCTAGAGACCAACTCTATGAAAATGTTCCTATTCCAAGAAGAGGTGATGCCATTTATGAGAACTCACAAGAATCAGAGGACTTTTATGAAACAAGATTGCCTGCCAGTTAATTGATATGAATCACCCAGACTTTGTTAGCGGCTGCTGCCAATAGAGTTGACTATTTATTTATTTTTTGTTAGTTCTTTATTCAGAAGTAATATAGAAATATTGTTCAAATTGCACGATATGTATTAGGATACATAGATCTGTGGAAAAAAGGGAAATAAATATGTGAATAAACCAAATAGCATAACCTTGGGTTAGGAATATACAATATAGCACTTTGAATAACCTTTTGTTCAATAATAATAGAAGAAAATGCAGTTGAATGCCCATCTGATTAACCACTTCTATCTGGGTTTTACTTTCAATGTGAAATCCAGGTCTCAGTAAGAGTGACTATATTTTTTTGGTATAGAGAATGCTATATGTTATTGGGAATGTCTGTTTTACACATGTGACGTGTGGCAAAATATTAACTTTATCAGTGTGTCTGTGAAGGTTTTCATGTATCCAGATCATGGTATATCTGGTAGTAGTCACATTCAAGTGGGCTGTTCTGTTATCCCCCTTCAAGTCACTCTCACTGTTGCGTGCTGTCATTGCACGACCACCATTTGCCATTGGTTGCCGCAGCACTTACTTTTACATTCTATCCCAGGGTGCCCCAGGCTTTTTATTATCTTAGTAATGCTCTACTGTTACATCTTGATTGAAATGAACCTGGACAAAGGCAGGAGAAGGGGGCCCAGTTCATGATCTTGCACACAAGCTCATTGCAGTCAGAAAATGCCTCTGATTATAGTACAGCCTTAGGGGATTAGTAATACACAAATTATTATTATTAATATTATACAGGATTTATATAGCGCCAACAGTTTGCGCAGCACTTTACAATATAAGGGAGACAGTACAATTACAATACATTTCAGTACAGAAGGAATATGAGGGCCCTGCTCGTGGAGCTTACAATGTAAAGGAAGGGGGAGGTGATACAAAAGGTAATAGCTGTGGGGGAAGATCTGGCGGAGGTGATTCAAGTACAGTTTTTAGGTGGAGGTGGGGTAGGCTTCCCTGAAGAAATTAGTTTTCAAAGATCTCCTAAAGGCAGAAGGGTGGGCTGACCGGGCATGCTGTGGTAGGGAGTTCCAGAGGATGGGAGAGGCTTTGGAGAAGTCCTGGAGGTGAGCGTAGGAGGAGGGCATCACAGTGATGCCCTCTCCTAAATATGTCACACTAGGAGGGGCGTGGCTTGGTGTATGGAGAGTTAGGCAGCTCCACTGCACAACTCCCGGTCCGGACCTCCGCTGCTGGCTGCTCTCTCCCTCATGGTCTCTCTTCCGCCCTCCTCATGGGCAAAAATCAACACCAGACCCCCCAGGGGACCAGTCCAGCAGCAATATGAGCTGGTTTTTGACATGATCTTTGGCCGAGGCTTTGGATGCCCCGGCCTCCAAGATGGGGCCGGCACCTCTCATCGTCCCCCCTGGACACGGAGTTTCCTGAAGACAGGCAGGTAAGCCCTCAGGGCTCCCTTTCTCCTTCTGGGGATCCTGTTTTGAGACCACAGGGCACACGGGGGTCCCGCAGTCCTTCATCAACATCTCTCTGTTCTGAGGATGGCTTGGATCTGCAGTTCCACATGCAGTCCCTGCACACTTACATTAAACCTCTTCCTACAAAGTCAGATTTTGAGCTTTATGTGAAATGTATTGAAAACATGTACAAACAAATTTCTGATCTGAAACAAGATATTTGTGTGCGTATGGAAGAGATTGAAAATACTGCTGATGGTCTGTGTAACGCCTTACAATCCTATGAAGAGACCCTGAACTCCCATACGGTTTTAATACATCAACTCATGTACCAACTAGATGACATTGAGAACAGGAAACGCCATAATAATATACGGGTCAGGGGCATACCAGAAAACATTGAATCTAAAGATTTATCCGCAGCTATTACCACTATCTTCAATCTACTACAGCAACCTAAAGACACCTATATTGAGTTCGATCACATCACACGATGGGCCCCAGGAATCCTGATCCATCTTCTGTTCGTGATATCCTGTGCAGAGTCCACTACTTCAAGGTCAAGGACACCATTATGCATGCAGCCAACACGCAAGATTCCATTATATTCAACGACGTGTCGGTGATGCTCCTCCTTGACCTTTCCCGCCAGACTCTGGTCATGAGCAGGGCCCTGCGCCCTCTCACTCAGATGTTGCAGGAAAGGCATATTCGCTACCAGTGTCAGTTCCCGTTTCAACTCCATGGCTCACAGAACGGTAAATCCACTCTCTCCGTACTCTCGGGGACTTGCCCACACTTCTCAGTGTGTTCGAGCTACCTCAGGTGTCTCTCCCGGACTGGCCCTTCCAGCTCCCGACCCCGGACCTTCCATTTCCCTATTCCTGGCAGCAGACTAATTGAAGGAAGAAGAAGCATTTCAGATCCTTCTCCCAGAAGATCCCAGAGGGATGATCCCCTATTCGCGTAATTTGAGATGTTTCTAACTTTTTCCTTTTTCCTACAGTTTTTATGTGTTCTTTTGGTTACTCCTGTTGGATCTGTGACTTATATTTGTGATTGTTGTCCTTTGGGCTCTGGGGCTGTTGAGGCTTGTTCCTGGGTTCCGCCACAGCCGCTTGCTGTGGTGGGCAGGGTCTCCTCCAACCATAGCCATGGGGGCTTTGGGCCCTCCCACCACTTGGTTCATTTACACCCTGTTAGTGTGGAGTTCTGTTTATGTCTATTTGTCGGGCGAGGGGACTTGTTTTCTCATGCCTGTTTGAGGGTTTATTGAATATGTTTTGTGGGGGAGGTCATCCTAATCTGAGGGTGACCTTCCTAAAAGTTATCATTTGCCTGCAGGAGGCCTGGGACAGGATCGGATACATACGCCTTTGACGTTCCCCACCTAGGTCTTCAGTGTACTATGTAGTATGACACTGTATGTTTTTTAGATAGCTTGCCTGTCTATTAGTTTCTCCTTCTCACTTTCCTCTTTTTTTCTGCTCTTCCTTTCTTTGCTTTTTATCCTTTCCTCCCTAGTTCTTTCTTTGATCCTCTTTTTTTTCCTCCCTCTTATTGTTCTTTTCTCCCTTTTTTCCGGGGGTCGGGGGAGGTTTGGCGAAGCACTGTCAGTGACGCATTTTTTTCCTATTTGCTCCACCACAGATAAATATGACTCCGATTAATTTTCCTCTATTAATTGTAGGGGATTTAACACTCCAGAGAAGTGGAGCAAGATGCTCTATCATTTCCAGAAACATTGATCGCAGATCTTGCTCCTGCAAGAGACTCATTTTTGCTCCGATGGTATCCCAGTCCTCCACAATCATTACTACACTCACTGTTATCATAGTACTAATCCGCACGCCAGGTCTAGGGGGGTGACGGTGGCCTTTCATCATACCTTTGACCCAGAGGTCTTTGACTCTCTAGTTGATCCAGCTGGTCGCTACCTCTTTCTCAAATTGAAATTCCAAGATTTTGTTTTTACAGTGATGAACGTTTACTCTCTCAATCAAGATCAGGCTCCATTTCTTGCGACGGTCCTCTCTAAGTTGTCCGATTTTGGGGGTCCCTGTTTCATTCTTGGAGGGGACCTCAGCATGGATCTCTCTCCTGACCTGGACACTTCCGTGGGTAACTCTTCTCTCTCCTCATTGGTCTTATATCAAATTAAGTTGCGTTTGCATGAATTACATTTAGTGGACGTTTGGCATATCCAACACCCTTCGGAGTGAGACTATAGTTATTATTATGGAGCTCATGCATCATACAGTCATATAGACTATTTCTTTGTGTCACAGTCTTTTCTAGATTGCCCGACTTCATCCTCTCTTGGTCATTACTTATGGTCAGACCACACCCCAATCCATCTTATGATTCAGGACCGACCATCATCTTTGCGTCACTTTTCGTGGCACTTGAACGATCCCCTGCTCAAAGATTCTTTATGTATTGCAGAGGTCATGAAGCCTATTCAAGAAGACTTTGTTTTTGATTACACATTGGACACTACCGGCCCTCTCACTCAATGGGAGACCTTCAAATGTGTTCTTAGAAGGGTTCTTAATAAACATGGCTCTCTTTTAAAAAAGGCTCAAACTACGGAGATGCGTTGCTTATTTTTCACTCATTGCGCGCCTGGAACCTTCTCATAAACGCACGTTAGACCCAGTGCTCGCGGTGGACTCTAACGCTAGTGGAGACTTACTCCCATTTTAGATTCTTCCTCTCTTGTTGCACGAGACAAAGCGTGCAACACTCACTACTCCGTAGCTAATAAATGTGGCCAACACCTGGCACATGTACTCCACCCCCGTCCATCCCGTCATCCGATCCAGCACATCAAGGCACCTGACAATACTAAACTCTACCACAAAAAGAGAATCTCTTCCGTGTTTGAGCGTTATTGTTCTAAACTTTATAATCTAACCTCGGTGAATCCTGATGCTCCTCTCATTTCCTCTCCTCTGGCTATGTCCCAATACATTACGGAGGCAGCGTTGCCTGTTCTAGATGCCCAGGATGCATTGGCCCTAGAGGAGCCTTTCTCGCCTATGGAAGTTCTTGGGGCGATTAATGCCCTGAAAACTGGTAAGTGCCCGAGTCCGGATGGGTTTACCGCGTGATTTTACAAAACATTTGCTGCCCATATGGCCCCACTTTTGGCCCAAGCTTTTAATGTCACCGATGATCTGAACGTGCCTTCACCAGCTTTTTTGTCCGCCAATATTTCGGTTATCCCTAAACCAGGTTAAGACCTTTCACTTTGTAATAGCTATTGCCAAATTTCTCTACCTAATCTGGACATTAAGCTTTTTGCTAAGCTTTCCCTTTTTCTACCAACCTTGATTCACCACAATCAGGTTGGCTTTGTCCCTGGTCGCAAAGCTAGGGATAATACTTCTAAAACAATCCATCTTATCTCTTATATCAAGCAACATGGCTTAAAGACTTGCCTCATTTCATTTGATGCTGAGAAGGCATTCGATTGCGTTGACTGGAATTTTCTACAGCTTACCCTAGAACAGATAGGTTTGGGTTAGCGGTTCCTCGCTCAGATTATGTCCCTCTATTCTCATCTTTCAGCGTCTCTCCTGGTGAATGGTACAGTTTCTTCACCCTTCCCCATATTTCCTTCTACAACTAATCTCTGCTGTTGCTGTACTAAAGCTGTTGGTACACAGCTCCATATTTGGTGGGATTGTGACTTAATACAACCCTTCTGGCGACAGGTCTTTGCTGTATATGACAGGATCTATGGTGAGTCCTTGGCCTCTTCACTGGAAATTGCTCTCCTCTCTATATTACTCGCTGGCTGCGCAGAAGAAAAATGTGTTGCGTTTCTTTCTATACACGGCCTACCAATTGATACCTCTCTTTTTAAAAACAGCCACTCCCCCGCCTCTGCGGATGTGGGTTTCTGTGCTTAATGATACCATGTATATGGAGGAAATGCTTGCATTTGCCAATTATACCTATGATAAACATAAGTTACTGTGGTTGGTCTGGCTCCATTTCTCCTCCTCTTTGACTCTCCGAGATTTGTGTTCCCCTGTCGTGCTTTAAAGGAGTTGAGCCTTGCTCCTCCGATTCATTTTCATTCTGGCATGTTCCCTGGTTTGGCCCCATGGCCTGTACCAGGGTGCAGGTGGCGGGGTCTCTCCTATGGGATACTGGTGGGGGGTCACCTTGACTGCTTTTTGCTGTATCTGTCTCCCGACCCTATCTCTTGTTCTCCTTCACTATCCTTACAACTGGCTTATCTTTTTTCTCTTCTCTTTAGACTCTTTTCTCTTTTTTCTCTTGGTTTATACTCTTGGTTATACGGAGTTATCTCATCTTTGTTTCAGACATCTTGCCTGGGGATGCTCCCCTTGAATCTATGTTTTTTCATATCTCCGTAATGTGTTATTGATCCCTCCGTTGTTGATTGGAATCATTTTGATTCATCCACATAGATCATAGTCATGCCTGTGATGTTTTTCTGCTCACTTATTTGTCCATGTTATCATTATTTTTCATGCTTTGTACTGTTAAATTTGATACAAAATATAATAAAGACAAATTTGCCTTTAAATGTGTCACACTATATAACATATATTTATGAGTTCATGAGCACTACAGTTCAATATAATCCAAATCAAATAAATTAAAGTGGTTCTAAAGGCTCAAGGTTTTTTACCTGCATGTATTCCATGCATGAAGGTAAAAAACCTTCTGTGCACAGCGGCCCTCTCAGTCCCCCCTCGATCCTTACCTGAGACTCCTCTGATCCAATGACGTTCTCGACAGCCTTTGTTGCTCTCTGGAGCTGTTCCTCCTCATTGGCTGAGACAGCAGGGACAAGCACAAAGCGGTGCCCCAAGGACCCGAAAAGAAGAGGATCGGGGCTGCTCTTTGCAAAATCACTGCACAGAGCATGTAAGTATAGACATGTTTGTTATTTTTTTTAAATTAAGCTTTAGTGTCACTTTAAGTAAAAAATTAGTTTAGTCTTTATAATAAAGTGCAGGTGTGCAAACACTTGTCATGATGCAGGAACCACAGTGCTGTGCGACCCCACTGTGTTCCCCCATTCACCAACAGATGTTGACCCTTATGCTAAGCAATAAGAGTCAAGAAGCACTGGGGTAGGAATATCTTGGGCTTGGGCTTTATTTCTCTCAGTCCTCCATAGTTACATAGTTAGTCTGGCTAAAAAAAGACAAAAGTCCATCAAGTTCAACCATTAAAAAAAAAAGTTATAATCCTATACCCACAGTTGATCCAGAGAAAGGCAAAAAACCCCAGCAAAGCATGATCCAATTTGCTCCTGCAGGGAAATAAATTCCTTCCTGATCTCCCAAGAGGCAATCGGATATTCCCTGGATCAACTTTACCTATAAATGTTATATCCAGTTAACCAACTCTTGAGGGAGTCTATTCCACATTTTCACAGCTGTCACTGTGAAGAAACCTTTCTGTGTTTTCAGAATAAATTTCTTTTCCTCCAGATGTAAAGAGTGCCTCCTTGTCCTCTGTGTTGACCTCAGGGTGAATAGCTCTACACCAAGTTCACTATATGAACCACTGATGTATTTATACATGTTGATCATATCCCCCCTTAATCTCCTCTTCTCAAGAGAGAATAAATTCAGTTCCTCTAATCTTTCCTCATAGCTTATCTCCTCCATGCCTCTTGTCAGTTTATTTGCCCTGTACTTTCTCCAGTTCCCCAATTTTCTTTTTTGTAAATTGGTGCCCAAAACTGACCTACATATTCCAGATAAGCTCTTACTAATGATTTGTATTGGGGGAAAATGATATCTCTCTCTCTGGAGTCTATACCTCTTTTAATACAAGAGAGGATTTTGCCCGCTTTAGAAACCGCAGCTTGGCATTACATGCCATTATTAAGTTTGTGATCTACCAGAACTCCCAGATCCTTCTCCACCGTTGACTCCACCACTACTCCAGTTTAATGGCAGGGTTCAGCAACAAATATTCAGTGCATATGGATTGTAAACGGGATCTACATACTGTAGCGTAATTCCATTTTTTTTTATAACTGACACAAAGAATAATGTGAAAAAAGGCACAACACGCCGGACCAAAAATGCTGCAGTGGCATGCATTCCACCAGCCAGATGTGACATCACCAGAAGTCCCCTCCTAACACTACGGCGCACTCCCAGCACAGAGATCGGGATCTCACCGGGAGTTCCGGGCCCTGTATTAACAATCGGGACCCAGAACTCCCAATTCCGGTCACCTGATTGCTGTGACAGCCTCTGATTGGCTATCACAGTAATCAGTCTCTGCGAAGCCCGCCCCTGACTTTCTCTCTCTGTGAATGGAGGGAGAGATGCATTGGGGGTTATTTACAAAAACTACATAGTGCAGAATCTGCTGCAGCTCTGCATACAAACCAATCAGCTTCCAGGTTTTATTGCCAAAGCTTAATTGAACAAGCTGATTGGCTACCATGCACATCTGCACAAGATTCTGAGTGCTCCAGTTTTAGTAAATCTACCCCATTGCATCACTCTCTCTGCTCGCAGAGAGAGAAAAATAAACAATTGCATGTAAAAAAATAAAATAAATGAAAATAATACAAAAATGTAATTATAATAAAGAAATAAACATACCTAGATCATGATTTGATCTAGGGCAGTGCCAGGGTTAGTGTTTGGGTCAAATAAGGGTCAAAGGTCAAGGTCAGGGTTAAAGGTCATGGTTAGTAAATTTTGGACAAGATTTTTAAATTATTATCAGTAACAGTTAGTGTTAGTGTGTTTTAGGTAGGATAAAAAAAGCAAAATGCATTGTTTCTGGGCCGTACTAAGGGTACAAACAACAACTAACATACACATATGTGGTATAGCTGCGATTGTCAGGAACAGGAGAATTTATTATGGCTTGTTCTTTGGTAGTAAATTATGGCAATAGCAAAAAATATGCTGCTAAATTTAAAAAGAAAGATCCACTTCTGTGAGGCTTTTTATTACCCTGACATGCTTGATGTGAGTATATTTTGCATTAAATAAATAGGTGTTTTTAGCAATATTTCTCTATGGTCCTTTGTATTTTCTCCTGAATTCTACTGCAGAGAATTGTGCTTTCCAGAGAGCCAGCAGATGATCTAATGGGCATGGAGATTGTTATCATATCCTGGTTTGATGCATATTTGGTGTATCCTGCGCTATTGATCTCTCATAATTTGGAGATCATGGTTATCAGGTAAGGGAATTCATATACCTATGTTCGGGGAGGTTTGGGACTATAATACGTGGAACTGTGGTGGATTTTTTTTTCACAAGATCTTAACTGGCCCCCTAGTGGAGCCCTTAAATATTCCTTTAGGAGTGGACTTTTATCTCCACACAAGATTTTCTATATTGGCCCATAGTGGGGCCCTGAATATTCCTTTAGGAGTGGACTTTTATCTTCACACAAGATTGTCTATATTAGCTCCTAGTGGGGCCCTGAATATTCCTTTAGGAGTGGGCTTTTATCTTCACACAAGATTGTCTATATTAGCCCCTAGTGGGGCCCTGAATATTCCTTTAGGAGTGGGCTTTTATCTTCACACAAGATTTTCTATATTAGCCCCTAGTGGGGCCCTGAATATTCCTTTAGGAGTGGGCTTTTATCTTCACACAAGATTGTCTATATTAGCTCCTAGTGGGGCCCTGAATATTCCTTTAGGAGTGGGCTTTTATCTTTACACAAGATTGTCTATATTAGCCCCTAGTGGGGCCCTGAATATTCCTTTAGGAGTGGGCTTTTATCTTCACACAAGATTGTCTATATTAGCCCCTAGTGGGGCCCTGAATATTCCTTTAGGAGTGGACTTTTATCTTCACACAAGATTGTCTATATTAGCCCCCTAGTGGAGCCCTGACTATTCTTTTGGGAGTGAACTTTCATTTCTATTACAGTGTTATTAGACCTATGTCAAATATGGTTTCATTTTTTGCTATATTGGTGATTTTATTCATTGATGTTGATATTATTAATATAATTTTACTGTTTGATCTCATTGTGATTTTATGGTCAGATGTTTTGTGCATTCTTTTTGATTATTATTTTGTTTTTCCCTGTATCTTGAACAGTGTGCAGCATTACCCCCAGTACCAAGTGCATAATTACTTGGTGGTTTACACTTACCGGATAGACTGCAATAAAAAATAAATGGCACAAGTTAACCTCCTTGGCGGTATTCCCGAGTGTAGCTCGGGGTAACATTTCAGTACCAAAAGCGGTAACCCCGAGCTACACTCGGGAATACCATGCGGCACTGCTCCGGCATGTGTTCTTCACTTACCTTACCCTGCGCTCCCACGATGTGTCCCCTGCAGCGTCCCCGGCCATCTCCTCCGGCCGATGCCGGCATCCGGCTTCTGTGTCCTGTCCCTGTGACGTCGGGACGTACGGGCGCCGCCGCCGCCGGCGGCGGGAAATTTAAAAATTTAAAAAAATGTAATTTTTTTTTTTTTTCATTTTACACAGTAAAACATTGCTGTTTCAACCTATTTTACATACATATTGTCCCTAGTGCTTTGTCTTGTGCCCTGCCTGCATTTTGTCTGTTCTTTCTGCCTGGAAACTGAGAAATGTCCATGGCGTCCAAAAAGTGTCCCTTTAGGTCAAAAGCGGTTTAGATCAGCTAGAGAACAGCGATAGTAAATCAGAACCACTTACAGAATTGAGTGATAATGATTCGTGGGGGAAATTCGTCATCAGAAACTGAAAACGATTTTGCGACTGAGCTCAGCAATGTGCGAACTTGGCGCTCTATTTCACATTTCAGTGTTTTTGGTTTGATTATATTATTGAATTCAATTTTTTATTATTTTTATATTATTTTTATGATTATTTATTAAATTATAATTTATGATTTTGTGTTTCAAATTTTATCCTACCCGGGATGTTTACTAGACTCTTGTTTGGACAGATTTCAGTGAGTTTTTCCTAAAAATTACAGCCTACAATAAAAAAAATACATATTTCCATGCAAAAAAATGGTACCGCTTTCAGCACCAAAAATCTGAAATAATCATACCGCCAGGGAGGTTAAGAAAATTAAGGTTTTAGTTGCACACATTTGCAAATAGAGGTAGAAGCCGCAGTGCCTCAACAAGGCTCTTCTGTAAATAGCCTTGTTGAGGCACTGTCCTTAATTTATCCACTGCTATATTTGCTCTAAAACTTGGAGACTCTAAAATATAAGAGTTATATACATTACAGAGGAGCTTTAGCCGAAACATTTAGCTCCTGTATGTCCAATCCTCACGTTTCCATGTGTCTAGAAGGCACAGGTGCAGCATCCAACACAAACTCTCTGCAGCCTGTCTAAGTCTATGACAGGCTGATATACACTACAGCTGGATGCTGTACTGAGTGTTACTTGCATTTAGGACCCTATGCTTCGGGATATGCCCTTGAATGCAAATGAATACTGCTTAGTACTGTATCGAGCCCTGTCCATTTGTAGCATAATTCAGCCTATCATAGGCTTTGACAACAGGATTCAAGGCTGAACACTGCACCTGTGCCTCTTGGGTGCACGAAAGTGCCAGGATTGACCAACAGGGGCTAAACACCCAGCATGCATGTGGTCTAAGTAAAAAAAAAATTACTATTCATCTGCCCAAAATGAATGATACAGAGCAGTGTGGTCTGTGCTGTCCGTGGTGCTGAAAGACAATAACACATTGGAATTATTTCACTAAACGAACCACTTTAAAAGGGATTTTATTTATAAATCAATTCCTTCAAACTAGTATTTTTTTCCTGAGATGGTACATTTTCCAGTAAAAATGAAGTTACCATAAAAAGGTATATTAGGTTAACGGATAAATTCACCTTTGAGAACATGTTACATGTTCCACCCAGTTTATGGTGAAACATGTAACATGTTCCCACTCCTGCAGTCTCTCACCAAATCCCCCTTCATTGTGACAGTGGGCCGGAGATCTTCTCCCTGCACCCACTGTCACAATTTGAAAAGAATGTGTCCATGCAGGGCTCCACCCACGCAGCCACCATTCATTCACAGAGATCGGTGAATGAATGAACTACAAATACTGACAGTCTTTGCGGCTGTTGGCTTGTAGTTGTCAATGAACTACCATGGAGCTAGTGAGTGCTCTTTGTAGTTGATTAAGTCTTTCTGTCATTGTGTAACTGCCTGCCTGTACGAGGTATGAGAAGGCAGCTTATGCTGACAGTTGGCAGGAGCCCTGCATTGCACCCACAATCTGTTAATCATGGGTGCAATGCTTTTCAGACTCCTAAAAAAATAAATAATAATACGTTTTTTTTACTTTAAAAAAAAGTGCATTTATAATTTTTTTTTTAGGAAAGGTGAACTTTTTACTCATAAAGGCACAACATTGACAAAATTATTTAAACCACTTTGGTCAATTACAAAAACATATGTAGCACACATGGAATACTTATGATAGTTAAGTATGGGCAGATATGGCTTAAATAATTCGGGTACAACTGACTGAATAAATTAATACTATGTGCATGATCTTAAAAAAGGATAAAAAAAGAAAACATAAAGGGGAGCTCTAGAGCAAAAAAATAAAACAAAAAATGAAAATAAAATTAAAAATAGATGTTACAATTAGCATTGCAGAGAATGTTTGACTCAATATAAACAGAACTCTAGCCTGTAAAATGAAGATCATGATGTGAATAACATACCAAGAAGAGTCTATTTGCTCTCTGTATATGGATAGATTAGGAGGGAAAGAAATTACAATAATAGTATAAATATTATAAAAGGCTTTATATAGCTTAAATATAATATAATTGTCAAAACAATGGAACTAAATGATAGTACTGGTTTCTATCACTTTGTTGAGCCCTGCTGGCGTTAGGGTATTCAATGAGAAGATCCAATATGTCTCCTGTTCACACAATTTTTTAGACCTTTCAGCTTTGGGAAAGTATTAGAGATCTGCTCTATGATCCAGACCTGTAGACCCAATGTAGATCTGGCATGCACTTGTAGAAAGTGCCTGGGTATACTGTATTTGTTATTGTTATCTTTATCTCCTTGTTCAAACAGACTCTTTGACGTCTGCCACATGTGCTCAGGGTGAACCTGCTCTCGTTTGTGAAAAGCACAGGGTGCTAGTGCTGGACCTGCCAATTCTGGTGTTCAATAGCAAATGTTGAGCTCTATGGTGCCGGGCAGTGAGCACAGGACCCACTAGAGAATGTCGGGCCCTCAGGCCCAGAAATCTGTTTCTGATTGTTTGGTCAGAGACATTCACACCAGTGGCCTGCTGGAAGTAATTTTGTAGGGCTCTTGCAGTGCTCATCCTGTTCCTCCTTGCACAAAGGAGCAGATACTGGTCCTGCTGGTGGGTTAAGGACCTTCTACGACCCTGTCCAGCTCTCCTAGGCTAACTGCCTGTCTCCTGGAATCTCCTCCATGGTCTTTAGACACATCATACTTTCTGGCAATGGCACGTATTGATGTGCCGTCCAGGAGGAATTGGACTGCCTATGCAACCTCTGTAGGTTCTAGGTATCGCCTCATGCTACCATAGTGACACTGACCCTAGCCAAATGCAAAACTAGTGAAAAACAGTCAGAAAATATGAGTAGGGGAGTCAGTGGCCTTCACCTGTAAACCATTCCTCTTTTGGGGGTTGTCTCACTGTTGCCCATATAATGTCATTAACACCAAAGCAGCTAAAACTGATTAACAACCCCCTCTGCTACTTAACTGACCAGATCAATATCACAGGAGTTTAATTGACTTGATGCTATACTCATTAAAATGTGTTCTTTTCATTAGTTTGAGCAATATATATGTATATATATATATATATATATATATATATATAGTATATAGATACAAAGTGAAATACACAAAAGTGTAAAACATTTGTAACATAATTAAATTCATGATAAACGTCATACACCCTGCACAGCACAATTCAACCATATGTTTCACAATTGCATATCAAATTGGATATAAATTTCAGTAATCCCTCGCACAACAAGACTGGAGTCAAAACACACAGGAAGAGTGAGCAGAATGAACAGCCCTCATTGTACTGATGTCCCTACATTGTCTAATCAGCAGGCTGGGGGCATGTCCTGTACTGCTAAACTAAAATTGAGGTCCAAAACCTGGCTATAAATCCTGATATTGGTGCCTGGATCACAAGACCAGCTAAACAGAATGACAAGTTTTTAAATCTGAAGTATAATCTGCATTTATTTAACATTCCCTGTTACCTTTGTTTACCATGACTAAGGAAATTATTAACATCACCTTATTTTAGGCACCACAGTGATGTCATCATTGGGTTCCTATACTTCTCTGGGCAATCTTTGTTAGATGAGGGCTATTCACTGTGATGTAATTTCCACCTAGATCCCTTCCAGTCTGTGGAACACATGCAGGAATCAAATAGAAAGTTGGGTCAGCAGTGGCCATCTTGAAAATTACTTTTTTTATATACAAAGTCACTTAAATGATATGTTGCTCATGTATACCATGGTTATATCTGGGATAACACCCCAAAACACATTCTTCTACTTCTTCCAAGTATGGGGATACCACATGTGAGAGACTTTTTGGCAGCCTATCCACACACAGGCCCCCAAAATTCAATTACCACTTTCAGGTTTTCAAAGGGCATAGTTCCTCATATCTCTTCCTCACTACCCTAAATTGCCAGGATAGTACAAACACTGATACAAATAACACCTTTTTTGAAAGTAGACAACCCAAGGAATTTGATAAAAGGCATGATGAGTATTTTACAGAAATCATTTTTTTTGCAGGGTCTGAAAAAGAAAAGAAAAAATACATTTTTGTTTTCTTCCTTCATTTTCCAAAAACTTGTGGCAAAGAATGAGACAATATTCACCATGCCCCTTACCAAATACCTTGAAGTGTCTACTTTCCAAAAAGGGATCATCGGGCGGGGGGGGGGGGGGTGCTTCTACTATCCTGGCATTTCAGGGCCAAAATGCCAAATATCACCCACTTTTCTAACCACTTGAAGAACAAGCTTTTTCTGACACTTTGTTTACATGAAAAAACATTTTTTTGCTAGAAAATTACTTTGAACCCCCCAAACATTAGAGAATAAAATGGTGGGTGTTGCAACTTGTTATGTCACACAGTATTTGTGCAGTGATTTTTCAAATGCTAATTTAAAAAAATACACTTTTTTGAATCTTAATGCACAAAAACACAATATATTGACCAATTTTTTGATAGAATTTAAAAGATGATGTTACACTGAGTAAGTAGATATCAAGCATAACATGCTTTAAAATTGTGCATGCCCGTGCAATGGCAACAAACTATGTAAATTTTTAATATCGACAGACGACATTTTAAAAGCTTTTACAGGTCACGACTTTATATTTACACAATAGGTCTAGTGCTAGAATTACTGCCCTCAATCTGATGTTTGTGGTGATACCTCACATGCATGGTGCAATCTCTGTTTACATACTGACACAGGACTGACGCTTGCGTTCGCCTTTGTGCACAAGTATGAGAAGGGGAGGCAGGGATGAGTTTTAAAAAAATATATATTTTATTTTTATGCTGTCCCTTTTTTTTTGTTTTTATTGTTATCAAAGGTAATGTAAATATCCCCTGTGATAGCAATAGACAATGACAGGTAATCTTTTCTGAGAAATCTGGGGTCTATTAGACTCTAGATGTCTCCTCTGCCTTTAAAGCATCTGATCACACCAAGATCGGTGTGATCAGATGCTTTCCCAATTTAAAAATGGTGCTGTTAATATCGAGCAAAATGGAAATGATGAAATGCTCGTAGCTTCCAGTCTCTTAGACCATAGAGATGATTGGAGCCATTCTGATCTCCAGTCAGCTCTATGGTCAGTCGGTTGAACTGCCGGCTGCATTCTCGGATTCCCCTGTGGGATGGGAAAGCCCAAGAAAACTGTGGAAGGCAGCGGGGGGGGGGGGGATGTCTGTTCCTTCTTGCTGCTTGTAAAAATGATTCAGCAGCTAATTAGCCATTACGGTTGCTTTTACATGACAGCTGACCGCTAGCTGAAAAAGCAATAGCAAAATAATGCCTGTAGCTGCAGGCATCATCCCAGTACAACCACCCAAAGTCCAGCAATGTACCAGTATGTTATTGGTCCTTGTTGGGCATATATGTAACAGCAGAGAACATGGGCATATGATGAATCGGGTGTGTGGACCAATATGACCGCAATTCATTCTTTTTTGTAATGCCCAGGTTGAGGGTTAGGCCCAAAAAAGTTTTAAGTTCAGAAACCATGTTAGGTTTCCATGCAAATTGTCTGGCAGAGCTGAATTTGGGTGGGCAGGGGGGATGTATTGTTGTGCGTATAAATTGCTTTGGCTCACAATCAATTGGTCCAAACCTTCCATGAAAAACAGCTGAGGGGCTAAACGTTAGTGCTGGCAGTGAACTAGTATAGTTCTGTTCATGATCAATATATTCATTGTACAAACACTATAATAGTAATGGCTGTGATCAGCGTCCTATAGCATGAGTGCAATAGTGTGCGGGCAATCTAATGCTATCTGACCCTGGCTAGGAGGGGAGTTTACAGACCCTGATGCTATCTGATGTTGCTAGTGGCAGTAATACAGTGATCTGTGAAAAATTCTATATACTGACACTGTACTAATTGCACTGGCTGAGTAATGGGGTAATCAAAGGGTTAATAGGGGCGATCAAAGGGATAACTGTGCTAATCTAAGGTATGCATGTAAAATGTGATGCTTTTACTCACAGTGTGGTGTTCTCATTGGGGGGCGCAGGTGCATTCACACCCTGAAATAGAAAGCGACATAAGCTTACGTTGCTTTGCCCACAGCTGCTGCTCACCCGCACAATGCGGGTAGGCGGTCAGCAAGTAGTTAAAACCCTTAGAATTTTTTTTTTTTTCATCTCCCCCTCCCTCAACTCCCCCCCCCCCCAAAGCATCTAACCATCACCCGCAACCACCGCAATCTGATCCCGACCCATCTCCACCCAGCAGCTGACCGTCTGTATGACAGCATCCTCCCTCTGTCATGCCCTGACCTGGCCACTAATGCATACAACGACTCACTGTCAGCTGCCCTTGACTCCCTGGCACCCCTGACCACATGTAGCATTAGACCCCGACCGCTTCAACCCTGGCAAAACGACCACACCAAATGCCTCAAACGACGCAGTCGCGCGCTGGAGTAATTATGGCGCAAAACCAGATCACCTTCCGCATTCTCCCTCTATAAAGCCGCCTACTTCACCTACACCACTTCCCTTCACGCCGCCAAGCAAGCCTATTACATGACCCTTATCAACACCCTCTCCACCTGTCCTCCTCGGCTCTTCTCCACTTTCAAATCCCTGCTCTCTCCTGTAAGGACAGTGTCAACTCACAATCCACCTCTCCACCCAGCCTCCCGCCCTCCTTCAACCCCTCAACCCCTCCCCATTGACCTCATAGTCTCACTACCCCCCACTATACCTAACGCCGCGCACATCATCACCTCCCCAACACTCCGCTCCTTCAGCCCAACCACCCCCGAGGAGGTCTCTAAGGTCTTCACTGAAGCCCGCCTCACCACCTGCCCCCTGGACCCTATCCCCTCACAGCTCCTCCAGTCACCCCCCCCTCCATCATTCGCTCCCTCACCCACATCTTCAATCTCTCCTTCTCCACCGGCACCTTCCCCTCCCCTCTAAAGCACACACACATCACCCCCATACTCAAAAAACCCTCGCTTGACCCCACTAACCTTAACAACCTCAGACCCATCTCCTTGTTGCCCTTCACTTCCAAGCTCCTTGAGTGCCTGGTCTACAATTGCCTAAGCGCCCACCTCACTGATAACAACCTCCTTGACCCCCTACAGTCTGGCTTCCGCCCCCTGCACTCCACCGAAACCGCCCTACTTAAAATCACCAATAACCTGCTAACCGCCAAAGCCAATGGCCACTATTCTATCCTCCTGCTCCTTGACCTTTCCACGGCCTTCAACACTGTTGACCACCCTCTCCTCCTTGCCAAACTGCACTCCCTTGGCATCAAGGACGCTGCTCTCTCCTGGTTCGCCTCCTACCTTTCCCAACGCTCCTTCAGCGTCACCTACAACACTGCCACCTCCCCCTCCCCCTCTCTGTCGTGGTCCCCCAAGGCTCTGTCCTCGGGCCCCTCCTCTTCTCCATCTATACCTCCTCCCTTGGCAAATTTATTCACTCCCACGGCTTCAATTACCACCTCTATGCCGACGACACCCAAATTTACCTCTCCACCCCCCACCTCACCCCCTCACTCTCTGCCCGCATCGCCCACCTCCTAAACGACATATCAGACTGGATTTCGCTCCATTTCCTCAAACTTAACCTATCCAAAACCGAGCTCCTGGTCTTCCCCCCACCCCATGCCCCCCCCATCCTCTCCATCACTACTAACAACGCCACCGTCTCTCCCACCCCACACGCCAAAGTCCTGGGTGTCACCCTGGACTCCCACCTCTCCTTCCTACCCCATATCCAACTGCTATCTAGATCTTGCAGGCTCCACCTCCGCAACATCTCCAAGATATGCACATTCCTCACCCCAGACACCACCAAACAACTCGTACACTCCCTCATCATCTCATGCCTGGACTATTGCAATTCCTTTCTCACTGGCCTACCCAAACGTATGCTATCCCCACTCCAGTCGATCCTAAACTCAGCGGCTAGACTCATCCACCTCACCAAGCACTCCACATCTGCCTCCCTCCTCTGCCAATCCCTTCATTGGCTCCCGATTGCCCAACGCATCAAATTCAAACTGCTAACTCTGACCTACAAAGCCATTCACAATGGCTGAACTACATAACTGACCTGATACCCAAATACTACCATACCCGTGCCCTCCGCTCCTCACAGGACCTCATACTCTCTAGCTCCCTGGTCTCCTCCTCCCACGCCCGATTGCAGGACTTCTCCAGGACTTCCCCCATCCTCTGGAACTCCCTACCCCAAACCATCAGACTGTCACCTACCCTCCTCACCTTCAGGCGCACCCTGAAAACCCTCCTCTTCAGGGAAGCCTACCCCAACCTCACCTAACACCCGACCTCACCTAACAACTAACCTCCTCCACTCCTCCCACCACTCCATCCCCCACAGCCATCTCCTCCTGTACAACCTTCCCCTCCCTCCTAGATTGTAAGCTCGAAAGAGCAGGGCCCTCAAACCCTCGTGTAGTGTATTGTTACTGTCTTGTCTCATGTTCTGTCCCCCTTGCTACTGTACAGCGCTGAGCATACCCTTTGGCGCTCTATAAATACTGTATAATAATAATAATAATATCACTATAATGGAGTACAGGGGAGCTGGGATATACATTACTGTGTACAGTTTTATAGTTTGGACTCTTTATTCTAAAGAAAAATGTAATTTCTTAAGCTTTAGGGGTCGTGGTTGGGGGCGGGGCGGAGTAGGGTTTGGGGCGGGGTGGGGTTGGGGGCGGACCTGGGCAAGGTTGGGTGGGGCAACTGGTGGAGAGTAAGTTTTGTGACCGGCTAGTTAGGTCGGGACTCGAAGTTTTAACCCCTGTTTTATATTATTATGGGACTTAAATGTATGTCTTTAAATGCAAAAGGGCTCAATAGCCCATATAAGAAGAAGGCTTTATTGCCTGATGTTTTGAAGTTTGGCAGCAATATAGTCTGTATTCAAGAATCACACTTTGCAGTAAACAAGATATCGACATTTACACACGTTTCCTCATGTGACAGTGCGCGGCGTCAGACCCCAGCCCTTCTCAGCAATTCGTGACCGAAGGACCAGCTGATCTCACACAGCGCTGTCACTTGTGTAACAATGCCACTCTCAGCTGCGCCCTGCACAAAGATTTTCCAGTCACAATCTATGTGCTCGCAGCCTGAGAGCGATTGGTACTGGGTCAGGTTAATTATGCAATCAACCCTTCACACTGCCACCACCACCTTTTTACAAAGGAGGAAACTCATCAATCTTAGCAGTAACACTATGATATTAGTATAAGCGTCTTTAACACACTGTCACCACAGACAGATGTATTCAGAGGATTATCACATACAGTAGCACTCTTCAGAGACAGGGATTCTTTAGTTTGCATTAAAAGCTTTAGAGACAGTTTAACACTTTTCAGAAAATAGGATTTATTACTAAAAAGGTCAAAATGGTGCAATTAAATATTAACAGAAAAAGATGTAACAAATATATATAAAGAGAGTAATAAAACAACAGAGAAATAAAAGAAAGAAGTTTCAGAAGGCAGAATACTTGCAAAAGTCCTTGGTTTGAGCAGAGTCCAATCGTCCGAACAAAAGGTTGCCTTTGCTCTCAAGATGATCCCTGATTGATGTTAAAAGGAGAGCTACTTTTTCTCCAGGCTGTGAGTCTTTTGCTATTATCTCAAAGGGGTGTCTCCTGAGAACAAATAGCCAATCACCCCATTTGGGGATGGGTGTTAGGCGGTGACCAAGGTTAGGACCAAATCCCTTACAAGTTCATACTACGGTCAATACCCTTCAATAGGTACAGGTAGCATCCTAGCAACTGGCAGATTAATATTTAGAATTATATTCTAAATATGGGGGTGGGGTTTGGAGTGGGGTGGGGTGGGGGCGGACCTGGGCAAGGTTGGGTGGGGCAACTGGTGGAGAGTAAGTTTTGTGACCGGCTAGTAGGTCTGGACTCGAAATTTTAACCTCTGCTCATGTGGAATGTACGTTTTATGGCACACTCCTAGCTCTAATGGCCTACAGGTCATGACTGACTGAGTTATTGTTTTACGACCAGGCAGAGGAAAGTGGTTTTCAAGCAGACATTCTGGAACCAGACTAATTAGGGGTTTACAGCCATGGAGCTCATCCAGCTGTGTGATATGCAATTTTGACCCCCATTCACTTACAGACTCACATTCCATTTAAAAGGGAGGAGGGAGGAGGGAGAATCAGGAGAGACAAAATGGCTGTCAGTGTCCAGGTCTCTATGTGCACAATTGTCACACCTCGTATATATTTTCATATAATAATATAAAGAAGAAGAGTTGAGTAATTACAGCTATGAAGGATTCTGTTTCTTTTCAGCTTCTAAATCTTCAGGCGGACACAAGGGGTAGATACATAATATTAGTAGCAATTATTGATAATGTGACCTACAACAATTGTAAACATACAGTCATGGCCGAAATTGTTGGCACCCTTGATATTTCTCCAGGAAATCATGTATTTCTCACGAAACGTATTGCATTAACACATGTTTTGCTATACACATGTTTATTCCCTTTGTGTGTATTGGGACAAAACAAAAAAAGGGAGGAAAGAAAGCAAATTCGACATAATGTCACACAAACCTCCAAAAATGGGCTGGACAAAAGTATTGGCACCCTTTCACAACTGCGGATAAATAAGAATGTTACAAGCATGTGATGCTCCTGTAAACTCACCTGGGGCAAGTAACAGGTGTGGGCAATATAGAAATCACACCTGAAAGCAGATAAAAAGGAGAGACGTTCACTTAACCTTTGCATTGTGTGTCTGTCTGTGCCACACTAAGCATGGACAACAGAAAGAGGAGACGAGAACTGTCTGAGGACCTGAGAACCAAAATTGTGGCAAAATATCAACAATCTCAAGGTTACAAGTCCATCTCCAGAGAACTAGATTTGCCTTTGTCCACAGTGCGCAACATTATCAAGAAGTTTGCAACCCATGGCACTGTAGCTAATCTCCCTGGTCGTGGACGGATGAGGAAAATTGATGAAAGATTGCAACGCAGAATAGTCCGGATGGTGGATAAGCAGCCCCAAACATGTTCCAAAGACATTCAAGCTGTCCTGCAGGCTCAGGGAGCATCAGTGTCAGCGCGAACTATCCGTCGACATTTAAATGAAATGAAACGCTATGGCAGGAGACCCAGGAGGACCCCACTGCTGACACAGAGACATAAAAAAGCAAGACTACAGTTTGCCAAAATGTACTTGAGTAAGCCAAAAGCCTTCTGGGAAAACGTCTTGTGGACAGATGAGACCAAGATAGAGCTTTTCGGTAAAGCACATCATTCTACTGTTTACCGAAAACGGAATGAGGCCTACAAAGAACAAAACACAGTACCTACGGTAAAATATGGTGGAGGTTCAATGATGTTTTGGGGTTGTTTTGCTGCCTCTGGCACTGGGTGCCTTGACTGTGTGCAAGGCATCATGAAATCTGAGGATTACCAAAGGATTTTGGGTCGCACTGTAGGGCCCAGTGTCAGAAAGCTGGGTTTGCGTCCAAGATCCTGGGTCTTCCAGCAGGACAATGACCCCAAACATACGTCAAAAAGCACTCAGAAATGGATGGCAAAGAAGCGCTGGAGAGTTCTGAAGTGGCCAGCAATGAGCCCAGATCTAAATCCCATTGAACACCTGTGGAGAGATCTTAAAATTGCTGTTGGGAAAAGGTGTCCTTCCAATAAGAGAGACCTGGAGCTGTTTGCAAAGGAAGAGTGGTCCAAAATTCCGGGTGAGAGGTGTCAGAAGCTTATTGATGGTTATAGGAAGCGACTGATTTCAGTTATGTTTTCCAAAGGGTGTGCAACCAAATATTAAGTTAAGGGTGCCAATACTTTTGTCCAGCCCATTTTTGGGGTTTTGTGTGACATTATGTCATATTTGCTTTTCTGCCTCTGTTTTATATTTGTTCCAATACATACAAAGGGAATAAACATGTGTATAGCAAAACATGTGTTAATGCAATACCTTTTTTGTGTGAAATACTTGATTTTCAGGAAAAATATCAAGGGTGCCAACAATTTCGGCCATGACTGTATATGCTCCCAGTAAAAATCCTCATCAATATGTGAAGAAAGTGTTTAAGAAAATGGGGAAACTGCAGAAGGGACACATTGTCATCTGCAGGGACTTCAATGTCCCTATGGATCCCATTATGGACACCACCAAGAAGCCTAATACTAACAGAAATGGTTTAAATAATATGTTTTCTCAAGAAGACCTACATGACCCACAGAGATGTCTACACTCCATGGAAAGAGATTATATATTTTTTTCTAATGTTCATAAAACCTATACAAGGATTGATTACTTTAATACAGACAAATTTCTTTTGCAAAAAACAGTGGATCCCAAAATCCATAATATATCCTGGTTTGACCATGCACCGATTACAACTGAAATCAAAACGGGGCAACAAATGTGTTAATAATACATTATGGAGGAATAATACCTATATATTTTCTAACGATAAATAATTGTCTGTAATAAAATATAAACTAAAATAATTTGTATGTATATCGTGATAATGTACTTGATTGTACTAATTTATGGAGTACTCATAAAGCTTTTATCAGGGGTATACTCAGTCAAATACTCAGTCAAATGGAAAAGAGAAATAGCACCCTGAATAAACTTCCAAAGGATATATCCAATCTACAGGTGAAACTCGAAAAATTTGAATATTGTGCAAAAGTTCATTTATTTCAGTAATGCAACTTAAAAGGTGAAACTAATATATGTGATAGACTCATTACATGCAAAGCAAGATAGTTCAAGCTGTGATTTGTCATAAGTGTGATGATTATGGCTTACAGCTCATGAAAACCCCAAATCCACAATCTCAGAAAATTAGAATATTGTGAAAAGGTGCAATATTCTAGGCTCAAAGTGTCCCACTCTAATCAGCTAATTAAGCCATAACATCTGCAAAGGGTTCCCGAGCCTTTAAATGGTCTCTCATATGGTTCAGTAGGAATCACAATCATGGGAAAGACTGCTGACCTGACAGTTGTGCAGAAAACCATCATTGACACCCTCCATAAGGAGGGAAAGCCTCAAAAGGTAATTGCAAAAGAAGTTGGATGTTCCCAAAGTGCTGTATCAAAGCACATTAATAGAAAGTTATGTGGAAGGGAAAAGTGTGGAAGAAAAAGGTGCACAAGCAGCAGGGATGACCGCAGCCTGGAGAGGATTGTCAGGAAAAGGCCATTCAAAAGTGTTGGGGACTTTCACAAGGAGTGGACTGAGGCTTGAGTCAGTGCATCAAGAGCCACCACACACAGACGGATCCTGGACATGGGCTTCAAATGTCGTATTCCTCTTGTCAAGCCTCTCCTGAACAACAAACAACGTCAGAAGTGTCTTACCTGGGCTAAAGAAAAATAGACCTGGTCTGTTGCTCAGTGGTCCCAAGTCCTCTTTTCTGATGAGAGCAACTTTTGCATCTCATTTGGAAACCAAGGACCCAGAGTATGGAGGAAGAATGGAAAGGCACACACTGCAAGATGCTTGAAGTCCAGTGTGAAGTTTCCACAGTCTGTGTTGATTTGGGGAGCCATGTCATCTGCTGGTGTTGGTCCACTGTGCTTCATTAAGTCCAGGGTCAATGCAGCCATCTACCAGGAGATTTTGGAGCACTTCATGCTTTCTTCCCCAGACGAGCTTTATGGGGATCCTGACTTCATTTTCTAGCAGGACTTGCATCTGCCCACACTGCCAAAAGCACCAAAACCTGGTTCAATGACTGTGGGATTACTGTGCTTGATTGGCCAGCAAACTCACCTGACCTGAACCCCATAGAGAATCTATGGGGCATTGCCAAGAGACAGATGAGAGACATGAGACCGAACAATGCAGAAGAGCTGAATGCCGCTATTGAAGCATCCTGGTCTTCCATAACACCTCAGCAGTGCCACAGGCTGATAGCTTCCATGCCACGCCGCATTGAGGCAGCAAGGCAGTGAAGCATTGAAGTCCGATATTGTTCTATGTACAATCCTTGTTTTATTGATTGCATGTAATATTCTAATTTTCTGAGATTGTGGATATGGGGTTTTCATGAGCTGTAAGCCATAATCATCACAATTATGACAAAGAACAGCTTGAACTATCTTGCTTTGCATGTAATGAGTCTATCTCATATATTAATTTCACCTTTTAAGTTTCATTACTGAAATAAATGAACTTTTGCACGATATTCTAATTTTTCGAGTTTCACTTGTATAAGAAAATCATAAAAACGCACCAAATGATTTAGTTCTACTGCAACAACTTAATACTTGCAGAAATGAACAACGGGGCTCTATTGATAGCAGACCATGATAGATACCTTAAAAAATTAAAATGAAATTTCTACTCACAGAATAATAAAGTGTGTAAGTTAATGGCCTTTCAACTACATGAACACAATAACAAAAATAGAATCCACAAAGTAATTCATCACACCTCTGGAAAGGTTAGTTATAACCCCCAGGAAACAGCAGAAACATTCTCAGAATACTATGAATCACTATACAACCTCAAAGATGATACATCTACTAGTCAACCTACACTGAAAAATATTAATGAATTCTTAAATAAGGTTAATCTCCCAAAAACTGACCTAATCTCTGTGGAACAACTTAACAAGCCAATATCTATGGAAGAAGTAATTAAATTAAATGCCTACCAAATAATAAAGCTCTTGGAAGTGATGAACTTTCAGGAGAAACTACTAGCACCATATGTAACTAAAGTGTTTAACTTTGTTGCTAACAAAAACAAATTTCCTAAAGAAATGTTAGAAGCTATCATAATCACCATACCCTACATGTTGGCGATGTAAGGAGAAAATTGATACCTTATATCACATACTATGGAAATGTAAAAATGTACATAGCTTTTGGAAATTAATATCCTCATTTATAGCCAGCATTACTGGTAACCTAATAGAACTAAACCCTGCTATGGCTCTATTAGGCATTAATGTTAAAGTGTTACTAAACCCACAACAGTAAAATCACTCTGTACATGCAGTAAAGCATGCTTGATATACTCACTGTGGAACCACTGTGGATTAAGGGGTTAATCCTCTGCATTGTGTAAAAATGCTGTTTGATCCTGACTTCTCTGATCCTCCCCTTCTTCCAGTGTGCCCTGCTTGTCTCCTGATATGACATATCGTGTGGAGACTCTCTGCACATGTCAGTTTGATGTGTATTGCTAGATAGGTTTTTTTTTCTTGGGAGAGTGCATGTGATCAGCACAGGGCCAATCAGCACTGTTCAGACAGAGGTCAGGTGTTCTGCATCCTCCTAGAGCAGAAAGAAATCTCCTCCTACAAGCTTTTAGTTGTGCTCTGCTGAACACAGATAGAAGTCACAAGACTGCTCTAGCTGCTGATGAGAAAAGGTATTTAGCAGTTTGTATTTACTATAATAATTGCATTTCCATGTTGTGTGTACTGTGGGAGACCAGATATAGTGAATGCAGGGTCTTGGGTTTAGCAACACTTTAATAAATACCCTCTTCAGTATAGAATAATTGTAACTTACATCATTATAGCTGCAAGGCTTACTGTAACTAACCTATGGAAAATACAGGTGATCCTAACCTAACATTATTATTAGACTAAATACATAAGCTCATTATGTATGCATGTTAGCACATAGGAACTATACTGTATCTAAATTTAGAAAAATGGCATATATGGAACTCTAACATTGATTGATGCATCAGTTTGGAAATACATTGCTATTATATAATGCCATCTAAATAATTTTTCTCACCTGTTTTTATATGGAGTAGTGATCCTTTATTAACTCATTGGTACTTTCCTGTTTACAGTCTGAACCAACCAAGGGGTAAACTGGATGAAGTACAATATAGTCTACAATGTTCCTACCTTGGAAGATTATGTTGAATTTGGTATTATAATTCATATACTGTATATATACATGTGTATAAGTAAAACAAGAAATGCTTGGTTTTGTATAAATACTTTATTATGTTCACTGTATTGTTCTACCCTTGATAATTCAATAAAAACAGGAATTGGGAAATCTCTGTATCTATGATATGTAAAAGAAATTTAAAATCTTTAAAAGCTAATTTAGAACAGCATCTGGCAAATAGCTGCTGTTCTTCACTATCCTACTAGAGTTTACTGTTATTCATGGAAAGAAGCTCCGTCACTTTCCCATTCAGGGCTACAGTGGGTGACAAAGTGGAAGATTACTCTCCAGTCACTGATACTTTTTCCTTGCTTCCTTAGCAGTCCATTGCTCAGTCTTTGCAAAATTCCTGGTGTTTTTGGTGTGAGGGAACCTCCTGGGATGCTTGGGCCTGGATGGTCAATTGCGGGTCTGAACACTGTCACATGAAATGGAGGAAGATGTCCTATAACCTGTGAAATGTCCAACATCGACTAACACAGAGCAACAAAGCTGAAGGGGAGTGCTGCAAAACTGAGTATAAGTGTGATGCTGAAGTTGTTTAGCCACCTGTTAAAACAATTTAGCAGAGTTCATCACTGGAGAAAGCATCTCCCAGTAGGAGAACAGAAGTGGCATTTAGACTTCTATATTCTATAGGATGATCACTTATACCTGGTTATGGGACTCCATCATGGTTGCATTTACTTCCTTCACTGTCAATAATTGATTGTCTTTTAAAAGATATTTACAGAAGAATGATTGGAGTAGTTCTCATCTTGGTGGTTGGAAGTCCAACATCCCCATAACTGCAAGTTTCTGGGACCTCAGTAAATGCAGTAGTGTTATTTTCAATTCCTCGTTCCCCAAGCTCGTAAAGAATGTCTTTCCAAGCATACTTGATTGAGAAATCAGAGGAATCAGAAACTGGATTTTCAATTACGGTTTCATAGACATCATATGAGCGCTCTTCTATTTCCTGTTCGTCTTCTAGTTCATCTTCTTCATCAGTTGGCCTACACAAACAGTCACAATAATGTTAGCATGTTTATTCTATTTAATAAAGCAGTATTAAGGCTCTATTCACACTTCTGCAACTTGTCATGTGACTTTGGACACAAAACGTCACATGATAGCTCATTGTTTTCAATGGCACCCATTCGGATCTATGCAATTTAAAGTCGCAGAGACGCTGAAAAGGTTCTTACGGTACTTTGATGTGACTTTGATGCAAATTTGATGCCAGAGAGTGTAATGTCGGATCAAAGTTGCACTCAAAGTCGCACTCTAAAGTCGCACTGGAAATTGTGCGACTTTGGAGTCACACAATTGTGCATGGAGCCTGAACCCAAAACCAAAAATATAATATACTGCAGCTTACCAATCATTACCTATGGTAGCTGCGCTCATAATCTTTTTTACCTCTGCTTTAACCTGGTGATCTGACCAGTAAAATACCTCCTTATTAGAATTCCCCCACTCTGGATGAATGAACACAGCAGGCACCTTTGGCCAGCTGCATTGTCAGTCTGGGGGGAGTGTTAGATGTACTAGTAGATTTAGATACATTAACAAATTGAAGCTGAACTCCAGCTCACGAAAGCAGTTACAGCAAACAGTTTTTTCCTTTTGGGATAAAGATTTTACATGAATAAATAACTGCCAATCATTGCAAGCACCCCTGCAAGTGGCAAATGGTTTGTCTCATCCCCCTAACTGCTAAATCTGCAGGACAGCATGTTCTGTTGAAAAACTACAGACTTACTATCAGGATTACTGGGTAAAAATAAGGAAATGAAAGCCTAAAAAAGCAAACTAATGCAGCCATTACATCTAAGAACTGGTAAGCTGCAATAAAATAAAATGTTTGCTTATTAATACCACTTTAAAGTGTACAATCTTATACAATCGTTGCTTGCAAGCTCAATATATGGTTAGGGGAACCTCATAATAAATTATTTCCCCTTAGATCTCTGATCCCTTCTGTGTTTGGATCACTGGCTGAGGAAAATAGTAATGCATGTCCTATATGATTACCTAACAGTATGTATACACTATATTGCCAAAAGTATTGGGACGCCTGCCTTTACACACACATGAACTTTAATGGCATCCCAGTCTTAGTCCGTAGGGTTCAGTAGTGAGTTTCCCACCCTTTGCAGCTATAACAGCTTCAACTCTTCCGGGAAGGCTATCCACAAGATCTAGGAGTATGTCTATGGGAATGTTTGACCATTCTTCCAGAAGTGCATTTGTGAGGTCAGGCACTGAAGTCGGACGAGAAAACCTGGCTTGCAGTCTCCACTCTGATTCATCCCAAAGGTATCGGGTTGAGGTCAGGACTCCAGTGAACACCAGTCAAGTTTCTCCACCCCAAACTTGCTCATCAATGTCTTTATGGACCTTGCATTGTGCACTGGTTAGTCATGTTGGAACAGGAAGGGGCCATCCCCAAACTGTTCCCTTAAAGTTGGGAGCATGAAATTGTCCAAAATGTCTTGGTATGCTGACGCCTTTAGAGTTCCCTTCACTGGAACTAAGGAGCCAAGCCCAACCCCTGAAAAACAACCCCACACCATAATCCCCCTCCACCAAACTTCACACTTGGCACAATGCAGTCAGGCAAGTACCTTTCTCCTGGTAACTGTCAAACCCAGACACATCCAGATTGCCAGAGAAGTGCAATTCGTCACTCCAAAGATCACATCTCCACTGCTCTAGAGTCCAGTGGTGGCATGCTTTACAGCATTGCATCTGACTCTTTGCATTGCACTTGGTGTTGTAAGGCTTGGATGCAGCTGCTCAGCCATGGAAACCCATTTCATGAAGCTCTCTACACACTGTTGTTCTGCTAATCTGAAGGCCACATGAAGTTTGGAGGTCTTTAGCTATTGACTCTGCAGACAGTTGGTGACTTCTGCGCACTGTGCCAATCTGCTGGCTCCAACTTCCACCTCCATGACCATACAATGCAAAAAACACACCTGCACTCCATCTTCAAGCATGTATAAGGCTTTATTGCATATGATAGTACATGGCCCACTAGAACCTCCACTGATGCATTTCACTGAATGGGCTTAATCATAGGGATTCATATAGGTCAAAAGTCATTGGGAAGTTACTGCACATGTGCAAACTACTCCAAGAAGATTTCGGAATGGTTTATGTAAATACTGCAGTAGAGGCTCGAGATTTTGATCTAAACTTTAAGTTTAAGTACTTTAAGGTACCTCACTACCTGTGCATAAGTTATGTCCAGGGGCGGACTGACCATTTGGGAACTTGGGCACTGCCCGAGGGCCCGGGGTCAGTAGGGGGCCCCATGAGATGCCCCTGGTACCTTTCATAGGCTTTTTTGGGTGTGGTTTGAGTGTGGGTGAGGACACAGGGGCCCCATGATCCCCTATTGCCCGGGGGCCTCATGAGTTGTCAGTCCTCCCCTGGTTATGTCAACAGGTCTTTTTCAGAGTTAGTGTGTAATTGAAAAGGATTAGTGCCCTTGGGACGTTACGTGTTGGGGTAAACCTAAGGGTTATGCATCAGTGCAATTTAAGGATGTAAACCATTAAACCAATTTTCATAGGCAACTAACTATGAACACAGGGTATTGTAGATAGAACAAGAAATTATACAAATATGAATAAATGCTGCATAGTTCGTTATTTCTGAACATTTAAAGCCAGGTCCAGGCAGGAAAAAAAATCCCCTTGCTGTTTGACCACCCCCCCCCCTTCAAACTTGCACTTAAATGCTTAATATTTCTTATGTTATTTTGTCTTGTGTGAAAACAAAAAGCAGTAGTACCTACCTTCTTCCTTGCTCCTGCAAGCTTCCATCCTGCTGAACAACCAATCCCCAAGGGCCACTTCTCTTTTCTGCTCCACTGATTGCAAGGTTTCCTGTGTCATCAAGTACAATGCAATACCAAAAACCCTGCATTGTACGTGAAGACGATGGAGACCCGTCCAGATACTAAAATATCAGTGATCAGATAAGAGTGCCATTAATAATTATAGTTTATGTTTATGCCCCCTGACAAAATGAGCATTTATCCCATGCAGTGCAGGAGGTGGGGGGTGGGGAGGCTGCAAGGGTCATTTTTAGACTAATCCAGAATGTAGCTTTAAAGACAAATGGGAGAATTAACTACGTTTTCTATGCTATTATAGAGGTTCAGGAAACTAGCACAGGTGGAGTGCACCACACTAACATGGCAGATAGACCTGTTTCACGTCTTTGGTGCTATCTGTGGCAGTTTCTGTTTCAAAGTGAAATAGAAACGGTTGCAGGTTCAGCACCTAATAAAGAGATTGTGGCTGTTTTCATAATATAAAAGCGCAGGAGATCCCCATCAGATTGATCCTGACATATAGGGTGTGAACTGTTTGCCAGTAATCTCAGTAATCTGGTATGAAGCTCACATGCCTCTCTCTTCCCATGTAGTTTCTTTTCACAAAACTTCTTTCCATGACTATATGCCTGGCTGCAAACACTGACAAATGCAAGGTTAACTGCCTTCCTCCTCCACTCCTTCAGTCTCAGCTGAGCTGGCAAACCAAGGCAAGCAGAGGGAGCTGGAGCAAGCGGCTTCAGCTCTCCTGCTCTCTATGTCTTGCTCAGTATAGAAAAAGTAAAAAATTGCTTCTAATTAACAAGTTTTCTTAGTATAGAAGAAGTGGAGGAGGCTTCATGCTCTATGTCCATACCCCCAGAATGCCTAAGTAAACGAACGCTTACCTATTTTGTCCATAGTCTCTCCTAACTTGTTGAATTGCTTCAAGGATTTCATTCAGTGTAGGTCTCTTTGTTGGATTGGGATGCCAACTTTTGTTCATGCATTTTAACATTTTTTTAATGCTTTCATTCAAATCATCCTGAATATTGATGTCTGCATACTTTTCCTAAAAAAAAAAAATGTATTTACAGGAATTCTCATTAAAAAAAATTGAAGACCGATTTGATAACTTTATTACATAATGGGGTTGATTTACTAAAACTGGTGAGTGCAAAACCTAGTGCATATGTGCATTTTAGCCAATTAGTTTCTGACTTCAGCTTGTTCAATTAAGCTTTTACAAAAAAAATGGAAGCTAATTGGTTTCTAATATAGATAAAATAATCCACAGTACACAAGGGGGAAAAAAATATTAATCCTGCAGCAGCCAACTTAAAACTCCAAACCTCCAGGAGTATTCACCATGAAAGCGCTTGCACTTCTTTATAAAGATACAGTGGTATGCTCACAAATAGGAGTAACTACCTTACAGCATAAAACACAGTATAATTGACTATCGTCAAACAAGGACTCTGCTGCTGCTGGGATAGATCTGGTCGCTAGGTGACAGGCACGCCACATTGGTATAAGGCATTCCGTGATTCCGAGTATCCAGAGAAGGGAGTCCCTGTAACACAGGCTCAAACCTATCTACCCTTATAGGGGACCTCTGGCTGAGCTGATCACCATCCACTGCAGGAGCTTCTGCTGTGCTGTTTATTACCCTGAAGGAGGTTAACCATATGCCCGGCATATCCCGTTCCCTAAAGAGGACCTTTGTGGATATATTTATATGTGCATATTCAATGTGCATCTGGTGAGTGCGCAATTTTACTATACCTTCAAAGCACAAGCACTTAAGCATCGTTGCGGTTGGAATCTTAACCACAACCATTATTTTATTAACTTTTTTACTTGTTATTATATTATTCATTATATATTCATATACTTTTATCTATTTACCTTGGATATGGATTTCTAATGGTTTTAGATAGATTTATTTTAGCGCTGCACTCCTGTTATACATCTGTTTGAGGCTTTTCTTGGTTACCTTAATGGAATAGCTGCTTTATTAGGAGCGCTCACTGTTTTTTACTCTTTATAAACAAGTACACTTGCATGGACAAATTTATCCACAATATCCCATATTTTGCAATAATCATAGCACAAAGGGTACCTGCCTTTAACCTCCCTAGCGGTCTGATTATGTCCATATTTCTGTGCTCAAAGTGGTACAATCTTTTGCATGGAAATATGTATTTTTTTTATTGTAGGCCTGTAATTTTTAGGAATAACTCACTGAAATCTGTCCAAACAAGAGTCTAGTAAACATCCTGAGTATGATAAAATTTGAAATACGAAATCATAAATTATAAAATAATAAATGATCCTAAAAAATAATAATATAATAATTAGAGATGAGCGAATCGAACATGGCGAAGTGGAATTCGTTTCGAAGATCAGGAAAAATTCGATTCGCGCCGAATCCGAAAATTAGCAAACTTCGGATGCACGAATCGAATTTTCCCAAAAATGGCGGCGACATGTGTGGCGACGGAGCGGGGATCTCTGGGAAGGCGCGCAGACAAGGCGCGCTGACCCATAATGCATTCATTCATGACATGTGATCGCATTAGCCAATCAGCAGCCAGCCAGCCAGCACTGTGTAATGGTGGAGCTATAAATTGCGGCCATCTTAGAATTCTCCATTAGCCTCCGGTCATTCAAGAGAGACAGACCTGTCTGTATTAGGGACAGAGTTAGGGCCACAGAGACTTTAGGGCCACAGAATCGTTACTCAGGGACACAGAATCGTTACTCAGGGACACAGAATTGTTACTCAGGGACACAGAATTGTTACTGAGGGACACAGAATCGTTACTGAGGGACACAGAATTGTTACTCAGGGACACAGAATCGTTACTCAGGGACACAGAATCGTTACTCAGGGACACAGAATCGTTACTCAGGGACAGACACAGAATTGTTACTCAGGGACACAGAATCGTTACTCAGGGACACAGAATCGTTACTCAGGGACACAGAATCGTTACTCAGGGACACAGAATTGTTACTCAGGGACACAGAATCGTTACTCAGGGACACAGAATCGTTACTCAGGGACACAGAATTGTTACTCAGGGACACAGAATCGTTACTGAGGGACACAGAATCGTTACTCAGGGACACAGAATTGTTACTCAGGGACACAGAATCGTTACTGAGGGACACAGAATCATTACTCAGGGACACAGAATTGTTACTCAGGGACACAGAATCGTTACTCAGGGACACAGAATCGTTACTCAGGGACACAGAATTGTTACTCAGGGACACAGAATTGTTACTCAGGGACACAGAATTGTTACTGAGGGACACAGAATTGTTACTGAGGGACACAGAATCGTTACTCATGGACACAGAATTGTTACTGAGGGACACAGAATTGTTACTCAGGACACAGAATCGTTACTCAGGGACACAGAATTGTTACTCAGGGACACAGAATTGTTACTCAGGGACACAGAATCGTTACTCAGGGACACAGAATCGTTACTGAGGGACACAGAATCGTTACTGAGGGACACAGAATTGTTACTCAGGGACACAGAATCGTTACTCAGGGACACAGAATCGTTACTCAGGGACACAGAATCGTTACTCAGGGACAGACACAGAATTGTTACTCAGGGACACAGAATCGTTACTCAGGGACACAGAATTGTTACTCAGGGACACAGAATTGTTACTGAGGGACACAGAATCGTTACTCAGGGACACAGAATTGTTACTGAGGGACACAGAATTGTTACTCAGGGACACAGAATTGTTACTCAGGGACACAGAATTGTTACTGAGGGACACAGAATCGTTACTCAGGACACAGAATCGTTACTCAGGGACACAGAATTGTTACTCAGGGACACAGAATCGTTACTCAGGGACACAGAATTGTTACTGAGGGACACAGAATCGTTACTCGGGGACACAGAATCGTTACTCAGGGACACAGAATTGTTACTCAGGGACACAGAATCGTTACTCGGGGACACAGAATTGTTACTCAGGGACACAGAATCGTTACTCGGGGACACAGAATTGTTACTCAGGGACACAGAATCGTTACTTTCTGCTTCACAACCACTATTGAATTAAAGAGTATGTCAGACAACACGCAGAGGAGTGGCAGAGGAGGCAATGTTTCAGGAGCGAGCAGACGTGGCAGCAGAGGAAGGGGTCGAGGCAGCACTAGTCGCAGCCAGAGGCCAGTGCTCCCGGTGTCATCCAGCGGTCGTGTCTCCACCGACAACCCTGCCGTCATCGATTGGTTGACTCGGTCGTCTTCCTCTTCCCAGGTCACCTCTGACACCTACAGCCAACGGTCGGTGGGTACGTCAGACACAACCGTTAGTTGGCATGGCCCGGGAGCAAGCCCACTGAAATCCCGTGTCCTCTACCTGCCCCTGTCCTTTGGTGTTCCCTCACCAAGCGAAGTATCGCATGCTGTGGGCTCAGCCCCACTGTACAGTGAGGAAGAGCTAACAGAGGGCGGTCAGGAACGGGGGGAGACATCCACCTCTTCAGCAGCCAGGCGAAGAAGTACTGGCGAGGAGAGTGGCTCGGTAGCCGGTCTAGAGACAGGTCTGTCTCCTGACCCACACGCAGCCGAGGGGGCTAGTAGTGAGGCGGAGACCCTAATTGATGATGATGAGGCTGATCGCACTTGGCAGCCTCGTCGTCATCAGGCTATTGCTTCCGCATCATCAGGAGAAGAGGGTGCCAGCTTGCCAGCGAGCAAAACAGTCGGTGGGTTGCCCAGGAGGCAGCAGGGTCGCAGCAGTGTCAGTGGAGGCAAACGGCCACGGAGTAGAGCACCAGCTCCACTGCAGCCTACCACCACGGCCAGTAGTGGTGCCCGTGTGCATGGAGGAAGTAGCAGTCAGCCAGTGAGGAGTAGCGGGGGCAAAGTTTCCTACTCGGCGGTGTGGCAATTTTTCGTCAAGCCGCCCGAGGAAGTAAACGTAGCCGTATGTCGACTATGTGGCCAGAAAGTCAAGCGTGGCCAGGGGGCCCATGTTGGGACTACAGCGTTGCGTCAGCATATGCAGCGTCGCCATTCGGTGGCCTGGGAAAACCGTGATAAAGATACGGCGGTTCTGCCTGCCCCAGCCCCCGCTCCATCACCCGCTCCGTTACTTGCTCCGTCACCTGACGTCAATCGCCCTCTATCAGCCAGTCAAGGCTCCAACACCTCTGCTGAGGGGAGTTGTCGCTCGTTGGCATCTTCCGCTCGTTCAGATGCTCCTTCTCCTGCTACTCCTCTTCACGGATTCCGTCAGCAGTCTTTCTTGGAATCCGTTTCCAAGAGACAACAGTTTGCGAGCACGCACCCGACGGTGCAGAAGCTGAACGTCCTCCTGTCCAACCTTTCCGAGAAATGATGGCTTGTGCCGAGCCGCGGTGGAGAGTGCCAAGCCGGCATTTCTTCGCCAAAAAGGCAGTGCCAGCCCTGCATTCACATGTAGAAGAGATGGTGGGCCAGTCTTTGAGCATGTCGGTCTCTGCCAAAGTGCACGGCAGCGCCGACGTGTGGAGCTGTAACTACGGTCAGGGACAGTACATGTCATTTACGGCCCACTGGGTGAACGTGGTGCCGGCACAGCCGCACCAGCAACTTGGACAGGTCACGCCTCTTTTGCCTCCACGTTTGCACGTCCTTGGTCCAGCAAAGATGTCCGCATCTACCACCTCTTCTTCCGCCGTGTCCTCAGCCGCCACCCCCGTGCCAAGTCCCATTACCCGACCGGCATATCACATGTGCAGGGCGCAACGGTGTCACGCTGTGCTGCACCTGGTATGCCTTGGCGAACGTAGTCACACAGGGGAGGAACTTCTGAGTGTAATGAACAGAGAAATCGACAGATGGCTGTCTCCGCGCAAACTGAAAATCGGAACCATGTTGACCGACAACCGAAAGAACATGGTGTCTGCTCTGCGTCAAGGAAGGTTGTGCCATGCGCCATGCATGGCTCACGTGTTCAATCTGGTTGTCAAGCGGTTCCTAAAATCCACCATCCCACTGCAAGACATCCTTAAAATGTCACGTAAACTTTGCATGCATTTCAGCCATTCCTACACCGCAAAGCACACCCTCCTTGAGCTGCAGCGGCAGAACGGAATTCCACAGCATCGCCTGATCTGCGACGTTGCAACAAGGTGGAATTCAACCCTACATATGTTAGACCGCCTTTACGAACAGCGAAAGGCCATCACCGATTTCCTGATGTTACAAGCGGATAAAGGTACTCCCCTGTGTAACTTAGATGTCAGCCATTGGCAGCTCATGCGTGACACCTGCCGCTTGCTCAGGCCCTTTGAGGAGGCCACGCTATTCGTGAGTCGGCAGGACTATGGGATGAACGACGTCATTCCTCTGTTGCACGTCCTGGAACAAATGCTGTTAACAATGGCTGGTCAGGGTGCGGTAGACGTGGCGCACAGATCTCAACGCCACATGACCCCTGTGGGGGCAGGACAGGAAGAAGAGGAGGAGGTAGAGGAGGACATTGGTGCTCAGGAATTATTGAGTGAAATGGGTGGTTTTTCCACTCAGCGGACAGGAGTGGAGGAGCAGGAGCATCTGGTAGAGGAGGAGGAGGAGGAGACAGAGGACCCAGACGCACCGTGGCAGTATGCTGTGGAGATGGAGGCAGGGAGTCCCTCGCATTCCTTGGCACAAATGGCCCATAGCATGCTCGGTTGCTTGCGTAGCGACAGCCGAATAATAACCATCAGACAGAGGGATGACTTTTGGCTGTCCACCTTGTTGGACCCTCGCTACGGTTCAAAAATGGTGGCCTTTTTCACACCTGCTGAGAGGGAGGCCAAAATAAAGTACTATAAAAACCACCTATGTAGTCAGTTGGTCTCTGCCTTTCTGCGCCAACGTCCATCCTCAGACACTGTGGGCCCTGTGCGCTCGCGTTCCGCTGCCATGGCAGCAGGGGAGGGGTGGGGTGGTAGGAGCAGTGGCAGCTCCACCAGCAGCGGCTGCCTCAGTCTGCAGTCGATGATGAGTAGCTTTCTTCACCAGCGCAGTGAGGAAACTACTAACCAGCCGCAGCAGCAGCAGCATCAGGTGGACCTGGAGCAGGACCTCAAACAACAGGCTCGGGCCTACTTGGACAGCACCCTGCCAACCGAGGTAGACAATCCCCTTGACTACTGGGCAACGAAACTTGACCTTTGGCCCTAACTAGCTGAATTTGCCCTTGAAAGGCTGTCATGCCCGGCCAGTAGCGTGGCATCGGAGCGCGTGTTTAGTGCGGCAGGAGGTATTGTAACTCCGCGGAGGACACGACTGTCCACCCAAAGTGTGGAGAGACTCACGTTTGTGAAAATTAATCAGGCGTGGATTAGTCTGGATTTCAAACCACCAGTTCCTGACACAACTGACTAAATTCGCCATGAATCATGCCCCAAACATGTTATTATTTTTAACATAGGCCTCTGTATGGCCTTCAATTTAAGCTGCTTACGCTTCGCCACTCTGCCATGGGCCCCTGTACCGCCTCCTCTTGCTGCTGCCAGGTCCAGAGTGTGTCATGGGTCCCTGTACGGCCTCCCATTGCTGCTGACTTCATCGCCAGACTCTGCCATGTGCCACTTTCAGGTCTCCTTACACTGTTGGTGGGTTCCATTTTGTGATAGGGTGCTGTATGGCCTTCCATTGCTGCTGCCTCCACCGCCACCCTGCGCCATGTGCCTCTGTCATCTGCTCACGCTGCTGACGGCTTCCGCTTTTTAACCGAGGCCTGTGTTTGGCTTCCGAATACTGCTGCATCCACCGCCACCCTGCGCCATGTGCCTCTGTCGTCTACTCACGCTGCTGACGGCTTCCGCTTTTTAACCTAGGCCTGTGTATGGCTTCAGAATAATGCTGCCTATACCGCCACCCTGCGCCATGTGCCTCTGTCGTCTGCTCACGCTGCTGCCAGGTCCATACTGATTCATGGCCCCCTGTACCGGCTCCTCATGAACGTGGTTCAGCGGGTTTGCATCACTTAACGGCAAATCGTTGACAAACGCTGGGACGTTCAGTGTTGTGCGCATTAAGCCAGACACCAAAGGGCAGCACAGACCTGTTATTACTCGCTCAAGCATGGCTGAACAAAACCAGTCTCTACCACAAATTGGACCCAGACCTGCCCAGGGTCTCGTAAGTAGATTGCACGGAGGAGTAGAGTTCGTTATTGGAATTAACTGTGAGGGAATTTTAAACCTAGGCCTGTGTATGGCCTTCAATTGAAGCTGCTTCTGCTCCGCCACTCTGCCATTGGACTCTTGATAGTCGACGACTATCAAGAGTCCAATGGCAGAGTGGCGGAGCAGAAGCAGCTTCAATTGAAGGCCATACACAGGCCTAGGTTTAAAAGTCCCTCACAGTTAATTCCAATAACGAACTCTACTCCTCCGTGCAATCTACTTACGAGACCCTGGGCAGGTCTGGGTCCAATTTGTGGTAGAGACTGGTTTTTGTTCAGCCATGCTTGAGCGAGTAATAACAGGTCTGTGCTGCCCTTTGGTGTCTGGCTTAATGCGCACAACACTGAACGTCCCAGCGTTTGTCAACGATTTGCCGTTAAGTGATGCAAACCCGCTGAACCACGTTCATGAGGAGCCGGTACAGGGGGCCATGAATCAGTATGGACCTGGCAGCAGCGTGAGCAGACGACAGAGGCACATGGCGCAGGGTGGCGGTGTAGGCAGCATTATTCTGAAGCCATACACAGGCCTAGGTTAAAAAGCGGAAGCCGTCAGCAGCGTGAGCAGACGACAGAGGCACATGGCGCAGGGTGGCGGTGGATGCAGCAGTATTCGGAAGCCAAACACAGGCCTCGGTTAAAAAGCGGAAGCCGTCAGCAGCGTGAGCAGACGACAGAGGCACATGGCGCAGGGTGGCGGTGGAGGCAGCAGCAATGGAAGGCCATACAGCACCCTATCACAAAATGGAACCCACCAACAGTGTAAGGAGACCTGAAAGTGGCACATGGCAGAGTCTGGCGATGAAGTCAGCAGCAATGGGAGGCCGTACAGGGACCCATGACACACTCTGGACCTGGCAGCAGCAAGAGGAGGCGGTACAGGGGCCCATGGCAGAGTGGCGAAGCGTAAGCAGCTTAAATTGAAGGCCATACAGAGGCCTATATTAAAAAGTCCCCCCAGCAGCAGCGTGGGGAGACGACTATTAGTCGTCTCCCCACGCTGCTGCTGGGGGGACTTTATAACATAGGCCTCTGTATGGCCTTCAATTTTAGCTGCTTACGCTCCGCCACTCTGCCATGGGCCCCTGTACCGCCTCCTCATGCTGCTGCCAGGCCCGTAATCTGCCATGGGCCCCCGTACCGACTCCTCATGCTGCTGCCAGGCCCGTAATCTCTCATGGGCCCCTGTACCGCCTCCTCATGCTGCTGCCAGGTCCAGAGTGTGTCATGGGTCCCTGTACGGCCTCCCATTGCTGCTGTCTCCATCGCCACACTCTGCCATGTGCCACTTTCAGGTCTCCTCACACTGCTGGTGGGTTCCATTTTGTCATAGGGTGCTGTATGGCCTCCCATTGCTGCTGCCAGGCCCGTAATCTGCCATGGGCCCCCGTACCGACTCCTCATGCTGCTGCCAGGCCCGTAATCTCTCATGGGCCCCTGTACCGCCTCCTCATGCTGCTGCCAGGTCCAGAGTGTGTCATGGGTCCCTGTACGGCCTCCCATTGCTGCTGTCTCCATCGCCACACTCTGCCATGTGCCACTTTCAGGTCTCCTCACACTGCTGGTGGGTTCCATTTTGTCATAGGGTGCTGTATGGCCTCCCATTGCTGCTGCCAGGCCCGTAATCTGCCATGGGCCCCCGTACCGACTCCTCATGCTGCTGCCAGGCCCGTAATCTCTCATGGGCCCCTGTACCGCCTCCTCATGCTGCTGCCAGGTCCAGAGTGTGTCATGGGTCCCTGTACGGCCTCCCATTGCTGCTGTCTCCATCGCCACACTCTGCCATGTGCCACTTTCAGGTCTCCTCACACTGCTGGTGGGTTCCATTTTGTCATAGGGTGCTGTATGGCCTCCCATTGCTGCTGCCTCCACCGCCACACTGTGGCTCCACACTCTGGTTTTGGCCCCGTGACTGCCCAAATGAGTGAAGTGTGCGGTGATTCTAAGATCGACGGCACTCATCTGCATGTCATACTGACTGACAGTATTATTTCTCTTCCCCAGCAGACTCCAAGGGCATTTAAATTAAAGGTACAGTGTTCTGCACTAATATAAAGGCTCTCTGAAGCCTAGAAACACCCTTTTTACACGTTAAATTCGCAGCGAATATATTCGCCTCGAATCGAATTTATTCCGCGAATTCGGCAAATCAGCCGAATCGAATTTTTGAATAATTCGCTCATCTCTAATAATAATAATAAATTGAATTCAATAATCTAATCAAACCAAAAACACTGAAATTTGAAATATAGCGCCAAGTTCGCACATCACTGAGCAAAGTCGCAGAATTGTTTTCAGTGTCTGATGATGAATTTCCCCACGAATCATTATCACTCAATTCTGCAAGTGGTTCTAAATTACTATCATTGTTCTCTAGCTGGTCTAAAACCAATTTTGACCTAAAGGGACACTTTTTGGACGCCATGGACATTTTTCAGTTTCCAGGCAATAAGAACAGTAAAAATGCAGGCAGAGCACAGGACAAAGCACTCGGGACAAAATGTATGTGAAATGGTTTGATACAGTAATGTTTTACTATGTGATTTTACTATATTTAGTGAATTTCGCTTTTTGTCATTTTCAAATTTCCCACCGTTCCGTCCCCCGTACGTCCCGACGCTCGCAGGGGATGGAACCCAGATGACAGATGCCGGCATCTGCTGGATTTACATTGCCGGGGACACTGCAGGAGGGACATCGCGGGAGCGCAGGACAAGGTAAGTGAAGAACAGATGCCGGAGCAGCGCCTCATGGTAAGCCCGAGTGTAGCTCGGGGTTATCGCTTTTGGTACTGAAACTTTAACCCGAACTACACTCGGGAATACCGCCAGGGAGGTTAAGCATAACAATTTGTCCGCAGGTTTGGTTTCTATGCAGAGCTGTACCAGATTTTGCACTCTCCAGTTTTAGCAAACCCCCCTCAATGTGTATAGCATTGGTGCTCGACCTGTGGCTCTCCAGCTGTCAGGGAACTACAAGTCCCATCATACCTCTGCCTTTGGGGGTCATGCTTGTGACTGTCAGCCTCTTGCATTGCCTTGTGGGATTTGTAGTTCTGCAACAGCTGAAGGGCCACAGGTTGAGCACCCATGCTGTATAGCATGATGCAGTGGGATGCCAACTTGGCAGTTATTTCAGCAGTTAAATGACAGAAAAATGTGTTTACATATATAATTCCACCCTGAAATATTTGTTCATAAACATATGCACTTTGCATCAGCTTGAAACATTTTGCTTTTGGCTAGGAACAGGGAGCTGCAATCATGATGTAGATTAGATTGAAACTTTTGGCAGTGACAAGCTTATAGATTTTTAAGGGTTAATTTAGTGTTGGGGCTATACACCTTACCTTCTGAAGTTGCTTATTTATGTTCCTTTTTACAGTACTCCTAGCTGTGAGACCCAAGAATGATCATGTGATTACCATATCAACTATGACACCACTTGGTTTTGTTTATACAGACAGTATAACGAGAAATTTCCTATCAAATACTTACCATAATTTTCCTTTCCTGACAGACTCCATGGCAGCATATAATTGTGTAGCTCTGTCCTCGCTCCCACCCTATAGGACCCCACTCCCATAAATTCTGAGGCTGAGGTTAAGCCAGAGGCTGCGTTAACAGTATAAAGAAGCTGGCTACACACTACAATGAGCCAGAACAGCCTTAATGGAAGACATGTCATCCCCGACAAATATTTCTGGCACCCTTTCACAGGAAGCCCATGAGGTCTACACACTCCTGCTTGAGTTTGTTGTCACTGTTTCCGTAGGAACCAAGCCCTAAGCCCTATAAGCTAGTTGGCTAGCCAGAATGACCCATTCAGGAATGATTCTGGATGATATCTCTGTCCCACTGGTTCTGCTAGAGAGAGTGACAAAGAGAGGTCCTAAAACTGCAAAGCAAATCTGTAGCTTGTGAGCATGATCAAAGTATCCCAATATCCAGGGCATGGAGCCAGTCAGTTATCCTTAGTGGTCCTGCCAATGGGAGGAACAAATATTTTGTTCTTGTAGGATGCCAAAGCCACCTCAAATTGCAACCCAGTACAGATAACACTATCTGTACTAAACAGAATTCCAACAAGCATCCCTCATAGCCTAACACGTAGATCTTGGCAAACCTCCCAACTGTGGAAAAACCATACAGTATCTTATGGCTACCTTTACTCAAAACTGGACTGAAAAAAATCCCATCTGGAGCAGCAAACTGCCAAAGAGTCCTAAAGGCTCTGATACTGGAAAACTTCCTGCTGAGGATATAGCCCTTAGACAGATTGTCATCATGGCTCAACCTGTACTCCAACTGGACTGGAGATGTTCCCTCCTGAAGCTGTCAGTCACCAAGGATCCTTCCTAGCCTAAACCTAAAATCTTGGCTAACTTCCTGGCTGATGAGATAGCCCCTAGATTGGCTGTCTTCATAGCTTTGTCTCTTCCCAAGCTGGACTAAACAGAGATCTCATCTGGAGCTGGACGTCAGGAGCAAGTAGCAAATCCCTCGTAGAGAGGGAGCAAAAGGCTAATTACTCTGTTACTCTCAGAATGAAAAACTGGAAGAGATGAGCAAGGATAGAGTATTGCACTCTGCGACAGAAGATATAATCTGAGAAAAAAGACTGGAGTCTGATAGCCCGGTACCAAAGCAGGAACCAAGGCCTGTTTGGCCAATGGGGAAATATCAATGTACTACTAGACCCATAAAAAACCACTGTATATCCAGCTCTGAAATCTTGATGAAATCCACTTGGAGGAACCTGGATGTAGGAACCACTTGTTGCCCAATTGGGCCACAAAACATGGATTCTTCCTAGAAGTTCTGAATGTAGACTCAATGAAATGTTAGAGAGATTAATCTCCACCAGGGTCACAATCACCTCTACTTCTCTCAGTAGACTGACCTTGCTAGTTCTGACCTGCCCCTTGATGTAGGACACCACTGTGATGTCCCCCAGCCTCTTTGGAGACTAAGGAGCCTACTGTCAGGTGATGAAAGGAAAAGAAAGCAATTAAGGACTGTCCAGAAAACAGAAATGCTCAAAACAACTTCCCAACAGGGGATTTCCACTGGCCGTAAGCTCTGCAGCACAGATTTACTATAGTTCCAGCACCCAAGGCTTCATCTGACTTTGTGAGACATGAAAAGCTAGGTATATGTCCAACGTTGGACAAAAAACTCCTTTAGAACAAGAAGCCTTGTCCATTGAGCCCACCTTAATATAGTGATGGGAGAAACCATAGTCCTGATCAGGCACTGAGATGCTGACAGGTGAAAAGAGGAAATCCAGGATAATCCAGGATTCCCTCCACTAATATGCTCTAGTGTGGCAAAAAAATGTATACTGCACAGTGATGAATTAGGCTCTCAGATACACAAAACTTTGCATAGGGGACAAATGACCCTAGCCAGTCAATCTCTTGTAGGGTTCTGATAAATCCCTCTGTATTCTTTAAAGGGATCTCTGTCTAGAGAAGGAATGGATCGAGAATCCAACCAGCAGTCACATATGCTGCATAATGTCTTGACCCATGTAGAAACAGAAGTACGTCTGAAAGACAGATCTGGGGAGTTGGAAATAGGCACCCCTCTGAATAACAATAGTACTCATCTTAAAATCACATCTGCTGGGACTGGAATTGCCATCCCTAGAGGTGGTAAGATTTGACGTTGGCTAACAGAACTTGTCTATTGTTGCTGGAGCAAAGTATTCCTCCTGAGACAGGCATAATCTTGAAGATAACTGATTCTCCAGTTGTGGCCTGAAATGCTTGTCCTGAGGGTCCAAGCCTCTGAGACCAATGCTGTACCCTGCTACCAAAAGTGGAAAAACCAGGTACCCATAAGATACTGTATGTATGGATGGCACAATTTGAAAAAGACCAGTAAGCGTCTTTTCCCCCAGAATAGGACTTTTTGGTTGAGGACTCTCTCTTTTCAATTTTTTTCTGGACTCCAAACCAGGACTGCAGGAGCATTCTTCTTTGGAGTTAGACACCAATAGAGATGAGCGAATCGAACTTGGCGAAGTGGAATTCGTTTCGAATATTAGGAAAATTTGATTCGCATCGAATCCGAATTTTAGCAAACTTCGGATGCACAAATCGAATTTTCCCCGATCACCTGGCAAAAGTGTCACTGCAGAGAGCTCCGCTATTTCTGACAGTTCTCTGACAGTTCTGACAGTTCATTTACAGCGGTTGAAACATTGTATCTATTTGTTTCCATTTAGGATACAGATGTTTTTATTCGGAAATAAATAGATACAATGTTTCAACCGCTGTAAATGAACTGTCAGAACTGTCAGAGAACTGTCAGAAATAGCGGAGCTCTCTGCAGATACACTTTTTGCTGTACTGGAATTCTTCTTCTTTTCATTCTTCTTCTTCTTTTCATTCTTCTTCTTCTTCTTCTTTTCATTCTTCTTTTCATTCTTCTTCTTTTCATTCTTCTTCTTCTTCTTTTCATTCTTCTTTTCATTCTTCTTCTTCTTCTTTTCATTCTTCTTCTTCTTCTTTTCATTCTTCTTCTCATTCTTCTTTTCATTCTTCTTCTTCTTCTTTTCATTCTTCTTCTTCTTTTCATTCTTCTTATTTTCATTCTTCTTTTCATTCTTCTTCTCATTCTTCTTTTCATTCTTCTTCTTCTTCTTTTCATTCTTATTTTCATTCTTCTTCTTCTTTTCATTCTTCTTCTTCTTCTTCTCATTCTTCCCTTCATTCTTCTTCTTCTTCTTTTCATTCTTCTTCTTCTTCTTTTCATTCTTCTTTTCATTCTTCTTCTTCTTCTTTTCATTCTTCTTCTTCTTCTTTTCATTCTTCTTTTCATTCTTCTTCTTCTTCTTCGCCGTGCCCCGTGACTGCCCAAATGAGTGAAGTGTGCGGTGATTCTAAGATCGACGGCACTCATCTGCATGTCATACTGACTGACAGTATTATTTCTCTTCCCCAGCAGACTCCAAGGGCATTTAAATTAAAGGTACAGTGTTCTGCACTAATATAAAGGCTCTCTGAAGCCTAGAAACCCTTTTAATAATTTAAATTCGTGGCGAATAAATTCGCATCGAATCGAATTTCTCCCGCAAATTCGGCGAATCAGCCGAATCAAATTTTTGAATAATTCGCTCATCTCTAGACACCAACTATTGAAATGCAGTCTTCTTTTGTTTGGCAGACATTTACTCTGAGGCAGGAGGCCAGACTAAACACAATTTTAGCTCTTTGCCTTCAAATTAAGCATGCCGTTGAAGAGGATAGTTTAAACTCTCGCAATGCAGACAAGATTGTCTCACTTGTCAGAATTACTGTTTAGGGCAGAATTATTATTCTTTATCCCAACTTCCACTGCATTGGAAGAGAGGCAAAGGTTAAGACAGGTTCACAGGCTGCAACTGCAGACAGATATACCTCCTAAAGACAAGACCAAGTCATAAAGATACCACCAGAAGATGCCAAACCCCCTCCAAGGACACACCCAATCACCATGATTGAGTAGACTCCTGAAAGACACAGCATCCCCCAATGGCAAGTCCATGCATCTGGCAAATCTCATGAAGGCCATGTTGACCAAATAGGTGACTCAGTGTGCTGGAAAACCTCTTCCTCATAAGTGCTTAATCTGGCATCCTGCAGTGCAGGCAGAAGTGTCCTGGTTGGGGGTTGAACTGAGCAACCCAGTGCTGCAAGGTTGAAGTGCTGACCACTAAGCCACTCTGCTGCTCTGTCCTTCTATTCAATTTTGCACTACTCTTCTAGAACGAGCTTCTGGCCTAAACATAGGAAAAATATGCAACACACTCCTTTGGAAATGCTAAAAATACTTGCATTGCCGGTATCTCTGCATATAAACCATCCTCATCTACATCTTCCTTTGAAATTGTTTAAAGATGGTTAAGTTGGCCAGTTGAGTGGTTCTGCAAGGAAAAAAGCTTGACATTGTCAGAGCAGAGAATCCTTGCACACAGAGAGTTGTAACAAACTCCTCCTCCTTGGCTACCTGTGACAACCTGTTAGTGCGCGGTTTGATTTAGTTATTTTTATCTCTTTAACCACTTGCCAACCGCACTATAGCCGAATGACGGCTACAGCACAGTTGTCCATTTCTGGGAGGGCGTCATATGACGTCCTTCCAGAATGCGCCCTCCTGCGTGCCCCCAGCAGCGTGCACCCTGCGATCTACGTGATTGCTGAGTCCTACGAACGCAGCTGATAATGTGACGTGGTAAAAGGCCAATCACAGCAGTCTTTTACCACGTGATCAGCTGTGTCCAATAATACAGCAGATCACCGGGCAAATGCAGTTGCTGGTTATCGGCTGCACTTTCCTCACACTGTCACAGCATCACAGCATGAGGAAAGTACTGCCGGTAACCGGCAATTGTCAGAAAACACATTGGCACTGATGATCAGTGCCCTGATGAATAGTGCCCAGCAGTGCCACCCACCAATGCCACCCACAAGTGCCAAGCAGTGCCACCCATCAGTGCCCAGCAGTGCCACCCACCTGTGCCCATCAATGCCTAGCAGTGCCACCCACCTGTGCCCAGCAGTGCCTCCCACCAGTGCACAGCAGTGCCCCCCATCAGTGCTGCCCAGCAGTGCCAGCTCATCAGTGCCCAGCAGTGCCACCAGTCAGTGCCCAGCAGTGCCACCAGTCAGTGCCATCAGTCAGTGCCACCCATCAGTGCTGTCTATCAGTGGCCATCAGTGCCGCCTATCAGTGCATAACAGTGCCAGCTCATCAGTGCTGCCTATCAGTGCCCATCAGTGCCACCTATAAGTGCCCATCAGTGCTGCCTATCAGCGCAGCCTCATCAATGTACAGTACATCAGTGAAGGAGAAAAAATTACCTGTTTGCAAAACTTTATAATAGAAACAAAGAAACACTTTTTTTTTCAAATTTTTGCTCTTTTTTGTTTATAGCGCAAAAAATAAAACACCCAGCGGCAATTAAATACCACCAAAAGAAAACTATTTGTGTGAAAAAAAATTATAAAAATTTCATATAGGTACAATTTTGCAATTGTCACTCAAAGTGTAACAGTGCTGAAAGCTGAAAATTGGCCTGGGCAGGAAGGGGATATAAGTGCCCGGCAAGTGGTTAAACATGCCTATCAAAGAGAAAACTAGAAGCTATCGGAGTCAGCGAGTATTCATTCTGAGTGCCTAGAGGCTCTTCAAGAGATCTATGGAAGAGTTGAAAATTGGACAGAGCTAATCTGTCTCTTTAAACATGCCTATCAAAGAGAAAACGAGAAGCTACTGGACTATGTCAGACGACTGAACCAGATTCTTCACCAAGTCATCATTAAAAGTGGAATGGAAGCAGAGATTGTAAGCAGTGCCTTACTATCTCAAGTTCTGAAAGGGACTCAGCCCTTAGACCCCATTGTGCTTCAACTCAGGACCAAAGACCCAAATGACCCACTTACTTATTCTAAGCTCACACTATTGGAGAGGATGAAGCTCTCACTGCTGCCAAAGCCTGGAACCCAAAGCATTCAAGGGACTCAAGCCCAGTGCAGGTGCCTATTTCACCCAAGCTGGGGTTGACACAGAGACTAGTTTGTGGGATGGGCTGCCACTCCTATGGATACTCTGACCCAAGCCATAGCACAGATGTCCCAGATGCAAACTACTTTACAGCAAACTTTCTGCGAAGTTCAGAAGGCAGTAGAGCAAGTTATGTGCAGAAATTTCTTTCAGAGATTAAACAGACTGTATCCACTCTTGTAGCCGAAAGAGAGCTAACTGTTTCTCCCATGACAAGAAGGTGCTGCCATGCCAGGGAAGTAGAACATTTCAAAGTCCATTGCAAAAGTGGGGAGAACCTAGCAGATTTAGACATGAAAGTGTTAAGGAAGTTGTTCCTTGGAAAGCCAGAGGGAAACTCCAAGAGGCCCAAGTAAAGGAGCTGAGGGCTCACAAACTACCGAGAGCTCCAAGAACAAAGAAACTCAGATGCTGGAGCTGGAGACAGAGAAACTGGTTCAGATAAACTAGCTGCACTTCTTAACCATTTCAATACCGTGCAATTTTACACCTTCCTGCCCAGGCCAGTTTTCAGGTTTCAGCGCTCTCACACTTTGAATGACAATTGCGCGGTCATACAACATTGTACCCAAACTAAAATTTTATCATTTTCTTCACACAACTAGAGCTTTCTTTTGGTGGTATTTAATCACCGCTGGGGTTTTTATTTTTTGCTAAATTAACAAAAAAAGACCAAAAATTTTGAAAAAAAAACACATTTTTCTTTGTTTCTGTTATAAACGTTTTCAAATAAATAATTGTTCTTCATAAATTTAGGCCGAGATGTATTCTGTTACATGTCTTTGGTGAAAATAACCCAAATTAGGATGTATTTTTTAGTTTGTAGGAAAGTTATAGAGTTTACAAACTATGGTATAGATCTGAATATTGATCAATCCTGAAGTACTGACAGCCAATCTAATATCTTGAGGTCCAAGAATGTCAGAACAGTACAGATATCCCCCAAATGACCCCTTTTTGCAGAGTAGACAGTCCGACGTACTTCATAAGAGGCATGGCGAGTTTTTTGAAGTTGTATTTTTTTGTCATAATTTTTCGGAAAATGAAAAAATTAAAAAAATTATTTTCACTATTTTTTTTTTTACATACTGTCACCAGTGCAGTACAGCGTCATCATATAACTGGCATGGCGGTGAACAGCGACACTGACTGGTGACAGTATGAAAAAAAAAAATTATTTTTTTTTTATTATATTTAATTTTTTATTACATTTTTTTTTATTTTTTTTAAGATTTTTTTTCATATTTTACTATGACCAAAATAGTACAATGTTACCATAGTAACACTGTACTACTTTGGGGAAGTGATCAGTATTTTTTTTTTTTTTTACACAATTTGCTTATAGCAAAGAATTACTTTGCTATAAGCAAGCATTTACCTGAATGAAATCGATTCATTCAGCTTTTTTTTTTTTTTTTTTTTTTTTGTGCTTAGCTGTGATTTGGTCACAGCTAATCACATGACATGTGCATGTGATTAGCTGTGACCATTCACAGCTAGGCACTAGTATACAATGGATGGCATCATGAATGAAGCCATCCATTGTATACAACTGTCATGTGACCTGCTGTGATTGGTCACAGCAGGTCACATGGTACCAGCAACAGGAGCCAGTACTCGGATCTGTCATCGGCCGTGTCCGAGGTGACAGATTGCACTGCTGCGTCGCTCTGCAACCGCGCAAACCGCCAAATGGCGTGCACCCGGAAAGCTGCAGCGCTTTTCAAGCCGCCAAACGGCCATTGGCCGGGCGGCTAACGGTTAAAAAACAACAGAATCCATGTAATCTGCTCCCTGGCAAACAGGCACAAGCAGTGGATGCACACCATTGTGTTAGGTCCAGTGGAAAAAGTCAAAAGAGACAGGCATAGGGCAAGAAGAATGCACAGGTGCGAATCGCAGAGCCTGTCCCAAGCAAACTCCCTGACCAATTAGTGGGCCTTTAACCAATAATTCCCATTCAAGTGGAAGGAATATACACTAAAGCACTGTTAGATATGGGAGCACAAATTATGCTATTATACCTTACTTCTATTATAAATATCTGAAGCACACATCACTTTGAAAGCTGGAAGAACTATAAATCTAGGGAACTGAGACACAGAAGCTTCTTTACTATGTGTATGTCCTGATTAAGTTGACTATTAACTCTTTGGTAGTAGGGAAATCCGAGACCTTTCCCACTCTAGCAGTTGTGTATCGCTGCCCCCTGGGTGAACACTTGGCTCCTTATTGATAGGAACAAATACTGATCTGGTGAGAAGCTTACTCACCCACATAGCCCTGAAAAATGATTTGCTTGGGGAAAAAACATTCATTCTCACCTGCGTCAGGCCTATCAGCATGTCTTGCAAGAGCAAAAAGCTCTTAAGGCCCAATAATAGCAGGCAGAAGACTAAATTTAAAGATTGTTTTGGCACCTGCCTTTGGTTACCTTTTGCTGATCATTCAGTGAGGAGAGCTATAGCTTATGCTGGTCTGGTCTGAGTTCACGCAGTATCTCTGCTGTTTCCAGTGAAGCCTCAGTGTGTTGTTTATGCTGTGAAATTTTCACTATTATACTGTATTTTATCTGATAACTACTTGATAATATACTATATATATGATATTTGCTACAAAGTCTCAATTCTAATTTCAGGGTGATCCTAAGGTATTGAAAAATTACTAACCCACCCCTGTAAACCCTTTGAGGACCAAGGGACGTATTTCTCCCATGTTTTTAATAGCCTGTATCATCTGATTAAGAACTTAAAATACTTTTTTTTTGGTTTGAGTCAAAATATTAGTTCTTATCAACAAATGGGTCTAGCTTTTTGCCAATTATTTCATGAAATGGCTTAGTTACAGCAACTGAAGTGTACGAACTTTAAAAACAGAAAATTGATTATTTTGGCGTTCCGTAATCTTATGGTCCTCAAAGGGTTAATGGGTAAACCTAAGGTGTCAGTGGTGGTGCAGCATCTATCAAAGTCAAGGTAAGAACAGAGGACATGACCTAACCAGCAGCTCCTGCAGTGGTGGCACTACAGCAGCAAAAAAAAGCATTAAAATGCTGTCCGTACTTATAAGTAAAGCAACAGAAAGATACTTTCTGTGAAAATGTGACTTCATTATTAGGAAGAATATCTGAGGGATATTTATTAATTCTGCCACACAGCAATGCAATGATAAACAGGAGCAGTAAAATAGATTATGCAACAGATTTACTATAAGGTTACACCTTGAGTCATAAATTACCACAGCTGCTATAAAGTAGCATTGCAACAGAATGAAACCTGACCCGCTACCACTTTTTAATTGTACATCTGTTGAGAGTGAAAATCTTTCTCATCTTCGGTGGCATATCTTGCAGACTTTTGCAAAGTTGGCTACCCAGATATGCTTGATAAATGTCCCCCTCTTTAATTCTGCTGTATTATTTGCACATTTCTGATAATATTTTAATGCCCATTGGCTACATTATGCATGCATTTCAACAGTGCAAACATCAGAAAACAATGAAAGGGGTTACATAGGTTAAACCAGAACTCCAACTACTTTCAATTTAATGAAAAATTGTTCACCTTTAAGGAAAAATAATAAATGCACATACAGTACTTTTGCAGAAAAAAAATAGCATTTATCATTTTTCCTAAAGAATGTCACAGAGTATTGTATCTGCGATGAGTGTATTATCTGTACAATATTAGACTCCTGCACACTCTCTCATCTGCTTTCTGCCCATAACTCTGTATGGGCTCTCAGTTACAGTAGAAAGCTGGAGGTGTGAATGGACTACAAGTGTGCTTATCAGCTATATGCAGTGGTGGTAGAAGGGACTTGTAGTTTCTTCATTCACAGATCCCTGTGGTAGGACCTGTTGCATGTTACACCCTCAATACAGGTGTAACATGTAACATATTCTAAAGTTGAACTTATCCTTTAAAAGTACGGATGCCAGGCAACTAGCATGTTCAAAGGTCAGTAATGGGAGCTTCAATATTTTTTTTCATGACAGAGTTTCTTTAACCTCACTGTACATTTATTAGATGGATAATTGATTTCTCATCCTTTATGCAGCTATTACCGTGTATACTTTGCATTGATAGAATGGGTCCAGTGGATGATTTTCATATAATTCATTTTTCTGTGTGTTTATTGTTTCTTCAAACACAGCTGTCAAACTGAAGATGTCAGATGCTTTTGAATACATTTGATTCTCCTTGACTTCAGGTGCTGACCTGTGAACAAAATAAACCAAAATGTTTGTTTTATATACAGTTATGCAGTACAGGTACATAACAGGGGCGGACTGACCATTTGGAAACTCGGGCACTGCCCGAGGGCCCAGGGTCAGTAGGGGGCCCCATGAGATGCCCCTGGTACCTTTTTCATAGGCTTTTTTGAGTTTGGGCAAGGACACAGGGGCCCCATGATCCCCTATTGCCCGGGGGCCCCATGAGTTGTCAGTCCGCTCCTGGTACATAATACATTGTTTTATCACATTTGCATAAACAGGGGTTTAGCCCCTCCCCCCACTGCCTTCTGGGATGTCCACGTCACATCCCAGGGGACAGTGGGTTACTGAGAAGTACATGTCACAGCAAGACTACATGCATGCACAGACATGACACTTCTGTCTGCTAGTTATTTAGCAAGTGTCAGAGACTGGCAGCGTGACTGCAAATCCCTTGAGTCTGCACAGATGTGCTTCAGAGACCTCTGGCATATCAGACCTAACATGGCATATGTAAAAATGCCAGCACAGAGGTGGAGCAGTGGTATGAGACTGTCCTGTGAGTGAAGTTCCCCTTTAGTTTGCTCTGCAAGAGGGTCTAAAATCAATTTAGGAAGGAGGTGGTGGTGCTAGGTCTTAGGAATGTTTTTTAAAGTGTTCAAAAGTCCTAGAAGTGGATTAATCTTTAGAGAAAGCTGTTCTTAAAACTATTAATAAAATTTGGAGATTCTTAAATGTGATCATGAAAAGAAGAGACACGTGGAACACCAAGAAAAGTTGTGCCAATCTGGTACAAAAAAATATGTTTTTGTTTTGATATAAAAGTTAACAACACATTTGGGTACCCTAAGGCAACTCGCTAAAATAGATGTTAAAAATAATGGTTTCCCTACAAAGAAGACATTGAATATTCCCCTATCACATTAATTCAGCTGTGGTTAAGAGAAAGGGCTGGTTTAGAAATCTTCAGAAACCGACACTTTCAGTCCTGCTCCCCCTCTGCACCCTTTGTTTCCTTCTGCCTCCCTTGCTGAGGACCGGATAATCAACACTCCAGAAATGTAGGCACATGATCAGAAGTCACATGACTCCCTGTTAGCATACATTCTTCCTGATCTACTGCAAAACAAGATCACTTCTACAGAGATCAGAGCAATTTTATGAAAATTTGTTTTATTTGAGCTTTCTGGAGAGCCATTACTAGAAGGGGAGTTTGGAGACTAATCGTATGAGAGCCTGCAGTTGGGAATCCACACAGCATTTGACCACCCTAGCGGGGGTCAACACCTTCTGGTGAGTGAGAAATTTATCTATTACTCACGAGTGGTGGAGAAGAATTCACTGGATTTATGTGACACCTTCCTATGGGACTCTCATTCATTCATAAGTTTTTTTTTGGACTTTATTATACACTCTATTAGATAATTATTCACATGGTGTTGGGAGATCACTTCATATGTACAGTGGGGATCGAAAGTTTGGGTACCCCAGCTAAAAATTTGTATTAATGTGCATAAAGAAGCCAAGGAAAGATGGAAAAATCTCCAAAAGGCATCAAATTACAGATTAGACATTCTTATAATATGTCAACAAAAGTTAGATTTTATTTCCATCATTTACACTTTCAAAATAACAGAAAACAAAAAAATGGCGTCTGCAAAAGTTTGGGCACCCTGCAGAATTTATAGCATGCACTGCCCCCTTTGCAAAGCTGAGACCTGCCAGTGTCATGGATTGTTCTCAATCATCATCTGGGAAGACCAGGTGATGTCAAGCTCAAAGGTTTTAAATGCCCAGACTCATCTGACCTTGCCCCAACAATCAGCACCATGGGTTCTTCTAAGCAGTTGTCTAGAAAACTGAAACTGAAAATAGTTGACGCTCACAAAGCTGGAGAAGGCTATAAGAAGATAGCAAAGCGTTTTCAGATGTCAATATCCTCTGTTCGGAATGTAATTAAGAAATGGCAGTCATCAGGAACAGTGGAAGTTAAAGCAAGATCTGGAAGACCAAGAAAAATATCAGACAGAACAGCTCGCAGGATTGTGAGAAAAACAATTCAAAACCCACGTTTGACTGCACGATCCCTCCAGAAAGATCTGGCAGACACTGGAGTTGTGGTACACTATTCCACTATAAAGAGATACTTGTACAAATATGGTCTTCATAGAAGAGTCATCAGAAGAAAACCTCTTCTACGCCCTCACCACAAAAATCATCGTTTGAACTTTGCAAATGAACATATAGACAAGCCTGATGCATTTTGGAAACAAGTTCTGTGGACCGATGAGGTTAAAATTGAACATTTTGGCCGGAATGAGCAAAGGTACATTTGGAGAAGAAGGGGCACAGAATTTAATGAAAAGAACCTCTGTCCAACTGTTAAGCATGGGGTTGGATCAATCATGCTTTGGGTTTGTGTTGCAGCCAGTGGCACAGGGAACATCTCATGAGTAGAAGGAAAAATGGATTCAATAAAATTTCAGCAAATTTTGGATGGTAACTTGATGCCATCTGTGAAAAAGCTGAAGTTAAAGAGAGGATGGCTTCTACAAATGGATAATGATCCTAAACACACCTCGAAATCCACGGGGGATTACATCAAGAGGCGTAAACTGAAGGTTTTGCCATGGCCTGGCCTTCACAATCTCCTGACCTCAATATAATTGAAAATCTATGGATAGACCTTAAAAGAGCAGTGCGTGACAGACAGCCCAGAAATCTCAAAGAACTGGAAGACTTTTGTAAGGAAGAATGGGCAAAGATACCTCAAACAAGAATTGAAAGACTCTTGGCTGGCTATAAAAAGCGTTTACAAGCTGTGATACCTGCCAAAGGGGGCAGTACAAGATATTAACTCTGCAATGTGCCCAAACTTTTGCAGACGCCATTTTTTTGTTTTCTGTTATTTTGAAAGTGTAAATGATGGAAATAAAATCTAACTTTTGTTGACATATTATAAGAATGTCTAATCTGTAATTTGATGCCTTTTGGAGATTTTTCCATCTTTCCTTGGCTTCTTTATGCACTTTAATACAAATTTTTAGCTTTCGATCCCCACTGTATATGTTATCTACTCATTTGTTAGTATACTTATTTTATTGAGCAAGTGCCTATCTATTTATGGTTTGTCATACAGAGTGTTTATTCACTTAATAGGGGCAGCTGCCACTACTGCCTGAATTTGGCAGAATTCACAATTCTGTGGTAACTTTGTTACATTATACATTCACATTTGGTTTTGTAGGCACCATAATATTGTTTTCTTTGATATATGTATATTTATATTATATAGTTTTTTTTATTTATTACACAAAGAAAATGGATTTCCATATAATGGTTTGGCCTACTTCCTTTTTTGTTCTCTATGTTTCTCTTCCATTCAGAATGGAGAAACAAATAAAAGCATGGTCAATAATAATATTTCTTATAAACTCCAAATACAATTCTTAATTTGTTTTTCAGTAAAGGTTTATTTTCTTGCTATTTAATTAAAATGCACAAATGCCCAAACAATTAAGCATACAAACCAAATGAATGAAAAGATTCATTACCATTTTTCAGCATCACGTGGCATCATTTTAAAAGCATAGGTTTGTCTACCTTCCAGAGACACGGCTCTTCCAAAATGGCTGACTTTCACAGTACCCTGTTGTGTTGGAATACATAAGATATTTTATTAATTTCCTTATGTTTACACATTCAGTAAACAAATTATTGAGAAACTGAAACTTAGCATGCTTAATTGTAATATCATCAATATATGAGAAGTGACTGAAAAGTTGAAACAAAGTTTCTTGGGCCCGTTTACTAAAGGATTTGAAAATCTTCACTCACATTAAAGGTGGCCCCACCAGATGCTACCTTGTTTTTATTTCTTCACTACACTACTTCATTCAGCCTCCAGGAACAAAGATAGACAGCTCCATTTAAGCTTTATGTCATGACTTGGGCCAAGCACAGTGCGAAGGACTCTCTCCTAGCAATATACAGCCAACCACCAAGCACTAGCTCTGTCAGGTAAGTGTAACGAACTGACCCCAGACTGCACTTGGGTACTTCCGTTAGACTACCGGTTCCCTGTCCGAACACCGACAACAGACACCACAGCAGACCATACAAGACTAGACAACACCAGTCTTTAAGTAAACCAGGAAGTTGTCAGGAATGCTTTCAGCACTGGTGGTGGGACTCTCCTGCCGTGTGGGCTGCAGTACCAGAGCTGACCAGCGGGTGCTCTCAGCACTGGTGGTGGGACTCTCCTGCCGTGTGGGCTGCAGTACCAGAGCTGACCAGCGGGTGCTCTCAGCACTGGTGGTGGGACTCTCCTGCCGTGTGGGCTGCAGTACCAGAGCTGACCAGCGGGTGCTCTTAGCAGCCAGAAGCTCACAATCAGCCAAACCTGGGGCTGATTACAGAAAGGTGTATATAAGGCATGACCAGGCCTGTGCTCTGCGCCTTGGTGTATGTTTCCCCATGAGCCCCTGTATCCTGTTCCTAGTTCCTGTGAGAAGATACCTTGTTGCTGACCCTGCCTGATTCTGATTCCTGTTGACCGTCTCCTGTTCTGACTACTGGCTTATCCCTGACCATCCTTCTGCCTGATCCTCTGTACTGCGCTGTCTGTGAGTTACTGAACCCGGCTTGTGACCTTGACCATCCTCTGCCTGCTCCTTTGATACCTTGCTGCCCGCACGTTGCTGACTTGGCCTGTCTGACCACGCTCACTACTCTGCCATCCATCCATCCTGCACGGATCCAGCCGTACCTGCACATACCTCTGGCGGATCCCTCTATCACTAGCAGGTGTACTCAGGGGCCGCGACCTGGTTCCTGTCTGCTCCAAGTCCATCCCCACCATCAGGGGCCCTGGTGAATAGCAGACTGGGACTTAGACTCCGCGCCCTGGGGAATCCTGCCCTGAGGACCGCTAGAGGTACCACCAGGCAGTCGTTACAGAACCCTACGGCCGGCTTGACCATTCCACCTCTCCAGCCCTGACTACGCCTGTGTTCCTGCACCTCCTAAGATTAGTGGAAGGTTAGTTTGCTCACTGTGCGTTTATATATATATCTGGGTGGCTAATAATAACCTGTATTATACTATACCTGAGACCTGCGTTTCCCTGTGTCAGTCCACACCTTTCTGGTCATTCCTTGATTCCTGACAGAAGTAGACTAGTTTGTTTGAACACAGATACAAGATATATACACTCAGGGGACAAGGGGACAAACCCCCTACCTGCATAATGACACAGGGCGGGGCAATCTACATTTAGTAACAAGAGACAAACAGATATTCAAACTTCACACCAGCAGGCAGTCCCATCAGGAGGGTGGGCTGCTGGAGATACCCCCCACCCCCCCACTAAGCTAATACACATAAACACATACATCCCATAATAGTTTGCTCCCAAGCAAGACAAACAATAGAACAATGGGATGCAGCCACGCAACACCAAACAATCCACAACCCCCACCCCACCTATCTCCTAGACATGTCTACACAATATTAGGACAGATCACCCTGTACCCCTAACAGGCACAAGGTGACTTACACATAATAGGGATACGGGGAGCTGAGACAGGGGTCTCCTCACCTCTCCAAAGTGAGCTGGGTTCCATGGGCCCCCCACCCAAAAGTGACTCCTGTCACAGTAGGTATACACTACTAGTGGGACCTGCTGCTTTGCCTTACATTGGCAAAACACGGTTCATACAAAAATGTTGTAGTCAGTTCTGTATGAAAAATAAAAACATGACACCAACCTTTTCTTGATTTATGTATATATGATCACATCTTAAATCACAATGCACAATATTGCGGTTGTGTAATTCGACTACAGCCAAAGTGATCTGCTCAAAGTAAGAAAACAGCTGGTCTATTCCAATATCAGAGTTGACTTCACTCAATCGGCACTTATATCCATCACATAGTTCTGATATCTATGAAATGAAAAGAAACCATAACTGTGGGGGCTCCAATAAAAATATCAAATTAAAGAAACATCAGTTACAAATCGAGTCAAGTGTTACTAAACCCACAACAGTAAAATCTGTCTGTATATGCAGTAATGCATGCTTGTTATACTCACCGTGGAACCTAAGGGGTTAATCCTCCATATTGTGCAAAAAGGGTGTTTGATCCTGTCTTCTCTGATCCTCCCTTTCTTCTACTGTCCCCAATCCATCTGCTGATAGAATAGAGGCCAGGTGCACATGTTTGGTGTGTATTGCTAGAGAGTTTTTTTTTCTTGGGAGAGTGCATGTGATCAGCACAGGGTAAATCAGCACTCTCCAGACAAAAGTCAGGGGTCCTGCATCCTCCTACATACGAGCACTCAGGCACTGCCTGAGGACCTGGGGTCAGTAGGGGGCCTCATGAAATGCCCCTGGTACCTTTTTGTAGGCTTTTTTTGAGTGTGGGCAAGGACACAGGGGCCCCACGGCCCCCTATTACCCGGGGGCCCCATGAGTTGTCAGTCTGCCCCTGCTCCTCCTACATGCTGTAACCAGTGATGTGCTGGACACTGATAGAAGTCACAAGACTGCTCTAACTGCTGATGAGAAAAGGTATTTAGCAGTTTATATTCACTAACATAATTGCATTTCCATGGTGTGTGTACTGTGGGAGACCAGATATAGTGAATGCAGGGTCATGGGTTTAGTAACACTTTAACACTGTTTTCAAAAAAGAAAAAAATTATTTTCAAGCAATAAAAGGACATTTGCCTACATGTAAACTCTCTCTTTTTCTGCACAGTCAGCTGTACATTCTGTAGTGCGTGGCACATGAACCTTTCTTTTATGAATTCCCCTGAAACTTAAGTATCTCTCCCACTTCCAGAGCTAAAAATGTGGCACAGTTTTTATGGTGCATTTTCACCTGTACATGTGCACACTTTCCCATACATAGTCACTTCGCTGGGAGGGGGTGCTGTTAATCCATCTATTTCATCTTTGCTTCCTGTGGCACCCAATCTGTCTCGAGCTAGTTCTAGTGACATCCAAAAATTCTAGGGACCCCCAAGTACCAGTGCACATATATAAAACTTCAAGCAGTGGCTTTTAATAGCAAAGCGCACTGTAAGGGGTGGTATTGTATCGAGTTTGGCCCGAACCCTTACAGTGTTATGAACTCCCGCTTTGCTCTTTCTCACTTTTTAGAAACATCTGTTAACATGATTTTAAATAAGTACAGAAATATGGGAGTTGCTGGCTCTGGAACTGGTATTCTGATTTGATGGCTTCACTTAATAGTGATCTTAGAAAGAAAATGTGATCATTCTCAACTTTTCTCATTACTCCAGTATTGTATTACATCAGGATAATACTAAATGCAGCAACAGCGACATACCAGAATAGTCTTGTAGTGCTCTCTCTTTATTTCATTCACAGTTAAAATGTTTTCATGGTTTAGTTGCTGTAGTTTTCTTCTGGTAATCAGGCTCATTTTCACTGTGACTATCTCAATAAGCTTGTCATTTTCCTAGGTGACATAAAGCAGTGTGACCACAAAATCTATTTCCATAATAAAAACACAGGTAGTGTTATGACTTCACACATGGATCACTCATGCACTGCCATAACCGTAATTAGTGCATTGCAGTGCCATTCATTTTAGATGGCACCCTAACATGCTAAAGTAATGCAGCAAGCGGCAGGTAACATACTACAATACATTGTCTTGGCTTGTGTTCACAGAAAGGGTCAAGTGAGGTTTCCTGTGTGCAGAGGTACATTGTCAGCCTATACAAAAATAATGAGCACCCTTAAGGCGGTAGTAAAGTCTACTTTTTCACTTGTACTGACAGGCAAGCCTTTCATAAGGCTTACCTGTACACAGTGGTGTATTTAGGTTTTGTGCTGCCCTAGGCAACACAAAAATTGTCTGCCCTCAAGGACACAGACCAACACAACCCTCCCTTCTCCCTCCCATGGAGAGGGACATTGACCAACAACACCCCTGCCCCCCACTCGGGAGAGCCTTCCACTACCTCTCCTTCCCCAGCAACAGAGAGACACTCATCTTCACAGCTCCGGACATCCCCGGGAATCAAGCAACCCACAGCCTCTCTCAGATCCCACCTGGTTTCCATCATGCAAGTGTCCCTTCTTTCATCCCTTCTTCTGGGGGGAGGTGCTGCCCCTCTGAAAAATGTCGCCCTAGGCAAGTGTCTTGTTTGCCTTGTGGTAAATACCTCCCTGCCTGTAGGTACAGTGAACATCACCTAAAAATACACCATTTAGGAGATATTCACATTTGTAATGGCTGGTGACATCACAGGTGCATGTACACTGTGTTCTGAATGGACGGCACTCTCGAATGTGCCAACCATTCAGAGTGCTTTTCTGGGATCATGACTTCCGTGATGTCATCATGGCCTGGCCATTCAAATGACCAGAGCATGTAAGCCCAGAAGAAAGACCGGGTAAACATGAAAGTTCTACCTGCGGTGACAGCATGCCACTGGAGGGATCCCCTTTACAGGTAAATTTGGGCCCCTTTTTTCATAATGTACAAGTATAAACAGCATATTTTCATATTGAGTCACTCTTACTTTACAAAGCAACCCTTTGCATCATTGCAATGTCTAAACTCCCCTCTGCAGCTTGCACTTCCATCTTTTTCTGTTTTTTTTCCAGTTTCTGAGTTTTTGCCCACCTTGATTGGCCAGGAACATCTAACTACTGCAAACATGCACAGAAGTTACTCTGTTCCAGTTTTGAATTGTATCAAGACTGTACACTGACGAACTCATATACAGAAGTTACTTTGTTGCAGTATAGAATTGTACCAAGACTGTAAACTGAGCTACTCATGTACAGCTCAGTGTACACTTGCAGAAAAAAAAGTGCTGACAGGCAAGAAGTTTCCCCTGTGATGCTTGATTTGGTCTTGGTATTATAAACTCATAAATAATTCTCAGCATCTTGCAAATCAGTCAGTCAACTAATGTATTATATTGAAAAGTCAAACATGATAAACAAGGGTAATGGAAAAAATAGTTTTACCAGGTTATCATTATCCTTGTACATTTCTTCCTTTGGATCTTCACTTTGATCTTGCACAAAAATTTCTGTCAATAAAAAAAAAAGTTAAAAAAAAGGATAGACTTCATTCATGCCACGCTGTCTCATTTGTTCACTTATCTGGAGGAAATTCTTACCTTCATCCACATAGCCCTGTAACAAAAAAATAAAGAACTCTCATTAATAATTGAGATATAACCATATAATTTCCACCTTTTTTCCTGCAGCAAATTTGCTTTGCAAAAATGTACATAATTATATTACAATGTCAGTAATTATGCATATCCATCAAGTCTCACAGGCCCACTATGAGCCTCAGAGTTTGGGACCCTGTCTCATGGTCTAGTGAAAGACTTGCATGGTTTTTTAAACACATCAAATGCTTGATATCTACCAACAACAGCAAATCTGATTTTGCACATCTAAATATATGTTCAATTATTTTCCCATTGGTAATGAAGGAGCAGTTATTGGTCAGGACATGTTTTTAGATCAAATTGGAAACACCAATATCTGGCAATTTGGCAGATATCACTTTAATGTTTCCAGTGTGTGTGGTCATCATAAAGTAATGAGGTGTTAGCATAAAGTGGACCTGAAATCAAAAAGTGAAGATTTCCTATGATATAGGGAGGATATAGAAATGTTAACTGTGTCTAAGCAATACCTTACAAATGTACTTTTTGTCTTGAATTCCTCCTACAAAATATCAATGCCTTTCCTGTGTCTCCTCATTGCTCTGTATCTGCAGTGTGAAAGGTGGTTTTGCCACTACTGTGCTGTTCTCTGTTCTCTTGGGAGCTTACTGGAGAGCCCAGAAAGTACCTGCATGTACCTGAAGACCAACAGTGCATGCATCTCCCTGCTTCTGTTACATTCATTCTGTGGATCTGTGCTTTGTAAACCTCCCCTGCTGCTTCCTTCTTCAGTCACCAGACCACCAGTTGTCAGAGGCCAGCTCTTCGATGAGGAAGCAAATTCCTGCTCCTCTACCAAGATAGCCTACTCCACACAGAGACATGGTACACAACAAGCCATGGTAAGTTAGTATTGGGAAAAATCAGCTGCAATGAAACCATAGAAAATGCTGTGCTAGTCCTTGGCTATCTGCACGCCTTTTTTGGGCACAGTTTTCACAATTCAGGTCCTCTTTCATTTTATATGTAACCACTGTATTTTTAGTGGTGTTGTCTTATAAATCAGATTATATTCTCTACTATTTAGTATTGTACTAAATGTATACATTTACACTCACATACATCAAAAATGTTTTGGATAGTAATAAAGTAAAAAAAAAAGGCTCTTACAAACGTGTAAAATTAGTAACTATGAAAAACTGAAAAACTCTCCTAAAGATAATTATTTCACCTAATTTAAAAAAAATGATTTTTGCCAGGAACATCTAAACATTTTTGTTACTCAAAGCCTGCAATAAATTGTAGTATGAAAGGTGAAGACATGACTACTGACCCACATATAAGACACATTAGCCATACTGGACGTATCCCTTTCATGGCCATTTGCAGTTTTTATCTTTTTTACTGTATGTACACATATATTTGGCTAATCAAAATAATGAATGTACCAGAGAAAGCAAGGTTTTTAAATTACACAATCCTTTGTGGATAGGGTAAATCTGTATGCTCATATTTTGGGCAACCCCAAAACCGTAATTCACCAAAAACAAACAGATAAACCTAGTTCCCCTTATACACCCAACCCTTAGACTGTTTAGCTCATCTTCGATCTTTGGGAACAAAGTCAGCTACACACAGACTGGCCCTGAATGTTACTGGAATTTTGATAAATGTTAGTTACCTTTTTTTTTAGCTTTATATTTCTTGAGATAAGGTATTTCCAAAGCACTAAGAGTTAGCTAAAGAGTAGCAGAACTCCAGCTACAGGCTAGATAGAAGACTGCACAATATTATTTTAAATAATATATCATATAAAACATTATAGATGCAAGTCTGAAAGCTTTATGTGTAAACATTTTGGCAAATATACAGGAATATATTGACTTGCGTTTGTACAGCGTTGTAAATTAAATTAATTATTAAATTAATACTATACCCTTAGTATATCTTCTGAATTGATATAACAGCACACTGTTTTCTCTGCAGGGACTGTGTCCTTTCTTGTTCCTATTTGCACAATAAATTAGTAAAATAAAATAAACCAGTAGTGAAATGCAATAAAACATGAACAAAATAACATATATTGTTTGCGTTTTTATAGAACATTAGCATCTTGCTTCAGTTTTATAATAAATCTTCTTTCACATTCTTTATGCTTCTGCTTTTTTTTTTTAGGTATCTTTCTGGTGAAGACAGGTCTGCAAAGCACATGAAAGGGTTGCATTTTCACTTTTCACAACAGCTAAGGCTGGCTTTTTTGGTACTCCATGTGTTCACTGCTGTTTTCATTTCTCTATGATCATCTGCTTTCCTCACTGCCTTTATTGCTGTCTGTGTTACTGATTATAGGAAAAACATATGTATATATATATATATATATATATATATCTTCCTCCAGTCCTTAACAACAAACTGGACAGTATTTACAATATGGAATTTATGAGCAAAGAGGCATGAGTTTGACTTGAATCCTAGCTGTTTGCAGTTCCCAAATGGGCCAACTACGGTGCCAGAATTGGTCAGTTCACCTGCCCAACAGAATCTCTAGCTGCTGCAGCCGATAACCATTAATTTATTGGAATTATTACTAACACCACTAGGTTACAGCATCTTGCCACCCAATAAGTTGTAATAAATAGTAAACAAGTAGGCGGGGGCCCTTAGCGTAAGCATTGACTAAATATGGTCAGCCAGGATCCTGGGCTGGTTTATTGACATTCAGCAGCGAGCTGGGTAGCTGTAATTGGTGATGGAGGTGGCAATGAAAAAGGAACGTTATGGTGCAGGTCATCGTGTTTGGGTTGGAAGATCATCACTCATCATGGCTAATGATAGATCTACATCGCTAGATGACGTGATTGATATCAGATTTACATAAAAATAGATATGTTTGTCTTTTTAAGCAAAATAGTTATTTCCTATTTAAATTTTTTTAATAAATGAATAGGTACAAGGGGTACCCTGTACTTATTCGTGTAGGGGAAGGATCTGATATCTGGGGCCCCCATTTCAAAGGGAACTTCCAGATTCTGATAACTCCCTCCCCCACAGACCCTTATATCCACAGTCCACAGGAGATCCAAACTGCGTTGTACCCAGTCAAGCTGCATAAGGATCTATTATAGGAGGGATAAGTCCTTCTAAAAAAAATCATACCAGACTCCTATCAAGAACAAGAGTCTTACATGGATTTGGAGGGTCCCCATGCTTTTTTTTTTTTTTAGCTCAGGGCCCCCCAAAACCCCTATCAGACCCTTATCCAGGTATGCAGCCTGGGTAGCCAGGAGCAGCGAGCATGCAACCCCACACTCCTGAGCCATCCAGACCCTTACCCTTGATAAGGATTTGGTAGGGATTGTATTTTGAGGAGGACGTTCAAGCAAAAACCAACAAACAAAATGGTGTGGTGGGGTTCCCCTAAAAATCCATACCAGAACCTTATTCAGGCATGCACCCTCCCAGAACCTTATTCAGGCATGAAACCTACAATGCCACATGACCCCAATGCTGGTAGCTTGCTTTGCAGGAGGGGTTGAAGGCATCTGCCCTACAAGGCATGTGGTCTCCAGGTTGGTAGGGACAAGAACCTCATCCCCACATCCTAGGACCAGTGTATATGGGGGTCTGCAGGGGGAATATTATTTTTGTTACCCTTTAAGCCTTATTAAAAGACCCCCTCCCAGCTGAACAGTATTTTTTAAAAACTGTTTGCATTGACACATATCCTACAGCAAAAGTGCCTAGTTACCCATGCCTTTATTACCTGCAAATTGGCCTTGATAAAAGCTAGAAATATCAAGATTTGACTGCCATATACTTCAAAAAGGTTTGGGCTGTATGTTTGCAGATTTCAGGCTGGATTTGCAGATGCACCCACAAACCAAACGCAGGATAATTCACTTATCACTAGTTAATTGCACTACTAAACAACCGATCTGCATGTAAAATTATAGTGAAGTGCCGATTTACTCACTGTGCTCTGGTGTAGGTGCAGTCCCCTTTTAACTGCTTTTCTCACAAATCCCTGAGATCGTATAGGGAAGTTAGGTTTGTTTGCTACCCTCCCTCAGAAGTTCTGAGAAGAAGAAGTAGCTGGACTGCTGATCTGCCACCAGAAGCAAAAGGCTCAACATTGTCAGAACCAGCATGTGGGCAGCCGGACAGGAACTTAATAGCATACAGCTTGCTTGGAAAACCCAGCTACTGTCAGAAGCCCCTCTGCAATTGCTACAAGGGTACTCTAGTGCCAGTGAGGCGGCCCTGTATCCTTGGGCCTTAGATTATCTGTTCGCCTGTGTTACCAGAGATATCCTGGACTGTTTGTGTTCTGAACTATTTTACTGAAGTAAGGATTCGCAGATAGCCTTTCTGTTTCAAAAGGGTCTTAAAGAGGCTATGCTATGAAGCCACATGTTACCCTAAATGAGCCACAAAGACATTGTTGTAAAAAGTCTATGTTTGTGAATGCTCTTTTTCAATCTGACCCTGTTTTGCAATTTAGATTTTAACTTTGCACTTGTTTAGTAAATTCAAAATTAAATATAGTCTCTATCTGATCATTCAGTTGATCCTGTTACAGCCCATCAGGTTACAAAATGAGCAACTTTCTCCCTCTAAAAAAAAATAAAAAAAATTGCTGCTTCTACAGTTTTTTGCTTTTTGCGTCTTATCTGTAGAAGCAGTTCAATGTTATCCTATGTGTCCATGCACATTAGAATGTTTAGAGGCATTTTTTTTTAAGCTCAGCATTTACCGGCAGAAAAAAAAAACTTTCTGGTTTGTGTTTTAGAGAGCAGTTTTCTGGCATAAAAATCACTGAATGCTTCTAAACTCTCCTAAACTCCTGTACAAAAAAACTCTAAATGAGCCTTTTTTCTGCCAAGGAAACTGGCAAATTTTTAAGTCCCGTGTACATGGACCCTTAAAGGGTAGTGTAGTCGGGCAGCCAATCCTTCCTCCCCTCGCTCTCCTGTCAGCAGCACAGAGTTTAACCATCAGAGAGGGCTGTGTGCATGTTCTTTTCCCCTTCTCTCCATACAGTAGCAATGGACAAATCAGTAGTAAGGAGGAGAGACCCAGATATTTCAGGAAATAGGATTTTCCTCAGAGTGTTACAGGGGAGTGATGTAACAGGAGTGTGACAGGATCATGTCAAGGAATGTCCCCCTAAGAGAGAAAGATCCTGGTCAGCAGAGCCCACAGTGGTGTGAAGGACAGCCAGAGGTTACAGAGCATGACCCAAGTACTGAGGGATGAAGCTACCTACCAGAGTCATCACAGGCAACCCAGAGTGAGTGGGCACCCGATCGGAGAGACCACTGCTGCTGTGTTGCTGGGTCTAGTGAGAGAGCCTTGTAGCCACTATTTGTTACCGCCATTAGAAACTGAGCAATTAGGAATTACCTACCAGCTCCCACATAGCCCTAATACTGACTGCAGGCCTTATTGACAGCCTTAACCACTTGACCTCCAGAGGATTTACCCCCCTTAATGACCAGGCCTCTTTTTGCTACTCGGCGCTGCACTAATTCAACTGATAATTGCGCGGTCATGCAATGCTGCACCCAAACAAAATTTACGTCTTTTTTTTCACACAAATAGAGCTTTCTTTCGGTGATATTTGATCACCTGTGTGCTTTTTATTTTTCACGCTATAAACAAAAAAAGGCCAAAAACTTTGAAGAAAAACAATATTTTTTATTTTCAGCTATAAAAAATATATAGTAAACTCAAAGTTGGTTATAAATTTAGGCCAAAATGTATTCTGCTACATGTTTTTGGTAAAAAAAATCCCAATAAGTGTATATTGATTGCTTTGTGTGAAAGTTATAGCGTCTACAAACTATGGTATAGATACTGCAATTTACGCCATTTTTTTGCTATACAGAGCTGCGGTAAGTTAAGGGACAATTGTGCGGTCATGCAATATGGTACATAAATGAAATTTACATCCTTTTTTTTCCCCACAAATTGAGCTTTCTTTTGGTGGAAATTGATCGCCTGTGCGGTTTTTATTTTTTGCGCTTTTGGACTTTTTGCTATAAAACATGTCCAGTAAAAAAAAATTTAAAAATCAAATTTAGTCATAAATTTCTGCCAAAATGCATTCTGCGACATGTCTTTGCTAAAAAAAAACCCCAATACATGTAAATAATTGGTTTACGTGAAAGTTATAGCATTTACAAATGGCGGGAAAAATACTGGGATTTTTAGTTTTTTTTATACTAATAATGGCGGCGATCAGTGACTTATGGCGGCGATCAGCGACTTATGGCGGCAATCAGCGACTTATGGCGGGACTGCGGCGGACACTCTGACATTGGGGGGTACTGACTTAGGGTCACTGACATCCCCAGTGACACCAATACAGTGATCAGTGCAAAAAAAAACCACTGACACTGTACTAATGGCACTGGGGAGGAAGGGGTTAAGTTTATTTTTCAGGGAAAGGGTTAACTGTGTGAGGGGAGTGTTTTACTAGGGGGCAGGGGGGTGTACTGCAGGGAACACCTGATCGGGAGAGAGAAACTCTTCTGTCCCGATCAGCTTGTCCTGGAGCTGTCAGGGAACTGACAGAAAGCACAGCTACTGCAGCTGTGCTTTCTGTCAGCGACTGCCGCCGATCGCCGGGACATAGCCGGTAACAACCGGCTGTGACCCGGCGACTGACATCCGCGGCTGTGATCGGCGGGACAGGTAGCGCAGCAGAACACATCGAGTGCGCCCCCTGCCTGTTTACAAAACACACGTTTTAAAACGTTCTTTTGCCCAGCCGTGCCGCCGTATTTATACAGTGGCTGGGCGGCATGTGGTTAATGAATGCCAACGGGCCCCAACACTTAGCTGAAGAGTCAGGACTAAAGACTGCCCCTAACAGTTGCTGCCCTGAAGCCTTGGTTTTTTTTGTTTTTTTTAGTTAACGTGATACCGCTTAAGAGACGCTGCACCCCAGCCAATCACTTAGAGTGCACTCTAACCTAGTGTAGTGTTATCATTTATACTGCATTTAATGTTTACTAATATTGTTTATTGCCGATATACTAACTTACCATTATGAACCTAGTTAGGGGTATAAAATAAAATTTATGCCAATTTAACATACCTAAAAGTATTTCTCTGTCTAGCCGGCGATGTCATAGTCTTTCAGCTGTGTGCTCATTTATGTTCAGTTGCCACTTATTATAACTTGTATCAATAGATTAAGAGCATTTGCCACTAAAACGGGTGTGTGTCTATTTACTGATAGTAACCCACTGCCAGGTCACAGGTATTTTACACTTGTGTATTTATCGCGCTTGCAGTAATTTTTAGTCAACCTGGTGTATCAGAGGAGCTGGCAGGGGTGGATCCACATTAGGGTGGAACATGTAACATTTACCTGTACCTGCAGCCTCTTCCCGATCCGCTGCCTCCCTGTGACAGCAAGCCATCACTATTTTTAAAAAACACGGTCATGTGGGGCTCTGCTCAGCCAGCCTTGTCATTCATTCACAGAGTTCTGTGAATGGAAGAACTGCGGCTGATGGCTTGTAGTTGTCAATATGTTGTGTGAGACTAATGTCCATATTTGTTTATACAGCATAGCACTAATGGATATGGTGTTCATATTTGTTGTGCACAATTTAGCACATTTGACATAATTGGTTATTTAGGTGATATGCGCAGTTAATTAGTCTTTTAGTCTTACACCTTGCAGAATTTCATTTGAAAACATTATTTTAAACGTTCCTTTGACTAAGAGGTAAAAGGGTTGATTTGACAAACAATTTTTACCATGAGCAAAATAATTAAATGACAAGGATGTACAAGGATAAACATTGTTTGTCGAATCTACTGAGAATGAACAAATTTCTAATTGTTGCATTCTCTACTGGTTGAGAAAAATTGTAACTAGTCTCATGCACACATGCACTCAAAGTTCATCAGGAAGTAGAAAGCTCCATCTACAAAAATTGAGACATTAACGTGGTACTCGAAAGAAAAGGCGTTCGAAATCAGTTGAGTCCATGAAGGCACCATCCAATGGCCTTCCTCCTGACAGAAAAAAAAGGACCATTTAAAATGCACTTAAAGCAGCATTTTTCAAACGTGTTTAGGCATATTTAGAAGCGTTCAGACATTCATTTATTTCATTGAACAGAATATTAATTTATTCTGGCCATTGAAATGAATGACCGCTCCATTGCTAAATGCACCTAGCATTTAGGCATATTTAGGCGCGTCAGGCACTTTTTCTGCATAAATACTCCTTTCCTGAACGTGATTTTGGTTAGTTTATATTTCTGCCCCTAAATGCCTCTGCCTCTTAATGCCTGTCAATGCCTATGTGTGCATGGACACATAGGCTAACATAGAGAGGCATTTAGGGGCAAAAATAAAAATATCAAATGCCTGTAAGCCTGCTTCCGGTCAAAAATTATTGGGGGGGGGAGTGACACTGTGTTTTACAACACCAGGTGACACCAACTCTAGTGGCACCACTGGTCAGTACAGCCCTGTGAGAGAGGGACCCAGAAGGTTAGAAGATGCAGAAGATCCAGGACTATGTTTTAATCAGGTATCCTGTGCTCCCTCCTTGCTATTTCTGCATGCGTATGTGCAATGAATAGTTTAAAATATAAAGCAAAGTGACTGGCACCAATCATTTTAAATCTCCTGAGAACAAAAACTGCACCCTCAGTGGAATATGCTTGGGACATTTGTTGCCAAATAAATCAGTCTGGAAGATTCAGAATGTAGCTAATGGGTAGATGAATCAAATTCTCATAAATGATCTCTACCTGGTTACTGATGTCACCACATAGCAATAATATCAACAGCAGCAATGTGTCCTTTTATACTCACCAAGTTTACTTTTGCATGTTTCCAGTTTGTCCAGTATTGTTTCAGTCATAATGCGCTCTTTTACTGTAACATTTAGATTGGCACTTAAAATTTCTGACAGATCCTTAAGAAGGAAGCTTGGGATGCTGGCATTGTGTCCGGCAATAATCTGCGACAAGAAAAAAAAAAGCATTAATATATTAATCAAACTGCTGTAATACTGAAGAATTTCATGATATTTGTTATCTTGTCTGTTTGCATACCAATAAAAGAAGAAAAGCATATGACTGAAAGTTCCTGTATTCTGACAAAGAATTTTGAGAGTTCTACTGGGCTTTTTTCCAGAGGCCTATTACAGTTGTTCTTAGAATGCTGCATGGGAAGTTTGCAATTTCAGTATTATAAGGGGGCTACTATTAATGCTTCCATTTTGTATGTGCATTCAATATCTAGAAAGTATTGTCAATACTTAATGAACTTGGGTGAGACTGTGCACACGGAAAGTGAAGGAAGTCCATGTTGCCCAGATCAAGTGACACTCATACGTTAATGATGGCAGTCAGAAAGCCACTAACTGTCAGCTCTAGAGGGTTAGAAAATCTACAGCTGTTCTATTCCTCTGAGATGAGCAATGCAAACAATGTCCAAAAGTGAGATCCAGATTGCCACATGAACAACCAATGCACAATGTAGTAAAGTGGAGTTCCAGCCATTTTTGTATTTATTAAAAGTCATCAGCTACAAAAACTGTAGCTGCTGACTCTTAATAAACACACACTTACCTGTCCCAGAGTCCAGCGATGTGCTCTCTTCCTTCTCTCCACGGCACCAGCATCTCAACTATTGGCACTAGGCTGTTACAGCTTGCAGCTTCACAGCGAAATGAGCACTGCGCATGCGCGAGTCGTGCTGCGCACCCTAATTGGTCTGGCAGTCTTCTGGGACCTGAAGGTTCCCAGGAAACTGCGGGAGGAAGGAGGGGTGTTAGTGAACCACAGAACAAGATTCCCCAGGTCGCGGAGTCTAAGCCCCAGTCTGCTTATTCACCAGAGCCCCTGATGGTGGGGAGGGACTTGGAGCAGAACTGAGACCAGGTCGCGGCCCCTGGCTATGCCCAACTGTGGTAGAGAGGACCACCAGAGGTATGTACAGGAGGAGAGCCTGATGTGAAGAGACTGGCAGGCCCTGAACAGTAGCGACTGGATCCGAGCGGGATGGATGGGTGGATGACAGTATGGTGTATAGCGGGGTCAGACAAGCCAGGTCGGTAACAGGAGAGGCAGAACAGTACAGGGCAGCAGGTAGAGAGTAACCGGGTCACGAGCAAAGGTTCGGCAACAGGAGGTCAAAATATTCAGGAGTAGGCAGAACAGTAGTAAGGGACGAGCCAGGGATCAGAGCAGGAGACGGTCAACGGATCAGGGTCAGGCAGGGTCGGCAACTAGCAGTCTCTCAGGAACACAGGATAACAGGAAAAGCAGGAAAGACCATACAGCAATTTGAGTATTGCCAAAGTCTGTTTAAATAGTGCGCCCTGTGCACTCATTGGTGCCAGGCGCGCGTCCGTGAGTGCGAGTGCGCATGCGCAGACCCGCGCGCCACGGTAACTCCCGGAGTCTCTGACAAGGGGGAAGAACATCCAGCTCACTTCGCCGCAGCGAACTGAGCCGGAAGTGAGTGCGGGTACCTATCAAAACCAGGTACCCACTCCCCCCCAAAAGGTGCCAAATATAGCAGTGAAGGGGGGGGAGGAGGCAAACAAGTGGAGCTTTTGGGTGGAACTCCACTTTAATGCTGAACTCCAGCCTTAAAGCGGTAGTAAACTTGATCCCCAAAAAAAAAAAAAAAGTTTCGCCCTGCACAGTAATATCATAATGTTCTAGTATATATTGTATACTAGCACATTATGTGAAACTTACCTTAAAACGAAGCCCTCCAGCAGGATCCCCCCTCTCTCCCCTTACACTTTCCGATCTCGATCCAGTGCTGTGCATAAGATTATAAAATAAAGAAAAAGATTTACAATCACTTTAGTATTTGCATAACTTCTCTCAAGAGTCAGTCCCCTGCTTGCATCAGGGTTGAAGGCTTTGAGAGGAGTTCTGGGGAGAGAGCTGTGATTTTTTCAATAAGCACATGTAGATCACCTGCTAGACCCTTCAACCAGCTATGATCTGCCTGCATTGCATACAGAAGTACAGAGACCCTGCAATTCAATTACTTGGTCTATAATAAAGTATTAAATGAAAAAAAAGGGTTTCATTGAAAAATGTTATCAGTATATTGATGGGAGGGGGTGCAAAACATAAGAACTAATTAAATTATAGCTTTAAGTAGTAAGAACACCCTCTGGATAGAGGGGCAATCAGCATGATAGAAACACAAGTCTCTTGCTTAAAGATGAAGGTGGACCTTAGTTTATTGAGAGCAAAATGGAAATTCATTTTTTGGTTATCTGCATTTACTTAATTAGGGTTTGGTGGAGACTAAGAATTGTTTCAGCCCATGTTTTTTAATCATTGACATTCTATGTTGAAATAATGATGTCTTCAGTGTATAAATTAAAAGATCAGTTCAGAATATAAATGTATATATATGTTATATATTAAAATATAGCAGTATGATTTAGAAGTGTTAAATTCACCTCTTTGACAAACTGGATCACACTAAGATGAGCCAGCTCTTGGAACGGGCATTTTCCATATAAAAGAATGGATAAAAATGTTGCAGCAAGCATCCATGCCTCTGAGTACTTGGAAAATGTTTTGTCACGCAGAGTTTCAGGAGGACTAAAATAAGCTGCAATAGCCTCCGTTCTATCACCTGTATTAAGAACAGAAATATATGTACACAGTATGTAACTATTTTATTGTAACTTTAAAACTTCTAGAAACCTAAATAACAAATCAAGGCAAGCAAAATTCAAGTACTAAGGCAATCAAAAAAACCCCAAAACCTTGACACCATTCTGAAATCATTCCATTCAATATACCTTATGGGACTTTTTATCACTGTTAGGACTTTAAAAAGAACTCAATTAAATAAAAACTAAGAGCTTTTCATACTAATAAATCAGCATATAGTTTTAGCACCCTCTCACCTTTTAAAATTAAGGCGGGATCCTCAATAGCTATACCAATTTATCTAAAACATATTATGGTGGGTTAAAGCAGACCACCTACTAAATAAGCTACAAAAGAGGATCAACTGCAGTATATCAGAGTGTCATACTTTATTAGAATATCGATATCAAAAATATTAATAATCAAAAAGAACTCAATACAGGGCTCAGTGGGAGGAAATAAGGGAATCTTAGAACACCACTGGCACATTCTTACCAGCTCCCCTGACTTAAAAGTGATAGTAGGGGGAAAAAACTATGATGGTGGCCAAAAGGGCTAGAAATTTGAGAGAAATCCTAGTGCAATCTGAATTCATTACAACTTCTAATAGAAATTGGCTTACGGACCTTTAAGAAGAAAGAGGTATATACCCCTGTGGCCATTGTAAAATGTGCAAATATGTAGACTGTACTAAGTTGTTCACCAGCTCTAGCCGAAGAGTTGAGTACAATATAAAGCAGTTTATAAACCGTGGGACAACATGTGTGCTGTATGTCATCGAATGCCCCTGCAAGAAGTTCTATGTAGGGAAAACTAAAAGGCAGCTTTGGGTCAGAGTTGGAGAACATATACAGTAAGTAGCATTAAACAGAAAGCAGATACCCCATTAGCTCAGGACTTTACTGATTGCCATGATGTTAGAACAAATGGGCTAAAAGTGAAAGGATTCTATGCTCTAAAGCTAACAAATCGGAGAGGAGATTTTAATAGAACCCTAAAATCCAGGGAAACATCCCCTCCTTCTTTTTCTGCCTCTTCCGTTAGGATAACTCAACAGGTGATAGAATCTCAATATGTATGGGAACGAATGCTTGATTAGCCTTGTCCCTATATGAAAACATTATGTCAATTTAGGAAAAAGTGGGCAGACTTTCTACACTCTCTATTTGAAAATAATAAGTAATGCATACGAAGCGCTTTCAAAAGGAGAGATACTTCCATGGGCGAAATGGGAAATTGATCTTGCTGTCCCTTTAAAAGCCACTGTTACATGTGCCTCTATGTCCTGACGAAGCTTACGGTCATGTAGGCAAAACATGTTCATGTAGGCAGTGTCAGCAACCACGGGATTTACCCACTAGAGTGGTTTCCAGATTGCCGCCACACTGTACCCTTGGACGTAATATGAATATTAAAAGTAGCTCATAATATCCAAAGGTGCAAAGCTACACTACCGGAAGTTGTGGACCTACTGGGACAAGCAGGCACCGGATTGAGGTCGGACCCAGGAGTTGCGAGAGCCTCCGGGCACGAACTGTGTCATTGCATAAGAGCATTGCAATACCTTGTACTATCTCAAAGGGAAGGAATGTGATGGACTGAGCTAATGCTGCTTTACTGCAATTTATTGCAATGCTTTATCTTGTCTGCTTGCTTAAATGCTGATATATATATATATATATATATATAGTGATATGGGGGAAGTTTAGCTCAGTGGTAGATGCATTTTTAACCACTTCAAGACCGGGCACTTTTACCCCCTTCCTGCCCAGGCCAATTTTCAGCTTTCAATGTTGTCGCACTTTGGATGACAATTGTGCGGTCATGCAGCACCGTACCCATAAAAAATCTTTATAATTTTTTTCACACAACTAGAGCTTTCTTTTGGTGGTATTTATTCACCACTGAGTTTTTCAATTTTTTTTTTGCTAAATAAACAGTTTCTGTTAAAAATTTTGTAAATAAATAACTTTTCTTCATAAATTTAGGTCAAAATGTATTCTGCTACATTTCTTTGGTGAAAATACCCCAAATTAGTGTATATTATTTAGTCTGTAGAAAAGTTATAGAGTTCACAAACCATGGTATATATATATCTGACAATCGATCAATCAATGTACTGACGGCGAATCTCATTTTTTGAGGCCTGAAAATGCCAGGATAGTACAAATACCCTCAAAATGACCCACTTTTGGAAAATAGACATTCCAAGGTATTTAGTAAGAAAAAAAATAAGAAAAATAATTTAATTATTATTTTTAAATTTTTTTTTTTTAATTACATTTTTTTCACGATTCTTTTTTCAAGACAGTGTGACCAGAGCAATACAATGTTACCATACTAAAATTCAACTACTCTGGGCAAATGATCAGGATTTTTTTTTACATATTATGATTGCTAATACCAATGTATATCATTGATATTTGCAATCATTATTACTGAATGAAACTGATTCATTCAGTCTTTTGTTGTGATTAGCTGTGACTGGGCAAAGCTCATCACATGATACAGATGGGCTGTGATTGGTTCTGTCTTTACCATGTGACTGCTTTGACCAATCACAGCTAACAGCACAATTGTATACAATGGATGGCATGAAAGGAAGCCACCCATTGTATACAATTGTCATGTGATCTGCTGTGATTGGTCACAGTGGTCATGACACTGGCAACTGGCCGGTGTAGTGATCTGTCCCGTGGACATAGCTGGTGACAGATCGTGCTGATGCACGGCCCCTCAGACTCAGAATAAGGAGTGTCCCATCCGGCCTACAGCAGATTAATGGATTGAAGGTGTTAAGTGAGTTCATGCCATACAGGAACTAAAATTAAGGGCCTGGTAGCCCACTTTTATTAAATGATAAATGAAAAGTCCTTCCAACACAAGGTTTCCCACACAGGGGGTTTCAACTTCACTCAAAATAATACACAATGAAAATGCCAAGCCACCTGGCTCTCTGGTTAGCAGTACCTCTCTTTGGCTTGATCTCCCAGACCACTGGCTATTCAGGCTCTTTCAGCCTAGGTGACAGCTCCTTGCTGTTCAGGCTGCACATGGCCTCTTAACAGAGTTTTCTCTATACCTCCGCTACCATCCAGAGACTCAAAGATTCCTTCCAGCCCCTTGGACTCACTGGCCTCTGCAGCTTCCTCCCAGACCCTCTCTTGGTCTCCCAGACTCTCGTAGCTGGCCAGACTTTCCCAGTCCTTGGGCCCAGAATCCCCCTCACAAGGGTTGTAGTCTCCACCAGGAGCTTCCAGCTCTCCTGACAGGGCTCTGTCTTCAGGCTTGCAGCAATAGCAACTGCTATTCCACCTCCACCACTCTTGAGCTATGCTCAGATCTGCCTTACAACAACCTGGACACACACACACCCTGCAGAACTTCTGAAAAACCTGGACACAAGTCTGAAGACTCCGTCCCACTTTGGAGCCTTCAAGCTTACAGCCCTGATCCAGACTTACAAATCCAGTGAAAACTTAAAACATAGTTTTCTCTGCTCACAAAATATTTGCTGGAGCCTCTCAAACTGACTGTTTGAGAGTCTGGTGTCCTTTTCAAACTAATTTACACAGTGGCAGAGCCTCGCACTGTCACTATATATATATATATATATATATATATATATATATATATATAATATGGAGAGTATGCCTTATTGTCAATCCTCTGAGCATTTTATTTGTGTTCTTCAACTTATTTTATGTCAGACTGTGTGGTCTAGGCTATATAGCTGAATATAGCTAGTGTAATCATTTGTAGTTAGGCTCTGAGGAAGAAAGATATCTTCAAAATGCGTCAGATTTCAGGTACCCTGGTATGGACCCCCTGCGATTGGGAGATTTTTCCATTCGGCCACGGAAGTGTGGCTTGATAAGTGTGTTTTCTTCTATGCTCGTGATTAGTTTTATTTGTATTTATATTAAACATCTTTTGGATAATGCACTAGGTTGGTGCTCCCTCTCTTTCTGTTGTTTTCTTCTAGTTGTTATGGGACACTCCCAGTCCTAGAGGGCAGCAAGGCTACATGTGTCTTTCTATATGATCTTCCATGTATCAACTGGGCTATTACACTAATGCGCAGGAGGCTATTCTTGCCATTGGTAGGACTGTAAAAGACTTGGGGCACCCTTGGAAACTCAAAGGAGAAAAGTAAGACGTTGCATGCTACATACTATGATGAACTATGGGTGTTGCAAAAGAGCAACAACAATGGTAGTCTGGCTACCTGGGTATTTGCATCGCCTCTTGCATGCAGGTAAAATAAACTTTACAGCTGAAGCTGGCTTTCTGCATGTTCCTATTCTCTATATGTCATTGCACATTGCTAGTATGCAGTTAAAGTGGAATATATCTCCAGGCACAGATGTTTACCTCTTGACATGAAACAATGACTTTCATGACTATGAAAACATCATCCATATCATTATTCATGTAACAAAAATAAATGATAATGAACTTGCTCAATAGGCTCCCTTCTGGAAGCACTGCTTAGGATCTCCTCAGCGCTGAGCAGCAACAAGTTTCACTGTTGAATGAAAACAGCCCTGCTCATCTAGATTAACACATTTAGTGAGACTCAGCCAGTAGTAACAGTCCTATGCAAAGCACTATGCACAACTCTGCTCTCTGACTCGCAGCTCACCTGCTGCTCATGTCTCATGCTGCATTCTGCCTGTCCTCTTTCCTTCAACTTTATCCCACTGTATAAGAGCCAGCATCCAGCAGACGTCTCAAGGCAATGGTGCCCCTTGCAGAATGGAAGGACCCGAGCAGTTGCTCTAGCATTGTAAAGGATCTGTGACTGGTTTGGACCCGTTATCCACCCCCTTATTTATGTCCCAAGTGCCAGCATATGCAGATCTTCTTCGCACTGCAGCCCACAAGTGACAGGTTTTGCTGCAGCTAAAAGACCAGTGCCGCAGAAAAGAGCACTTCCTGAAAATCCCTAATGTGTGCAGTGAGTGCCACAATGGTGCCCCTCCCCTTTGGGGCCATTGTTACTGCTATATACACAGATTACTTAATGCTGTGGATACACATTTCTAAATGTAACTATTGATTATTTCACATAAACTTTTCCTTGGATATACTAGCATTGTTTGGCATGCACTATAAATTATTTACATTGGTTAATGTGTTCCTGATACCTCTTTGCTTACCTTGGACACAAAGGAAATTTAGGTCATCAGTGTACTCTACTGCGTCATTGTTGGATTCTTCATTAAGACATTTTGCATACACGAAGCTTGCCAATTTGGTCTGCAAAGCTCCATTTTTTCTGGGGACAATTATAAAGCTAGCTGGAGTGATCTCTCTAAGGAATATATTGTTATTATGGCAGTACTGAATGGCCTTGGTAATGTCGATAAGTATATCTATCATTTGTATCCAGCTGAGCTGATTTTCTTTTTCATGCAAGAATGACAACAAAGATTTACCATGTTCAACTACAAAAAATGGCAAGATACCATTTGATGGGGCATCCCTCAATGCTACAATGTTGTCTTGGCCTTGGCATATTTTGATTGCTCTTAACATTTGTTGGAAACTTTCATAATCTGCATCTGTGGAGTTTGTATTCAGAATATCATTTAGTGTTCTTTGCCTAAATACGTATAGCAGAGAATCACCCTCTGATGTCTTAGCTTCAAACATTAACATATGGGGAGAGCCAATGTGCACTTGGTCATGAATTGCTAAGGCAGGAAAGCTGTGGAGTAGATGTTCCCGAATGCCTCTCTCTACTAAGTCTTCACTCACTTTGATATAGCAGCTACCCAGCTGGGAAATGTCTACGGGATTGGAAACTTCTCCAAATACTAAGGACACAATATAATTTCTGACTGTGTCTACAGGGTGATAAACAAGTTTACTAATAGTTTGTTCCACAACAAAGTTAAGTTTGTCTTCCTTTCTTCTTCGACTTCTTGACTTCCATTCAATAATGTTCTTAAGAATTTGCAAGCAGGCCAATAGTGTCTCTATTTAGAGATAAAAGGACATGTTAATAGATAATGACATTTAAACAGTAAGATATGTGGTAAAAAAATTTAAATCCCAGACATATAGTAATTACATGAAAGCAAATGTCGTCCACATTCAAACTGTAGTATTTTTTTTTTATTTAAAGCCCAACTCTAGTTGAATCTTTTTATTTTGCTTTGGATAGAACAGGAAAGGATTAGAACCTTTCTTGTTGTTTTTTTTCATTAAGAAAGGGAAAACCCTCCCCAAAGGGGTAACAGACAGAAAAAAAAATCAGACATAAATGTTAATTCCTCCCTACTCTATCCAAAACAAAGAAAATATCGATGTTCACTGGAGTTACACTTTATGCTGGAACAACACCTTTCTTAGCAATCAGATGCTTTGTAGTAATTTGAACACCAAAATAAGTTTTTCCTTCATCTAATAGGTAAAACAAAAAAGAAAATTTTCAAGTTTCCAGGGTGAGTGTCATTCTTACGAAGTGTTACATCTGAACCTATATAAGTAGCTGTAATAACTAAAATAAATAAAAAGTAGTAGGTAATGGTATAATAACAGTCACATCAACCGTCTCTTCTTATGATACAGATCTTCTGTGAGGGCATTTAATGGATGATAAGGCTTTAGCAACTCCAAAATATTTACTGCTTTGTAGAGCTCTTCGAGTTTGCTCTTGGTTGTAAATGCCCAGAAAAGCAGTATGTATAAAAGTTTGATATCCATTATATTTCTCTAAAACCTTCTCCCCTTCTTCCTATATTGGGCAATCCCAATTTTCATTCAGGACTGAATGAAAGGTTGTTTACCATCCTAACGGTCACATTTTCTTAAAACCCTCCCTAGTGCCCATTTGGTTGATTGTCCTCTGATTTGAAAAAAGAACGCAGTTCGGTGGAGCTAATAAGACATGCGTTGTCAATCAAATATAAATGACTACTCCTTGAATTAATCCAACCCCCACTTCCATATTTAGACTAATGGGAAAAAGATATTCATCTGCCACTTTAATCTAAAGACTGAACCAAAATACTTGTGCTTTCATATCATTCATCTGTTAGTAGCAAATATCAGGAATCTAGTTATAAATTTGTGACTCCTTGGTGTGTAATACCTGCTTTATTAAAAACCGTCTACCCTAATGTCTCTACAATAACTACATCCATACAATACCTCAAAAATTCACTGATCACTAGATACCCAATGAACCCGTGTACATTTTCAACCAACAAAACACAGTCCTATTTAAAGCATACAAAAATTTGATAATTGTGCATTTGATCAATGCTGCACACTCCTGTATCACAGGATATCCTCTTCCCCTTTGTCCATTCAACAATGGTTAAGATGGGTCGAGAACAGCATGGGTTCATGGAAGATCTGACAAGCTCTCTGAAATCCACAATTGCCAATTTGTGCAATACCTAGTTCTACTAGACAATCTTCACCTTTTCTGAGGAGCATAAACACCTCCTCTCTGGCCTCAGTCAGTCCTCTCCTTCTTCCTCTTTCAGATCTGCAACTCCCTTAAAGGCCTACTCTGTGGGTTACTACTGTATAGCAGATTCCCAGTTACATATATAGCAATATTCCGCATCACATGCTCCTGAATCTCAACCCTCACAAACCTAAACATATCCTGGTATCTACCTGATAACCCCTCCTTTATACTGTCCTGCCCCCACACTTAGCCCAATAGTGACTAGAGTTACCCCCATCTTGCCTATACCTTGCCATGTCACCCTTCCTATTCTCTAATAGATTTCCCCTATTCCTCTATATTTTCTTCTGTGCTAAAATCTTCTCTACCCTCCCCAGACTGGAAACAGTTCCCTGCTCATCCTTCCCCCCCAACTGTATTAAAATATTAGTATTGGGCAACAATGCACAGCACATAACCCAAATCGGGGGACTGATAATGACCAACAGGTTTTCTGTAACATTACTTTTTATGCCACAATACTCATTCCTCTACAAGCTGTTTTCAATTCAATTGTTGAATATTCTCTGATTCACCAATCGATGACTGTTATTACTGACATCAGTAACGTAACACTATTTTTTTCCAACATAACTAAATTGCATTGTAATTTTGTCCTGATGCTAACAAAAGCAGTATGTGTTAATAGGGGCTAATGAAGGTTCATTTTGATGTGGGGAAAATGTATATCATCTCTATGCATTCCATTAAAAACAGTGCATCTTTACTGCAAAAGCAGGTAAGGAGCATTAATATGCCTCTGATTCAAGATTTTTACTTGGTATTTATAAAGTATAAAACATTCTAAGAAGGTAGTATGCCTATATAAATGCCAATTTACCAAATATGGAGAACCTTGGGGAAATTTGTAAGATTTTAACCACATGGCATTGCTGCCACAGCTATGATGCTGCCACCAAAATAAAATGAACATTACCATTAGCACTTATACTGTAAACACTGAAGTCACGTCAAGCATTTCAAAAACATTTGTTGTCAACAATTGAAGACAGAGAACCTTCCATTTGTATGATTCTTCTGCTACTTATTAATGAAAATCAAAATTTCACTAACTTTAAAACAGTATAAAAAAGTGCATACAAAGTTCCCACAATGGAGTTCACCATGCCGACTTTGTCAGAAGCAAGGTAGTTGATATGTCATCCTTCCTTTATTATTAAATAGTTATACAGCCTGTACAATAAACCTCCTTAGACCATATACAGTATGTAAGGCCATTTTATATCTAGATTGCACACAAGTCTGAAGAGCTCTATGTTCATCAAACATTTGCAAAGCATTTTAAAACCTTTATCAGATTTTCCTGCAGTGTGAAAATGGTGCTTTCGCACAAACATAGCTTTCCTGAAAACTACCGCACTTACCTTTTAAAACCTGGGTAGTATTTGGCAAAAAAGAACACCCAAATCCCTTGCTGTATTCCTTCTTTCTTATTGGCCATTGGGTATTCCTGTTTTTCTTTGTAGCCAATGGTAAGGTGGAGAGAGACAGCAGGGGCTGATGCTCACAGTAACTTTCTGAGATAAGGACACTTTCTTACGCTGGATTTGAAGCTTAACTCCTTCATGCTGACACCTCCCAACCCTTTAAGATTTTCCAGATGCCTGGAGGTTGAGGTGCGCATTCGGGTTGTGAGCACTGTGATTGGTTGTCACGGTAGTCACAAGATTGGAAAGCACCAGATGGCAAGTATGCATCAGGAGCTTACCAATCCCTGCTGGCTACCTTGCTGGGAGCGTGTACAGAGCATGCTCTCAGCATGGCAATTTGTTTATACAGAACCGCATACATGCGGCCACTTGGCAATAAGACCCACCGGCCGAGAGGCTGCATATATGTGTATGGCTGACACAAAGTGGGAAATGGGGCACATTTGAGAAACCCTAAGGGGTTGAATAACTACAAAAATAGGCTTTTCGCTTTGGAAGTTGCATTTAGCAAGGGAAATTATCCTAGAGCTTAGTGAATATGGTGAGGTTTCACTTTGCAAAAAAATATCCAATAAAGTTGAAAATAAATAAAACAGCATTTTGCTTGCACATGATTGAAAGAAAGAAATCAACAGAGCTTCACCTCATTAAGCTCTAGGACAAATTCCCTTGCATTGTGTAACTTTCCTTGCAAAGTACACAGCCAATTTGCCTCTAGCATATCAGCCCCTGGGCCTGCATTACTTTTCTATTACATCTGCTAGATCGAAGTTCCATGGTTTAGAAGATTCCAGTGGTATATTTTCTGGTGGCAGGCTTGCAATATTTACAGAGAACTTACATTACTCCCAGCAGTAATATATGAGGTAGATCATTACAAGCATCCTCGTCATACAAATTGCCTGCTTTGGATATATATCTTTGTTTTTCTCAAAATGCCTTATATAATGATTGCAGTTGTTGAAAGAAGTGTTACCTTTTGTGTAGGTGCCAAGCATATACTCTGTCACTCTTTCGAGAATATCAATAAACGCTGTCCAGTGCTTTTTCCCGATGAAGTTACAAATTTGAGAGAAAAGGAACACACTTGACTGTGTGTATTTCTTTAGAAAGAGCTGAAATAAATACATAATAATGCAGGTAATTTAGGATATACCTCTAAAAGGAAATCTTAATGTTTCCTGACACAGTGATGATTGTTATCCGGATTATTGTCTGAATAAGGGGTTTCTCCCCTAGATCCCTATCCCTATCCATCTCTTATACATTATAAAGTATTTTATATGTTTGCATTACATACCTTTTCGGAAATAGCCACTACAAAGAAGTGCTTAATATCCCATGGCAAATGACTCAGAATTTTGGTGAGAGCATCTGGTGGCGTTTCCACCTTTTCAGGCAATTTAGATACTATCATCGAAAAGCAATCATCAAATTTCTTGATATACTGATCATTGTTATCCAGTTTATTTGGCCATATCTTCATTTTAGCATGCAAAGAAGTAGTGAGCCTTTGGTAGGTTTCTTGGTAAAGCTGCTCGTATCTATTCTTGCTACCTTTACTCTTAGATAATGTCAACATTTTCATGTGCACCTTCAGGTTAGAGTCATCATATTTGTATATTCTGTAAAATATAGCAACTGAAATCCAGAAGTATAATTTTTCAAAGTCCATTGTATTATGATTTTGCCTGAGATGCCTGATTTGTTTTTCAAAGTACTCTAAATGGTCAATCTTTGAAAAGTTTGCAATGTCCTCTCGGATTGTTCTTGCCATTTTTTTTGCAGCATCTTGCCTCACGATTACACTGGAATGATGACAAAAACTGAGGAGGTCATGAGGAGATGCAGTAATATTGGTGCTTTGAAGTAACATATTCCCATCTAAAAAAAATTACAAAATGCATTAACATTGATTTTTATTAACATGGATTAACATTGATTTTTATTAACATGGCACATCATATTTTTCCATCAAGTGCAGGTTGCTTGTAAAGACTTTTATAAACAGCCCTGTTAGCTTATTTTCCTGACTAAGTGCTTACCCGATCTTGGTATTTCTGCAAAAGCAGTACTTCCTTCTAAAGTAAATAAAACAAAAATGAGTCAATCTTTCCATCCATTAAAATGTTAAATCAGATGCAGCTCACAAACTGGTTAAGTTGAGAGGAGACTCTCCACTAGTTAGTAGTTATCCAGGAAAGATCCCCCAGTCATAATGCATATAGGTCATACTGATATCCCTAACAATACATACAAAAGATGGGACTGACCAGGTGGAAGAGACCTGGCAGAGTAGGAAAAACCTCTAGGGATAGTGGGTGGTAAAATATGCATTGCCAAAAGTGGCACTTAGATGCAAAGTGTCTGGTATATTTATTTTTTTCATAGTATCAAAAACTAAACAAAACAAAGGAGAAAAATTAGAAAATATTGTGGAAACATCGCCCCGTTAGCCTAGACAACTTATAGGGACCAAAAGTAGAGAGTACCCATAACCCTCCAATCATTAATCTTTTATGTGAACACATTCAGACTACTCTGCAATACTGAGTTTAATGGTAGGGCTGCACACTGTCTACTAAAAGCTAAAGCATGTACAGACTATGTAACATGCCATTTCCAATCAGCCTAGTCCTAATTATTTAGGTCCAGCAGTTGTAGTTGTTCTCTTAGTTTACTTTGCTTCTAAAAACAGCACCCCTGAATATCCTATGTTTATAAAAATCATTATAACTTTATGATGAAAAAAAAAGATTAATACCTTCAGAGACAGTTGCAAGAGGTGGTTTTGTTCGGAAAGATTTCCTAGAGATATCTGATCTCCGAAATGGATCTGTAAGGTAGAAATTATAGGAGACACTTGATTGTTTTACTTTCATATGTGAGATATCAAGAATTGTACTAACAATATATGATATTATATAAATAATATGGTTGATTCACTAAAATCTCAAAAAAGAAAGTGAGCACAAAAGAAATGAGTTGTTGCTAATAGAAGTCGATCACTTTTCACTTTTCATATAATATTATAATCAAACTAAAATTCTGGTTGAAAAAGAGAATTTCATCCTCCACTCCAAGATGAACTTTCTCATTGTACCCTGGGAACTGGGTGCTGGAGGCAAATGGAGCAATCAATGCTTAAAGACACTGAAAGGAAAGAATAGCCACTGCACATTGATGTTGTCACTATAATACAAGTTTATTTTACAGATAACCACAGTAGCAGTCCCCACCTAAGGACTGCCCCGTCTAAAGCATTTCAACAAATGGGGCTTAGCTGTAGAGAAATCATAAGTGACACGTGTTTCATTTACTTTCATAAGTAGGCTATTAAGAATAATCATATTAAAAATATAATGGCTGATTCATTAAAATCTGAGTAAATAAAATAAGCACAAAAGAAAGATGTGGCTAATAGCAGTCAATCAGTTTTCACCTTTCATATTTTGTAATAATTTGTAATTAATTCTGGTTGGTAACTATTTGCAACATCACTGCAAATATCACTTTTTGTGTTAATGAACAGAGTCCATTTTTATTATATAGTTACATAGTTAGTCTGGCTGAAAAAAGACAAAAGTCCATCCAGTTTAACCATTAAAAAAAAAATTAGAATGCTACACCCACAGTTGATCCAGAGGAAGGAAAAAAAACCCAGCAAAGCATGATCCAATTTGCTCTTGCAGGGGAAAAAATTCCTCCCTGATCCCCCGAGAGGATTATCACTTACGGTTTCTTTGAAACTCATTTGAAGTTGATGATACCGTTGATCCTGAAACAGAATGCAAATGAAAATGTTACAGCATAGTAGCAATGTAACACTATAATCATTAAATCCTCCTGATATTACAAAAAACTATGATTCATAACAAACTGATAACAACTTTTAATGCCTGAGATGCACTGCACTTTCAGACTGGTCCCATGGCCTCCTGGGACATGTGACGTGTCCCGGGAGTTTTGAGTCCAAACAAGAAATGCGGAAATTGAAGCAGGTACCTATCAGAAAAAGTACCTGCTCCCAGGAAAACTTCCAAAAGTGGTGGTGGGGGAGGGGGGGTGAGGCAGGGAGGGGAAGATAAGTGGAAATTTCACTTTTAAGTGAAGTTCCATGTTAAGGTTTGTGTTGATGGGCTTTTGTTCCTGTATGAATTACTTCTTTCCCCTTACAAGTCAATGGAAACACAAAAGCAGCTTAAGTACTTGAGTGCCAGCCTTAAATTTATTCTCATTACCTGGCCATTTTTTAGTTTTGAGTGCTGTGATAGTTTGACTGATAATGATTTGCTCATGCAGAACTGTACCCAAATTAATTTTATATAATTTTTGAGACAGATACAGCTTTCTTTTGGTGGTATTTAATAACCACTGGCTTTATTTTCTATAAAAAGGAAAACGGAAACATATTGAAAAGAAAGAAAAGAAAAACACATCAAATAAAAAGGCCAGGAGAGTCTAAAAAAAAAACATAAAAAGAACTTGTGGTTGGAAAAACAAAATACTGTGGTGATCTAATTTTTGGCACATTTTTTGGAATGAAAGTGATTAAAACATGGAGATTGGTAATTGTGCACAAGATAAATTAATGTACAGTATATGTCATACACAGGAGGAGGTAGAGGGATTAATATACAAGATAAAGGAGGTGAAGGGTTAATATACAATTACCATACAGAGACAGACAGGAGATACGATTATGGAAGAGGTGAAAGGGATAAAAAATTATTACAGTCAGTAAAAATCCCTCACCATGGATCATCTGCTGTTGCTAACCAATTCATTCATTCATTCTTCATTAATTCATTTCTACTATTTCCTATCCTTCCTCTATTACAAGGGGAAGGGGAGAGACCATAAATGTATAAGTATTGTGTTTACATTTGTGATCACTCTGATTGGTCATCACAGTAATAACATGGCACGGAGCCTCATGGATGAACACAATACACTTTGTCTGTAAATCAAGCCATCATTAGACAACTTGGTTCACAGCCATCAATGGTCACAAGGGCCAGGGCCGTGGATAAGGGGGCACCACCAGTCCTCCTGTATGGGGCCCAGGCCAGCAGGGGGGCCCAGGCAGGTGGGTGAATCAGATGTGGGCAGGGAGGAGGATCAGCAGGGGGGGTTGCAGTTACTGGAACTGATCCCCTGTATCTCTCTCTGCAGAAGTTGAAGTTGGCTTCTTTTCCTATTCCTCCCTTTGGTTTTATCTGCTGCAGAGAGAGCTATACAGGGGATCGGTTCCAGTAATTGCCCCCCACCACAACCATCACCCTCTCTGACACCATACCTTTCCTCCTGCTGTCCAGACCCCCCTGTGTGCCCCCATCCCTGCAGTGCTGCCAGCTTCCTTCCTCTCCTTCCCACTGGCAGCTTCAAGCACACAATAGGAACCTTCAGGATGGAGAGTTGGGGGAAGGATCCAGTAAATATGTCACATTTACCAGCCCCCTTCCTGAATGAACACAATGAGCTATCAATACTGATCACTCACTGTGTTCATTCATAACTGAAGCAAAGTAAACTGTGTTTTTTTTGGGGGGGGCTGACAGATTGGCTGTATGGGCTTTTAACAGCAGCCCTGACAATCCATCTGATGGTGCTTTCTTCAATGCTATTTATGATTAACACTGGTGGAATTGAAGTCTACCATTCTGCCTTTCTCAAACACGTGGCTGTAATGAAGTGGTTAAAGCAGGTTATTGCAGATCAGAAAAAGGCCGACAGGCTAAGGGATGGGGAGGGTAATGGGAGGGGAGGGAAAGGGGAATTGGGGGGGGGAGGGTAAAGGGATAAGGGTGACACTCAGCATAAAGAGAGGAGATAGAAGAAGTAGGGAGAATCCTAGGGAAAGAAAGAATGGAAAAAATATATAGTAATGGAGGTTAACTCTATGACTTATTAACAATGCATTTATTACTTGTGAGCCACTTGTGTTTTAGGGTAAATAATAGGGTTCGCTGACATCAAGCACATCCTCATTCAATGTGCATAAACAGAAAAAGCCCAAAAAATGACATGCTCCCAAATCTGTGTTAATTATACAATAATGTGTACCAACATATACTCTAATTTAAATAATACAAATTAATGCTTACTTAGTGCATACTTAATGTGGATCAAAATTATATTCAAACAAATACCACACTCCACAACAAATGAAAAATTAATCACGTAATAAACTAATAGAGCTAGATATCAAATTTAAAAAAAAATTTAAATCCATAAATTCGATCAATATGACAAACAGAGCAAATTAATCTTATGTGTTGTATACTGCAAAGTGCTCATATATTTAATATTTAATATAAGCAATACACACAAAAAGACTCTGTGAATAAAATAATTATAAATGATAGTCCCAAAAAATAGTAACGTGCTCCAAAATAAAAGTGATGAATTTCTGTGACCCCTTATTATTATTATTATTATACAGGATTTATATAGCGCCAACAGTTTGCGCAGCGCTTTACAATATAAGGGAGACAGTACAATTACAATACGTTTCAGTACAGAAGGAATATGAGGGCCCTGCTCGAGGAACTTACAATCTAAAGATTTTCCTATGTGCTCACCTGCCTGTAAGCCTAGTAGATAGGCTTACTAAGCTTTTAGTTCACAATAAAAACACTTGTGGTATCCTCTATTGAGTAATGGATGGATATCCTTCCAGGATCCTCTCAGATAGTATCCCTGTTGGGATCTCTCTCTCCTTCCAATGCTGCTTTCTCTCCCTCCTCCCCTATCCTTGATTATCCTCCATAATAGAGATTATATAAAGACAAGAGAGGAACATAATGCCTTATCCTTTTAAAATTAATCTTTATTAATGTGCCTAGGTAATGCACTTACAATAATTAAAAGAATAATGTGCGTTTGATACAAGTAATCCTCTGCTGTGTGCGCCGCACACACTGTATACCCGCCATGCACCGGGTGTGTAGTGACGTTGTAGCCCCTCCCCGACGCGTTACGCCACAGGTCACCTGGCTTCATCACAATTCCCTGATGAAGCCATGTGACCTGTGGCGTAACGCGTATTATGCAGACTCCCCAATTAGGCGTGCTAAAGGTGTGGCAATTGGGTTTGTGAAAAATATAAGGTTTAGTTTGGAAGACAAAATGGAGGATCCGGAGGGGAGACTTTTATTCTTACAGGGGAAACTGCAAGAGGTAGAATGTACATTGGCAAATATATATTGCCCTAATAAAAAAACCAGAGGTTTATCTAAAGAACATATTAAAGAAGCTAAAAGGCAAACTAATTGTGGCAGGGGATTTTAAATGTAGCATGGAACCACAGATAGATACGACGTCTCATGTGCTTAGAGAGGGCAATAAACACTTGAAAGTATTAAGGAAAACAATACAACATTGTCAGTTGGTGGATAGTTGGAGAATTAAAAATCTGAATGAGAGAGACTATACATTCCATTCTCATGCACATGAAACATACTCAAGATTGGATTATACATTGCTAGATCACAGACTTATAGGGGTTTATTTACTAAAGCTGGAGAGTGCAAAATCAGACTCACTTCTGCATAGAAACCAATCAGCTTCCAGGTTTCATTGCCAAAGCTTCATTGAACAAGCTGAGGTTAGAAGCTGATTGGTTTCTATGCAGAAGGGAGTCTGATTTTGGACTCTCCAGCTTTAGTAAATAAACCCCATAGAGTCTCTGGTGAAAGCAAAGATAGAAGTTATAACACTATCGGATCATGCACCTGTCACAATGAGGTTAATATGGGGAAGAGAACATAAAAAGATAAACACATGGAGATTAAATGAGACAGTTCTTCAGGATCAGGAGACGGAACAGACAATTAAAAGAGAAACAGAACAATATTTTGAAAGAAATGAGACTGAAGAGGTGTCGGTAGCGACTGTGTGGGAAGCCCATAAGGCCTATATTAGAGGAATCTTAATAGCGATTGGGGTGAAAAAGAAAAAGGAAAGGATAGAGAGAATTAACACTCTTCATAGAGAATTATTTGAATTAGAACAGGTACATAAAAATAAAATAACAAACCAGATTAAGCAGAATGTAATGGAAAAACGAGAAGAACTAAATAACTTAATGGAGGAAGAAAAAAGGAGAGTGTTTAATAAGATGATCAGGGAAAGATATCGGTGGGGAGATAGACCAGGAAAATTTTTAATGAGAGCTCAAAGAAAAAAGAAAGGTAAGAACTATATAGAGAAAGTAAGAGATAATAAAGGAGAACTAAAATATTCTACCAAAAATATTGCAAAAGTGTTCAAAGATTATTATAGTAAATTATATAATATCAATTATCAACGGTCCATAAGAGAAGAGGAAGAAAGAAGTAAAAAAAGACAGATATACCTAAAAGAGGCGGGGCTACCAAAATTGAGAGAAGAGCAGTTAATATCCCTTGAGAGATCAATAAGAGAAGAAGAAATTCAAAGTGCATTGAAGAGTACTATGGCAGGGAAAAGTCGGGACGGGTATACTGTGAGCTACTATAAGAAATTTAAATATCAATTGATACCTAAACTGAGTATATATATGAATGCATTGGGAGGGGAGATGGAAATGAGGGAGGAATCCCTGAAGGCTCATATTACAATAATAGCAAAAGAAGGGAAAGATAGTACATAGTGTTCTAGTTATAGACCGATATCCTTACTAAATATAGACACTAAAACTATATGCAAAAGTTTTAACAAATAGGTTAAAGGATTTATTGCTGGAGTGGATCCATATGGATCAAGTGGGGTCTGTCCCTGGGAGAGAGGGTAGGGATAATGGATTAAGATCGATATTGCTTATACAAAAAAGTAAAAGAGAAAAATTCCCTGTTTTGTTATTGACGGTAGATGCTGAGAAAGCATTTGACAGATTAGACTGGGGGTATATTTTGGATACACTGGAAGCTCTGGGGATGGGCCCTAGAATAAGAATATGGATAGGGAAATTGTACAATCAACCATCTGCTGCAATAAAAGTTAATAGGGAAATATCAGAGAGCTTTAAGATGTATAACGGGACCCGTCAGGGATGCCCATTGTCACCTTTGCTGTTTGTCCTGTCCTTAGAATCCCTCTTAGCAAAAATAAGGAAAAACATAGATATTAAGGGAATTTGGATAGAAGAGACAGAGCATAAAGTAGCGGCGTATGCTGACGATTTTCTGTTCTATGTAGGTAACCCAGGGATAACATTACCCAATTTAATGAAAACACTGAAGGAATATGGGGAATTGTCTAACCTAAAAAGGAATCCAACTAAAACAGAAATCTTGAATATAAATCTTCCAAGGGGAGAGAAAAAGGCTTTACAAAAAGAGTTTTCTTTTTCGTTGAAGGAAAAAGAACTAAAATATTTCGGAATAAATTTTGCATCTATATATATATTTGCAATCTATATAAAGCAAATTTTATTCCATTATTAAATTAAATCAAAGACCAAATTAGAAAATTTGGGATAGGTGGTATATCTTGGATAGGACGAATAAACCTAATTAAAATGGTAATTGTTCCAAAAATTTTATACAAATTTTAGATGATCCCAGTAAATCTGCCAGGACAGTATTTTAGGATAATGAAAAAAATTATGTTAAAGTTTATATGGAGATATAAAAAACCTATAATAAGTTACAAAGTTCTAACTAGAGACAAAGAAAATGGGGGATTGGGTGTTCCTGCTTTTAAAAGATATTATAACTCAGTATTGATAGCACAAATTTTTGACTGGACACATAATGCACAGGGGAAAAGTTGGAAAATATAGAAAACACATTAAGTAAAACACATTTGGATAAGACAATATGGTTACCACCTCACTGTCGTGTAATGATAGACAGCACAAGTATATTTACAAGAATTGTTTTGAGAGTTTGGGACACAATGCACAAACAGATGGGATGGGAATTTAACTCAATGTTGATGCCTATCGTAAACACGATTCCCGGCCGGGGAATGTAAAGGTTGCAGGGAGATGGATGGAAAAAGGAGATGCTCAATTAAGAGACCTAATGAAAGGTGAGGAAATTTGCCCCCTAGTAGAAATGAAAAAGAAGGAGTTGTTCACTAAAGTAAATGAGTGGTGGTATTTACAAATGAAATATTTTATAGAAAAACTTCCTAGGCCCCTAAGGAAAAAGAACAGTGGAATCCATTTGAAATTTTGTTTAGTACACGGGGAGATGGGAAACATGGAAAATATATCAAATCTTTACTAAGTTAACAACAAACATGGTCCCTGCATATATGGAGAGATGGGAAAGAGAATTGGGAATAAGGATAGAGGAAGATAAACAAAAAAAGATTTATAAGTTAACACACGGTAATGTGAGTATGAAAGATGTAGAGATGAATTACAAATGTTTGGCGAGGTGGTATATGACACCAAATATAGTACACAAACAAAATAGGGATAAATCACCTTTATGTTGGAGGGGTTGTGGGGAACAGGGCACAGTAGGTCACATTTGGTGGGAGTGTTATAAAATCCAAAAATATTGGGAAGAAATAATCCATCAGATACAAGAAAAAACTGAGATAAAAATATTACAGGAACCAGGGATATGTCTTTTACATGGAACAGAGTTAAAAGGTATAACAATTCTGGGTTATTGCACTATATTAACGCAGCAAAAAGTCTGATTCCTAAATTTTGGATGGAACAGGAAGTACCAAAAATAACGGATTGGATTAGAAAGGTAGATCAGATATATAGAATGGAGGAATTATACCATATAGATGAGGACAAAATGGAGTGTTTTCGTGAGAAATGGAAAAAGTGGGAGGAGTTTAGGAAGGTTAAACTAATTGAAAGTATATAGGAAATAGGAATAGATGAAAACCCTAGGACTCCAAAAGAGAGAGGAATGATGCTGAGTGGAGGGGCGGGGTGGGTGGGGAGGGAAAGGAAGGTATTGATTGGGATAGGGTGGGGGGAAGGGGAAGTTTTGTATTTTTGTATTTTGGGTGAAAATAATTGAATACGTTATATTGAATTTTTAAATGGATGGAATAGATGAAATGTAAAACTCAATAAAATATTAATAATAAAAAAAAGGCCAACACCATGTAAGCAGGTTGAAATTCTGGTTAGTGAGACAGCTGCTGCCCCAGCTGGGAGGGAAAGTGTGAACCTAGTTCCCTGCACTTTTCTAGGCTCTGCCTCTCTCCCTGTGCTGTTAATAAATGGAGAGTGGGCTGCATGAGAAGGGACAGACAAAACACACAGCATGTAGTCTCCAGCCACTTCACAGAGCTGCTGCAACTGCCAGAGAGAGCCTTGCCTGCCCTGAGAGAGAGTGTGGTGGAGCTGTTGGGGAGCCCTTCGAGGAGCATAGAGTCCTGTGCCAGTATCCAGGAAGCCATCGACAGTGTAGGGAGGACACCAACATCTGCTTTCTACCACTCTGGACATGCCTTTTATTGGACTGCACCTGTGCAGGTATGCTGGGGCAGCCAACAGTTAGGGACTAGGGTAGCTGGGGAAAAGACTGTTACTGTTGTCAACTGCCTTGATTAAGTTCTTTAGTAAAATGAAACTGAAGAAACTTTGCCTTTGCTTTTTCTGAACTTATTCAAAAGGGGTATATGTAAGTAACTGGCACACATGTGGTTTCCAGCCTGGGTCAGTAAGCACACTGGGGTATGAAGACAGCAAGTGGTTACCAAGGATAATGAAGGTCAAAAAAGCAGCCTGTTGTGAAGAGTGTACCTATTAAAGGCAGGACATCCTTGCAGTAGAGAGTTGTTGTCAGCATTATCTCCCCTGGTGGTCTATATCCCATAGTAATGGGAGCAGATCAGCGCTCAGAGGTCTCCAACTTGTTCACAGGTACGAAAGTGAAAGAGTTAAGCAAGTGCTTGCATGGAATCAGCACTAGATGCACGGCAGGACTCCATTCCCTTACTAGGAGTGAAGTAGTGTCCCTCCTATATGCAACAAGTGACAGTAGTGGTGTACAATAACATGGGGCTCAAGAGAGTTAACTAAAGTTCAGTCATCTGCTCAATTGTACACAGTGTATTGCCATCTTTGAGTCAGAGGTCCACCTTAAGGTAGAGTTATCCCTGAAAGTGACCTCCATCCTGTCCCAGCACAAGCAAAGGTACCCATTGTGCAAGACAGTGACCCTATCCAAGGATACCCCGGATATTAGCCAATTGCCATCCACCCTAGAGCAGATTTACTGCTACATGTATATAAACGTGACCAGCACTCCCGTCGCTACCGATATGTTGACAGGCAGGTTGTGTGCATGTGCCTGCTGGCCCAGCGGTGCTGTGATTTATTAGAGCATCAATCACTCACCAGATCAATAATGTTTGGCCTGGACCTGCTGATCAGTTGTACCAAATCAGAGCTCATCATGTCCCTGTGTTTACAGAACACAGGCACAGTGTCAGGAATGGACTCAGCACTGGTGGTGGGACTCACCTGCCGTGTGGGCTGCAGTACCAGGGCTGACCAGCGGGTGCTCTCAGTAACCAGAGGCTCACTCCTACAATGAGCCGTCACCTGAAACTGATTACACAGGTGTATTTAAGGAATGGCCAGGCCTGTGTTCAGGGCCTTGGTGTTTGTTTCCCATGAGCCCCTGTACCTGCATCCTGTGTTCCTGTTCTGCTACTATCTGATTTGTTGCTGACCCTGCCTGATCCTGACCTCTGCTGACTTCTCCTGCTTGATCCCTGGCTTTCCTGACCATCCTTCTGCCTGATCCCCTGTACCGTGAGTTACTGAACCCGGCTTGTGACCCTGACTATTCTCTGCCTGCTCCTCCGGTACCTCGCTGCCCGCACGTTGCTGACCTGGCCTGCCTGACTACGCCTGACACTTACTTCACCCGACGATCCATCCATCCCGCACGGATCACCTCTAGTAAGTCTGCCTGCCCCTTCCCATCAGACTCCGTTCCTGCACTCCCCTGCCAGTACTCTCTACCACAGCCGGACGCACACAGGGGTCGCGACCTGGTTCCAGTCTGCACCAAGTCCATCCCCACCATCAGGGGCCCTGGAGAATAGCAGGCTGGGACTTAGACCCCGCGCCCTGAGGAAATCCGTGCCGTGGGCTGCTAGAGACACTGCCAGGTGGCACCTGACAGTACCTTACGGCCCACCTGACCATTCCACCTCTCCAGCCTGACTACGCCTGTGTTCTTGAAGCCTGCTACTTCCCTGTGTCAGTCCACACACCTCTGGTCATACCCGGATCCCTAACACACAGGAAACAATGCAATCTTCTCTCCCTGGAGCACATTCCGTTCCAGAGAGTGAGGAAAGCAGATCCACATAAGTCAAAGCACTACACTGATACTGTAAAAGCACAACTAGGTCACATTTTACCCCCCGATCATCCCCCAGTTAACCCTTTCACTGCCCTGTCACCAGTGTCATTAGTACAGTGTACAGATTTTTTTACTGATCACTGTATTAGTGTCACCAGCGACTTCAGATAGCATTAGTGTCACCGTCCCTCCCAGATAGCAGCAGATTGTCCGCTGCTACATTACCATCACATTGAACCTGTTGCCAGGAACTTACTCACATGCACACTATAAACTTCCATTGGTAGTATAGTGTCTGAACGGATCAATATCTTTAATCAGATCATAACTATACCAGTATAGTGTCCCCAAAAATGCAGCATTAGCAGGATCAGCCCCGACACCTGCCAACACCTGCTTTTAGCCCCTCCGCTCTCCCCCCCACCAAGTGCAGTGTCAGTAGTTCATTGTCACTTGATACATTACACACAAAACTGCAGATCAGGCCTGATCTGTGCTAGCACTTGCAGGTAATTTTTCTTTGTAGAAGACAGTCAGTTGCTTTTTTTTTCTGCACTAGTTACCTTTAAATTTGGTGGCCAAAATGTCCAACGAAAGGTACTCTGTTGAAGAGGCCTACAGAATTCTGAGTATGACATATGAGAGCAAAGGGGAAGCCTCACTGACAGAACCTGCCTCAGAACACGAACCTATAGCGGCAGCACCATGACAGATAGCTCAGCAGATGAAGAAGTGGTCCCTGCTAAGGTCAGGTATACCGAACACCATGCCCAGGTTGCTGAGGTGTTAGAATTGCATGATGATGCTCATATGCAGCAGAGTGCCAGTACTAGTGCCGCACTAACTTTTGGTAAACTGGCGAGCACCAGCGACCTAGTACATCCTGGCCTTTTAAATACCAGCCCTGCAATATTACTTGGTGACGTAGCAAGTCTCATAAGTGTAGTAGAAGCTGGTGTAGTGTCCCACAGCCACCAAGAATTCAAACACATGGCCGTAGAGCCCATAGTTTTCTTCCAGATGTGCATGCAAATCCTGCAGCACCCATGTTTCACCCATTCACTGCCCAACCCAGAATTCAAGTGGAAACAGCAAATATAATTACTCCCCTTGATTTTTTGGAGTTGTTTTTCAAAGAAGATCTGTATGGATCGATTGTGGACCAAAGCAGTTTATATGTACAGCAATATGTCACCACCAACCCAAATTCAAACCTTGTCAGTCAATTTGCATGGAAACCTGTTATGGTTTCCAAATTTAATTATTTTTTGGGGCCTAACCCTCAACATGGGCATTACTAAAAAGAATGAGTTGTGGTTATATTGGTCCACAGACCCGACTGATCATATGCCTGTGTTCTCTGCTGCCATGACCAGGCATGAATATGGGACTATAATGCGATTTATGCATTTTGGCGACAATACACTCTTTCGTCCTCGGGATGACCCTTAATATGATAGGCTCCACAAAATTCGGCCCCTCGTAAATCACATAAACCAGAAATTTGCAAATGTATATACACCCCAACAAAACATCTATATTGATGAGTCCCTCATTCATTTTTTGGCCCCTTGCATTCAAACAGTTAGATATTCACATGGAGCCCCCCTCAAATGCCCAGACTACATGGGGAGCAGTGGCAAGATAATTTGGGACCTGGTGTCACCCTTTTTCCATATGGGGTACCAGTTATATGTGGACAATTTTTATGCAAACGTGCCGCTATTCAGACATTTGTACATTCTTGCAACCTAATTGCCGTGGCTTCCCCCAACGGCTTGTAAATTCCCAACTTAGAAAGGGGGGAAAAGCCTGCATGAAAAATGATGAATTGCTCGCAGTGAAGTGGAAGGACAAATGGTATGTTTTCATCCTACCTTCCATTCACGCAGACACGACAGTCCAAATTTGCATGGCAACTGGTGCTGTTGAGAAGCCTCTCTGTGTCCATGGCCATAACCTTAACATGGGAAGAGTGGACTTCAGAGACCAGATGATGAAGCCATACTTAGTTTCCCATAAAGCCAGATGCTGGTACAAAAAGTGTCTGTATATTTTTTTCACTTGGCTCTGTAGAACACTTTTGTGCTTTTGTGCAAACTGGACAAAGTGGATCCTTCCTAAAATTTCAGGAAGAGATCATCACGGCCGTGCTGTGGCCCGAACACCCAACCCAGATGCAGTGAGCCGATTGCATGTGAGGAATTTTCCTGATGCCATTCCTGGTACCCCAACCCAAAAGTCACCCCAAAAAAGATGTCGTGTCTGTAGCACAATCTAGGGTACATAGTTATACGGGGTCTTGAAAGATGTTAGGTAGTCAGAATATCGCATTTTGAGAGACCCTAAAATCTATAAAGTTTGAAAGTCTTTTCTGCAGATAAGAGGTTATCATAGTGTGAATTCGAAGAAATGGATTAAAATAGATTCTAAAATATGGCACGTTTTAACTAACCCTATTAGAACAAAAAAAGGTATCTCATGGTTTTACAAATTATTACATTATGACAATGATCTTTCTATTCTAAACTGCGTGGGCAGATGGGAGAGGGATTTACAAAGATCATTCACCCGAGATGAATGGGATGCAACCTTGAGCAATAATCTGAGTATTACTAAATGTACAAATCACTGGGATTGTTCTCTAAAAATATTATACCGCAGCTACCTTACCCCATACAAACTAGCTAAAATGTATCCTAATGTGTCGCCATTGTGCTGGAGGAACTGTAGCAGGGAAGGTAACCTGATGCATATTATGTGGGAATGCACCTGTTTACACAATTTCTGGCAAGAGGTTTTCGCACTTATTTCGTGGATGTCTGGAATGATGACTAGCCGAGCACCGCATCTGGCGCTACTTAATATCACCTTAAACCTATTCCCTGGACAATTTAGAACAATAATTGGCAATATACTTATTGCTGCCAGAATGTCAATTGCTGCTGCTTGGAAATCAACTAAAACCCCCTCTATATCAGAAGTAATTCATACATTCACATTACATCTGCAAGAGGGCTGTGGCCATTTCCTATCAGCACATGGGGAAATTTGACCTGAAGTGGTCTTGTTGGAAAGAAATGTTCATGTTACACAATATGAATATATGGAATCGAGTATAATATTGTTATCTTGGCTAAATTTGTGCTCTGTTCTCTTATAATCCTTTATTTTTCCTTCTTTCTTTTCTCATTCTTTTCCCCTTCTTCTCTTTCTTCCTAAGACCATACTACCTGGAAGTCCGGCCATATATTGGTCTGCTCTTCTGGGATAACTGTGAAGGCAATTAGTGCACTATGCAGGTATTATACACCTTAATTGTAACCAATTTTGTTGGTAACTAAAATTGCAATTACTGTATTTGCCGGCGTATAAGATGACTTTTTACCCCTTGAAAATCTTCTCAAAAGTCGGGGGTCGTCTTATACGCCAGTATACGGCATACGGACACTTTTTAGGGGGGTGGCGCGGTGCCACTATTCCACCCCCCACTGACACCAATGATGGGGCACTATTCCACCCCCCACTGACACCAATGATGGGACACCATTCCTCCCACTGACACCAATGTTGGGACACTATTCCTCCCACTGACACCAATGATGGGGCACTATTCCCCCCACTGATACTAATGATGGGGCACTATTCCTGCCACTGATACCAATGATGGGGCACTATTCCTCCCACTGATACCAATGATGGGGCACTATTCCTGCCACTAATACCAATGATGGGGCACCTATTCCCCCCACTGATACTAATGATGGGGCACTATTCCTGCCACTGATACTAATGATGGGGTACCTATTCCCCCCACTGATACTAATGATGGAGCACTATTCCTGCCACTGATACCAATGATGGGGCACCTATTCCCCCCACTGATACTAATGATGGGGCACTGTTCCTGCCACTAATGCCAATGATGGGGCACTATTCCTGCCACTAATACCAATGATGGGGCACTATTCCTCCCACTGACACCGATGATGGGGCACGATTCCTCCCACTGGTGTGCACTGGAAGAGGGGTAGTCTTATGCGGCGAGTATAGCCCAAACACTACATTTTAGCAGGAAAAGTAGGGGGTTGTCTTATATGCCCAGTCGTCTTATACGCCGGCAAATACGGTATTGATTTGTTTTGTTTATGTATGCCTTTGATGGCCTAATAGGCCAGTATATGATTGCTTTCTCAGATTTAAGAGCGTGCTAGCACCATGGTGCTAAGATAAGTTTGTACTTATTTTCTATCCTGAATCATTCTATATTGTTGTAATTGTTAACATTTCAATAAAAAAAAGATTTGAAAAGAAGTGGGTTGACGCAGGGCAGTATATTCTAATGGTGGGCATACCACACATTTTTTCTGGCAGATATTTCTCCTCTTTTTTCATTCAGCCCACAGGCTTCCATGGCTTCCTCAGGCTGTCTTGTCACATCGGGGAACCTGAGAACGCAGCCAGTGTTTCTGCCAGCTGACAATAGAGCTGATTGGAGAATGGAATGGCTCCAATTATCTCTACAGTGTAAGAAACTGGGAGCCACGAATAAACATGACCATTTTTATATTGAGAAAGCATCTGATCACACCGATCTTGTGATAACAATAAAAGCAACCAAAAAAAAATGAAAGGGACAGTGTAGAAATTAAAAAAAAATCGAAATAAATAATTAAAAATGAAAAAACCCCACCCTCTTCCCGTCACCATTATGTGCAAAGGCATACTCAAGCTTTGGCCCTGTGTTGGTATTTCGAGGCAAACCTTTTTCTACTTTGAATAGAGTTGGGAAGGGTTACATCCTCTGTCAAACTTTAATTGCTGTATGTTTCCCCTTTGGGGAAATTCACCCCTCTATTTGTACTGGTGACCATTGTCACGAGAAATAAAGTGAAAGGAAATCCGAAATTTTAGAGTTATCGCTAGAATAAGAGGTATGGGGATATCTGTTTACAAATGTCTAATAGAGAAAATCCCTTTACTTTAGGAGACTGCTTCTTATTGTGCCTTTGGGTCAAGAAGTTTCCCCAGTGAAACACAAGTGGCAAAAAATAATCTGGTAGAGGTTTTAACGCAGCTGTATTCTATCCAATGCCATAAAACATTTAACCCTGAAAATTTAGACTTACCTTTAAACCTAGCCTTAACTATAACTTACAAAACAGATCCTTAACACGTAATGTAATCCTAAAACTTAATTGCTTATCCTCCTAAACTCTAACCATGATGTGAGCCTTTCCAGACCTACGACTTAAAAATGTTCCCCTGGACCCTAAGGGCCAATATTCTTCATGCTACCATCCACAGAGATCCCTTTCTTTCAATAATGGTCCCTCCACTGGTCATGGCTGCAAGTTTCTCTGAAGCAAGCATTCATTTGTCTACTTTCGCTTCTTGCCCCACCCTTATTTTGAGAGACTTTAATTCTGTCCATCAACCTGTTATGGATAGGCTCCCGCCATTATTGTTTGAATCCAAATTTTTTATGAATTGGTGCACAGCTTATGGATATGTAGACTTCTGGAGCTGGAAGTCTTCTAATGATAGGGTATTCTCCTGCCAATCCAAATCTTACTATGCTCTCTCTAGAATAGATTATGCACTGGTGACAGCTAACTTTCTTTCATGGGTGCAGAACATGTCCTATTTGATGCACACATTTTCGGATCACTATCCACTTAAATTGGATCTAGGTATATGTCATAGGCCTTCCTTTTGAATCTGGAGGCTCAGTCCCCTGTGGATATCCACCTCCAACATTTTTGAACTACTCTCACAAGATATGACTCACTACTGGGATAATAATCTTTACTCCACCATCGTTGGCCCCATGTAGGATGCCTTTAAAGCAGCGGTGCAAGGTTCCTATATATCAAATATTGTCCAGCATCGCTTCTCCTGCCGAGCAATGCTACAGGCTCTGGAAAATACTCTTGAAACAACCCATAGGCAGTATATTGTTAACCCTTCTCCTGACTCTCATAGTGCCTTGGTTGGGACTCATAGAGCTCTACAGTTACACTTAGTTGAGCTAACGCCGAAACAACAACTGTACTTGTCAGTCAGATTACATGAGCACAGCGGAAAGAATGGAAAACTGTAGCTTTTCATTCTCAAATAAAGTATTTGGACAGCTCTATCCTTTGTATTCAGTTGCCCAATGGTATTGTCACCAGTGACCTGTTGGCTATTAACATGGCTTTTGCTAACTTTTATAACCCTTGGAAATTGCTTTTTCAATTTTTTTTGCCTTCACCTTCCTGGAACTCACCACCTCTCAACAGCTCCTTCTGGACAAACCCTTAATGGTAGAGGCGTTGAGTTCCAGCAGAGTGGTACTAGGCCTATTCAGACATGCTAGCCTCTAGACTACATAGATTATTTCTTGATGCTTTTACAGCAGGTAACCTACTGGACTCTATGACTGAAGTCCTCATTGTCTTATTGCCCAAGCCTGGTAAACATAAGCTGCAGTGTAGGTCCTACCATCTTATCTCTCTATTAAATTGTGTTGTTAAATTGTTGGCTTATCCATGCCGACCAGATAGGGTTTATGCAGGGCAAGAGTACTATTAATATACACCCTCATTTGTGGATATGCGCTATATCTGCATATCCATAATGCTGTTACCTCTCAACAAAGTAGACTGGTATTATCATTAGATGTGCAAAAGGCATTTGATACTGTCCATTGGCCTTTTTTGTAGGAAACTATGTCTCATATGGGCTTTGGCCTTCAATTTAGTCAATAGGTTCACCTTTTGTATATCAACTCTACGGTGCAAGTGCACACTAATAAGGATGTGTCTCACCAGAGATGCACCAGGCATCTGTGCCCCCTCTCATCATCACTGTTTGATCTAGCTGTGGAGTCACTCTCTCTGGCGGTTCCTCAGATGTCAGCTGTTGGAGGTGTTTGCTGTGGCCCTCTGGAGGAGAAAATCTCTTTATGTATGGACAATGCTTTGCTTTACCTTGATGGGTCTGAGGCCTCATTTTGTAATCACATGCAAGTGGTGGAAGTAGTGTAAGTAGTGGACAAGTTCGAGGACGTCTTTGGCCTTCCCCATTGGTCCTAAATTGCCTTATACAGAGGGTAAAATAAGTATTGAACATGTCACCATTTTTCTCAGTAAATATATTTCTAAAGGTGCTGTAAGGAAATACAGTATGTCTTATTAACTGGCATCCATTTTGTATAATGCCTCCATTTTAGATGTGTGAACAGTTAGTTTCGATTTTGAGTTTCACTTGTAACTCCTCTCTCATTTCCTGACTTTAGTTTCTATTCTCAGTAAACAAAACTACCTTATATGGTGTTCATCAGCCATTTGTAGTTTATATCTTCTTTGATAAGAGTATATTTAATTGGTCGTTCTAGTTTTGTATAAAACTGCACGCATTAAACTTTCAGAGATTTAGCTTGCACACTTCGATGTCTGCAGCTTTATTTTTCCTGGATCCAGAAGGTTTAAAAATATTCCAGGACAATTGGGCTACAGACAGGAATTGATCTTTTTGATTGACCTCAAAGGGAATTCAGAGGTTTGGAGCCTCTGGGAAAAAATTGCCTAGGCAGGTATAATATTGTGAAATCACAGGAGTCCTCGTTTATTTTTGCCACTTTAGAAGTATAAGTGCTTATTTTTAATTTGCTGTATGTTAAGAAACTGCTATGTAATATATATTTGTTCTTCAGAAAAGGGTTATTTCAGTGTCGTACCTTTAAGTGTTAAACTCCTGAACTGCTGAGAAGGTTTTGTCGGTGTTACAGCCTCTCCGCTTCAGAGAATAAGTGCGAACACTGTAATAATTTAGTGCTTTGCCTAACATTTGTTTTGCTTCAAGATGGGTATAGTCCACGGTAAGGGACCTCTGCCCAACATTCCTAAGCCTCCGTGTAAAGTGTTAAGTGATATTGCTAAGAAAAAGAAAGACAAGAAAATCCTGAATTGTCTAGGTGAAGTTGTAAGGAATATGCGATCAGAGTTTCGCCATGGGTTGATTATTATGTAGTCCCTTTCATAGAAAATATTGCCAAATGGTCCCTGGATATGAAAAGAGATGGGTCTAATGATAAGTTTCATATAGACATGATAAGGGCAGTGTGTTTGGGAGATAAGGAAGCTTTCCCATGGTTTTCAGGGGACCCTAATTGGGATATGAAGTATATGAAATCAGCACGTCTTCACTGGCTCATATATGTGTCTGGTTATGCTCCAGAGCCCAATAATTTAAATAATCTCCACTCTTTAGCCCCACCATCTGCCCCGCCTGGTGCCATGATGGATTAGTCAGCTAAAGCAAGAAAGACATCAATTTATGGAGCAACTGAAAAAGCTGAAAATTGAGGTGTCCTAATTTACACCTAGATACTACACTGGGATGAACAACCATTTTGTTGATAGCCCATAGACAGTTGGGCATGTGGTATGAGTTTTTCCAATTAAAGTTCTTTGGCATGCATTAAGAGAGCTACTGCTCTCAGAGATTTGGCCTCAGTATTTGGGACATTATTGGAGGACCATGGCATATTTTTGTTTTTCCAAGGACAAGTCTTCATGATTTATTTTTTTTTAAAGTCAGGTGGGAAATAAATTCCAAATTGTTTTTGTAGTGTGTATAGTTTTAGCCACCTGAAAGACATGTTGGGTAAACCCCCTAATTTAGCAACTACAGTCAGGTCCATAAATATCGGGACATCGACACAATTCTAACATTTTTGGCTCTATACACCACCACAATGGATTTGAAATGAAATGAATAAGATGTACTTTAACTGCAGACTGTCAGCTTTAATTTGAGGGTATTTACATCCAAATCAGGTGAACGGTATAGGAATTACAACAGTTTGCAATAAACCAAACAGTAAACATACTGTCAATTTTAAGAACCAGGAAGGTGTGAGTAGTTTGATTAGCCACGAATCAGTTCTGAGTAAAAAAATGATTCAAGTGGGGCCATGTAGGGATATTGTAATTTTATATATATAGAAAGTGAGCCCTCTGAGCTTGATGGTTGCATGAATATTCTAAATACCCTGTCATCTGCCTTATCTGTACCTCTGCTTTATGAATTGTTTCTGGGCCGAATAAATGCATCTCTCTGGAAAAGAACTGTTGGACTAGCTGCTGCGGGAAAAGTACATTTATAAATATACACTTGCCTTCATCATCCATCCACATCATTAATAGAAGACAACAGATAACAGGCGGGACATTTAAGGGATGGGAGTCGTACCTGCCAGCTATTCTGGCTGAGATGAGGGTGACACCTAATAAAGTCACCAAACTTTCCCCTTTTACAATTCTTATGGGCAGGCCATTCCCCACCTCCTGGACAAGAGGCCCTTTGGTAGCTATGCCAGGTGATTTAGAATTAATCCAGGAAAGATATGTCCAGGAATTGATTTGGGTGTTGAATTGTGTATAGGGTGATGTCTCGCTTTCATTTCTTCTTCCCACAAATGATCTTACTCACCCGCACAAGCCAAGAGATCGGGTAGTGGTTAAGGAACTTCACAAACACAAGACCACAGATCAGCCATATGGAGAACCTACCATAGTGACGGCTGTGACGAGAACCACAGTTCTGACTGCTGATTCCAATGTCTGGATACATGCTTCTAGAGTAAAGAGGATCCCAGAACCACCAAAGAACCAGAAGCAACAGATGGAACAAGGAAAGGAGACAGACCTAACAGCACCCTCCAATCTTCCGGATGCTACTTCATCCAGAGACAGCCTAAAAGAACTTTCTTTTGATTGGTTGTCTCTCAGTGATAACTTTTTCAGTGGCTTACTGCTACTATCACCCAGAAGAATGGCCACCAATCTGAGGCCACAACAATAAGACTGTGAATGACAGTGGACTAATAAAAAAGAAGCAGAAAAGGTCATTGACAGAAAATATGTCATTGTTGAGATTTAAGTATAGGTATGCCAAACTCTCGGGATTCAAGAGTTGTTGGGTTTGTAGTATGCTCCACCCTGAAACAAAGAACATTCCTTTATATGCTGCATCAAAAAATGTGACATCAATGTTTATTGGTAATCTGAGTATTATCCTTACAAATGTTACTACAAGGCCTACATTTGCAGTGTTGGGAGTTATGATGGAACCTGAATGGTGTTTTCATTTAGGCAACAAATCAAATGAAGGAGAAGGATTTTGTAGTAAGTCTAAACTTGATGTCATTGGGAAAGCACCTGAGGATGATAACTTTGTACAAGTAAACACTACTAAGAATAGATGGAAAAAATACATAGAAAACATTACTAACAATGCATACCACAGAAAATATTATGGATTAGGCCGAGGTTTTATTAATCTAGCTTTAGTTGGTTATCGTAACCCAAATGTAAGCATTGTAAATAAATCAGTAGCTTTTACTGAAGGAGTCCAGGTATGTTGTGGGAAAACTTGTTATCCATGGATCCCCCAGGAACAGGAAGTATGGTGTTATTTAGCCACCTTGGTACCAATAATGGATGTCATGGGAGGGAAACACAGAAATGCTTTACTGGCTAGCAGTCATCCAAATATCCTTTGAAACAGGAATTGTTTAAAACAGGAGACCAAGTCTGGTCATGGTTCCCTTCATGGGCTGGGTGGGGGGTAGAATTGATGAGAAGGTTAAACAATTATTCCCTTATTATGGATCAGATTATAAATGAAACACAACTAGAAGTGAATCTTTTGAATGTTGAACTATGGACATTAAGAAAACAGGTGCTCATAAATGAAATGAAAATAGAACAAATGGGTGCAGCATTGACCGGTCTATGTGACTGACTGACTATGAGTATTGTACATGGATACAGAACACATCTACTGAGATTCCAGACTACTATGAAGTCATTGAGAATTATAGAGCCCAGGTAAATGCTTTACAAGCTCTAGCCCGATCCATAGCCGAAGATGGCTGAATGGATGTTTTAAGAAAGTAACCTGCTGATTTTGTTTTTTACTAATATTTATGTTCTATGTTGTTGCTAAACTTTGCATATGCATTTTTAACAAGTTTTTAGAGAACCCGGATGCATTTTGGAAACAACAACTCTGAAATTTGATGTGTTGTCACTATGTCACAAATGGGAGGAACTGTAAGGAAATATGTCTTATTAACTGGCATCAATTTTGTATGAGAAAAATTAATAATAGCGCCTATGGTCAAAATTATATAACTTACTAATAGTGTACCAGCTGCAAAAAATCACCATATATAAAGTGTACCAATAAATAAATAATTTGCGCTAGTAAATGTGTATAAATATATAAATATATATAAAGAAATCATCAAATCATAAGTCCAGAAAAAAAAATATATATGCCAATACCACAAAAAAATATAAAAAAAAAAAAAAAAAAAAAAAACTTTTAAGTGCAAAAAACTTTTGCCCTCCGTGAGGGCGGAGCTTGATTGATGTGACGTCATTACGTTTTTGGCTGCCAGCTACTGCGCATGTGCTGAGTAGCCAGGCTCGTTTATGTGATTGCTGTTATGCTGTTGATGCTGGTGTCGGCTGGGACACCTCTTGAGTAAGTGCAATGAGTACCTAATAAAGGAATTGGTTTTTATAATATTGCACCATGAAGTCTTTCTGTTTCTCTCGAGTGCTTGACATTTCCCCCCATGGATACGTTTGAAGGTGGTCCTTTATCTATTGGAGAAGTGGATTTTCGATTAACTACAAAGTTTTTCATCCTGTTATTTCGATCGATGAGGATCGTTGTGTTGCAGAGTTTCCGTTTCTGAAGATATATTTATGGATGATCTGCCATTATATTATCAAGGTTTTTTGGTGAAATTTTTCATATTTAGACACTTTTTTTGCACAAAAGTTTTTTGCACTTAAAAGTTTTTGTTTTTTTTTGTTTTTTTTATATTTTTTTGTGGTATTGGCATATATATATTTTTTTCTGGACTTATGATTTGATGATTTCTTTATATATATTTATATATTTATACACATTTACTAGCGCAAATTATTTATTCATCAATTTTGTATAATGCTTCCATTTTAGATGTGGGAACAGTTCGTTTTGATTTTGAGTTTCACTTGTAACACCTCTCTCGTTTCCTGACTTTAGTTTCTATTCTCAGTAAACAAAACTACCTTATATGGTGTTCATCAGCCATTTGTAGTTTATATCTTCTTTGATAAGAGTATAATATTTCATTGGTCGTTCTTGTTTTGTGTAAAACTGCTTGCACGCATTAAACTTTCAGAGATTTAGCTTGCACATTTTGGTGTCTGGAGCTTTATTTCTGCTGAATCCAGAAGGTTTAAAAATATTCAAGGACAATTGGGTTACAGACAGGAATTTACCCTTTCAGGTGCTATTGACATTAAATTTTCACCACATGTAACAACTCAAGCAATTCATACATACAAAGAAACCAAAACAAATAAGTTCAGAAATTAAGTTATGTGTTATGAAATGGAATGTCACAGGGAAAAAGTATTGAACACTTTAAGAAATGGAGATACAAAAAGGCATGGAAAGCCAAGACACCAGCTGAAATCTATCAGTAATTAGAAAGCAATACTGTCCCTTGTCAATGCAAATTATTATCAGCTCCACCTATGGCCTATAAAAAGGTGTCTCATTACCAAGGTGTCACACAACAAACAGAGCTCTCTCAAGACCTTCACAACCTTATTGCAAAACATATGGCATTGGTTACAGAAGGATTTCTAAACTTCTGAATGAGCACTGTTAGGGCCATAATCCGGAAGTGGAAAGAACACCATTTCACCATAAACCGGTCACAACCAGGTGTTCCTCATAAGATTTCTGACACTGGAGTGAAAAGAACTACCAGAAGAGTTGTCCAAAAGCAAAGGACCACTTGTGGAGAGATTCAGAAAGGAATTAAAATGTACAATTGTTTCAAAGAAAACAATAAGTAATGCACTCAACCTCCATGGCCTGTATGCATGCTCACCATGCAAGATTCCATTGCTGAAGAATAATCATGTTGAAGCTCATTTAACCACTTGCCTACTGGGTGCTTATACCCCCTTCCTGCCCAGGCCAACTTTCAGCGCTGTCGCACTTTGAATGACAATTGCGTGGTCATGCAACACTGTACCCATATGAAATTTTTATCATTTTTTTGAGACAGATAGAGCTTTCTTTTGGTGGTATTTAATCACCTCTGGGTTTTTAATTTTTTGATAAACAAACCAAAAACAACTGGAAATGTTTTTTAAAAAAAGTTTTTTCTTAGTTTCTGTTATAAAATTTTGTAAATAAGTGATTTTTCTCCTTCACTGATGTGCGCTAATGAGGCTGCAGTGATGGGCACTGATAGGCTGCACTGATGGGCACTGATGAGGAGGCACTGGTAGGTGGTACTAATGGGCATTGGCAGGCATCACTGATGGGCACTGAAAGGCAGCACTCACATATGGCACTGATAGGTGGCACTGATAGGAGGCCCTGACAGGCGGCACTGACTGGCACTGGCACTGACTGGCACTGTTAGGTGGCACTGACAGGCAGCACTGATGTGCACTGATAGGCAGTAATGACTGGCACTGATATGCGGCACTGACTGGCACTGATAGGCAGCAGTGAAATGCAGCTCAGATGGGCACTGATATGTGGCATTGATATGCATTGGTAGGCACTGATCAGTGGCATTGATGTGGTACTGATGGGCACTGGCAGGTGGCATTGATGGGCGCTGGCAGATGGCATTGATGGGCGCTGACAGGTGGCACTGATGGGGCTACACTGATAATCAGGACACACTGATCATCACTGCCCTGATGATCAGTGTACATGACCCGATCAACGGAAAGAGCCAAAGACATCGGCTCTGTCATGTGATCAGCTGTGTCCAATCACAGCTGATCGCATGTAAATAAAGAAATGCCGATTACCGGCTCTCCTCTCCTCACGAGCTGTCAGCGTGACAGCTCTTGAGGAGAGGAATGCCAATAACCTGCATTTCTTTATTTGCATGCGATCAGCTGTGATTGGACACAGCTGATCACATGACAGAGCCGATGTCTTTGGCTCTTTCCGTTGATCGGTGCTCCTGCAATGCAAAGCTTGCTTTGAACTGTCATGAGTGAGTTAAGTTCATGACAATTCAAAATAATAGTGATCTGTGATTGGTTGGAGCTGGTCACATGGTACAGGGTGCTGTGATTGGCCCCATGTATCATGTGAGAGCTGTGGACCAATCACAGCTCACCAGGAAGAGAAGCAAAGCTGTTATGAATCAGATTGGTTCATAACAGCTTTGCTAACATTGTGATCATGTGATCGCATAGTGATTATTGCAGGTGGGAGGGCGGGAGGGCGGCAAGCGGTTAATTTCCTTAAGCCACTGTTTATTAGCCCTGGTTTAGTTAGTTAAGATACTGCCGTCTTGTGGATATTTTGATCATGCACTGTTTTATTCTCTATGTTCCCTCCCATTTTTGTGATGTACAGTCAGGTCCATAAATATTGGGACATCGACACAATTCTAACATTTTTGGCTCTATACACCACCACATTGGATTTGAAATGAAACAAACAAGATGTGCTTTAACTGCAGACTGTCAGCTTTAATTTGAGGGTATTTACATCCAAATCAGGTGAACGGTGTAGGAATTACAACAGTTTGCATATGTGCCTCACACTTGTTAGGGGACCAAAAGTAATGGGACAATTGGCTTCTTAGCTGTTCCATGGCCAGGTGTGTGTTATTCCCTCATTATCCCAATTACAATAAGCAGATAAAAGGTCCACAGTTCATTTCAAGTGTACTATTTGCATTTGGAATCTGTTGCTGTCAACTCTCAAGATGAGATCCAAAGAGCTGTCACTATCAGTGCAGCAAGCCATCATTAGGCTGAAAAAACAAAACAATTCCATCAGAGAGATAGCAAAAACATTAGGCGTGGCCAAAACAACTGTTTGGAACATTATTAAAAAGAAGGAGCTCAGCAACACCAAAAGACCCGGAATTAAAGCTGACAGTCTGCAGTTAAAGCACATCTCGTTCGTTTAATTTCAAATCCATTGTGGTGGTGTATAGAGCCAAAAATGTTAGAATTGTGTCGATGTCCCAATATTTAAGGACCTGACTGTATTTCCGCTTCCTTTTCACTCTGTCTTTATTGTGATCAATATGGCTGCTAATATTTAGGTCACCTCTAATCTGCTCACCCCTGGGAACACATTACCATGTTTTGACCTGCAAATACTGTCTTTTTCAATCATCTGCTTCATCTGTTGTCTGCTATAACTGCTGCATGCAATAATGATTTTTGTGGAAGAGAAAACCGGTGTTTGGTGAGTTCAGCTATCTGATAAAGACTGTCCGCGGTAATTGTATCTGCTTATACAGGTCAGGCATAGAGGTCTCAGCAAGGGTTAAGGCACTAATACAACAGTTGGAGTCAGAATAGAAGTAATGAAGATTAAATGTAGCATGGACAGAAGTCAAATCTCTATATTCAGCCTGTGACTGGATCGCTGAGGGAATCAAGGACATGTCATTTTTCACCATAAAAAATAAGCTATTTTAGTGTGCCTAGAATATGCTAAATTGGCCTCTCAGACCAGCATTATCACATGTCATTTTAACATTCCTTCAATGCAGCTTGATATTAAGGCCAAAATCTTGGATGTGGTATTAATGCCACTGAGGGCTCCACAAAAGCTCTAGGCATTCAAATGATCCAATTTTTTCTGCCATTGGGTCACTTTGTAGAACCAGTTAATCAATTACTTTCTTCAAAATATGTGACAAACATATCCTTACCTGAATTACTCCGTTCAAGTTTTCTTTTCCTAGCAAGTATTGGTATCTGCTCTGTCTTTGTTGAAATTGTTTTCATCAGCTTTGCTAGCAGGTTGGGGTCTTTGACATCAATCGAGTAACAATTCCTAGCAACAGCTGGAGGATCAATCTGCGTTTTATCAAATGTCAAAAGCACAATCCTATCCAAGTAATCCACTCTGAGGAGTAAGTTCCGAAATGAAGAAAAAACTTTGTCCTTATACACTGGCACAATAGTTGTTGGGATTATAGTAATTGGTTTACTCAAGGCTGGTATAACATGTTCACCACCATATATGTCTCTGGATCCAAGGTAACATTTAAATCCATTTGATTCAAGACGTTTAACAATATTCTCAGTCATATACTCATCAATCTCCCTTTGCTTTACATTCTGTGGTGATGGTGCAGACACTATGTAAGCGTCATAGCAGAATAGTTCATGGAATGTTAAATCAGCTGTGAAGAAAATAAAAATAAAAAAGCGGGTTATATAAGAAATATTCATGTGTATGAAAGTTCATCTGCCAATAACTGAAAGAAAATAAGTATAATACATTCACAATAAGAGTGGTTGACAACATGTACTCCTAAAGTGCAATGTTTCAAACAATAGTGCCGCTCTCCTAAAAAATATCATATACTTAAACTATAATTTTTCAAAAATATACATTAGTGATATAAGTCCTTTGTGTTAACGTGAAACAAAATATATCCAAATAATAAGTGACCATTAAATCTACTATAAAAAGTGATCAGTCCAAACGTGAAAAATTCAAAAGTGAACAAATCTCCATTCCAAGTGACTTGTTATTGTGATCTCTATATGCACTCACCTCCTTTGATGCCTACTAAAGGCAAATCTCGCTTTTGTTCAACTATTGAAACTTTGGATCATATATTGCATCATAACAATAATGGTGAGTATCTCCCAATTGCTGCTGGAACGTGACTCTCCTCTCTTATTCACACCACCGCAGGAATCCCTCGTTTAATCTCCTCCCAATAATTTTTCCTCAGTATAAAGAAGACATAAACATAGTGCCTTATCCTTACATTAAAAGACCTTTATTGTGTGCCCATATACACTCACATATATTAGGAATATCAAGCGTTTTAGTTAAAACATCCACGATCTCTTACAGCCAGCGTGTCTGCCGTTCAGCATATGTGCCTGCCTTCCTTGGGTTGCCGGGTGACGTCAAGGCTCCTCCCCTATGCGTTTGTCAGGAATGGACTCAGCACTGGTGGTGGGACTCACCTGCCGTGTGGGCTGCAGTACCAGGGCTCACCAGCGGGTGCTCTCAGCAACCAGAAGCTCACTCCTGCAGTCAGCCATCAGCTGAAGCTGATTGCAGGAAGTGTATTTAAGTAGGACCAGGCCTGTGATCAGCGCCTTGGTGTATTGTTTCCCATGAGCCCCTGTACCTGGTATCCTGTGTTCCTGTTCTGCTGACTATCTGATTTGTTGCTGACCCTGCCTGATCCTGACCTCTGCTGACTTCTCCTGCTTGATCCCTGGCTTGCCTGACCATCCTTCTGCCTGATCCTCTGTACCGCGCTGCCCGTGAGTTACTGAATCCGGCCTGTGACCCTGACTATTCTCTGCTTACTCCTCTGGTACCTCGCTGCCCGCACATTGTTGACCTGGCCCGCCTGACTACGCCTCACGCTACCCAGACGATCCATCCATCCATCCCGCACGGATCGCTCCATCAGTAAGTCTGCCAGCCTCTTCATGTCAGGCTTTCCCACGGTACATACCCTCGGCGGACCCCTCTACCACAGTTGGGTGCACTCAGGGGCCGCGACCTGGTCTCAGTCCTGCGCCAAGTCCATCCCCACCATCAGGGGCTCTGGTGAAAAGGCAGACTGGGGCTTAGACTCCGCGCCCTCGGGAATCCCGTTCTGTGGGTACTTGAGATCCCGCCGGGCGGTGCCTGACAGTGCCTAACGGCCTGCCTGACCATTCCACCTCTCCAGCCCTGACTACGCCTGTGTTCCTGAAGCCTGCTACTTCCCTGTGTCAGTCCACACATTTCTGGTCATACCCGGATCCCTAACAGCATTGCGCTGCAGATGACGCAGCTTCATCAGGGGGATATCCCCATGATGAAGCTGCGTCATCTGCAGCGTAACGCGTAGGGGAGGAGCGTCACGTTCCAGCAGCAATTGGGAGATACTCACCATTTCTGTTAAGATGCAATATATGATCCAAAGTTCCAATAGGTGAACAAAAGCGAGATTTGCCTTTAGTAGGCATCAAAGGAGGTGAGCGCATATAGAGATCACAATAAGAAGTCACTTGGAATGGAGATTTGTTCACTTTTGAATTTTTCACGTTTGGACTGATCACTTTTTATAGTAGATTTAATGGTCACTTATTATTTGGATATATTTTGTTTCACGCTAACACAAAGGACCTATATCACTAATGTATATTTTTGAAAAATTATAGTTTAAGTATATGATATTTTTTAGGAGAGCGGCACTATTGTTTGAAATTTTATATATACACATTGAGTAAGTGTTTTTGTGCTGACGCACCTTGTTAAAAATAGGTAGTGGCTCACAAGTTATTTAAACAACTCCTAAAGTGGAATGTGCCCTAAAGCAGAACTTCAGCAAAAAAATTATAAATTATGAAAAATAAAATGATTTCCTATTATTAGATAATTATTTGGAACTGCCCTGCAGTACTTCGTTTCCACCGCTAGATGCCTTTAGTCTTCCAGTTTGAATGAAGGCCAAAAACATTCAACCCACTTTCTCTGAGTTCAAGCTATCAAAGACCCACCCCTGATCAGTGCATGGACAATGAACGAGAAGCAGGACTGTGATGAGCTCCTCACTCTGGCACTCTGATCTATCCTCTTTCAGCATGCTCATTGTCAGCTCATGAACTGATTGGCTTCTTGCGCTGCTTCTTGCCCTCCTATTCTAAAGTGGCTGATACCAAGTCAAATTAACCACTTGACCTCCAGAAGGTTTTACCCGCTTCATGACTAGGGCATTTATTCAGCACTGTGCTACTTTAGGTGGCAATTAAAATTAAACTGGCGCGACCATGCAACACTGTGCCCAAATGAAATTTATATAATTTTTTTCACTCAAATAGAGATTTCTTTTGGTGGGTTTTTTTTTATTTTTTTATTGTTGAACTGGATGGACTTTTATCTTTTTTCAGCCAGACTAACTATGTAACTATGTATTTGATCAACCCTGGGTTTTTTATATTTTTATTATATGAATGAAAAAAGACAGAAAATTTTGAAAAATAATATATTTTCTACTATATGTTGGAAAACATATCCAATTCTTTTTAAATTTAGGCAAGAATTTATTCTGCTACCCATCTTGGGTAAAACAAAATCCTGATAAGTGTATATTAATTGGTTTGTGTGAAAGTTTTAGTGTCTGCAAACTATGGTATATATACTGGAATTTACGCAGTTATAGACTCTATACTTGCAATAGCGGTGATCACAGAATTATAGTGTGACTTTGATAGTGTGACAGGCAATCTGGTGCTAACTGACACTATCTGGGAGGGACACAAACTGACTAAATGACACTGACACTAGTGTCGCTAGTGCCACGAATACAGTGATAAGATATAATAATATACGGTGTATTAATGACACTCACTTGGAAGGGGTTAGCATCAAGAGCAGTTAAGGGGTACCTGTGTGCCTAACAAACGTAATCTATGTAATATGTCGAATCCCAGCCACGGCACCTCCTGCCTGGAATTTGCATGTTCACCCTGTGCCTGCGTGGGTTTCCTCTGGGTACTCCGGTTTCCTTCCTCACTCCAAAGACATGCTGGTAGGTTAATTGGATCCTGTCTAAACTGGCCCTTGTATATGAATGTGAGTTAGGAACCTTAGATTGTACACCCCTTGAGGGTTAGGGACTGATGTGATTGTACAATATATATGTAAAGCGCTGCGTAAATTGACAGCACTATACAAGTACCTGAAATAAATAAATAATGTACTGCCTTTACTCACAGATCTAGCTGTTCTTTGTACAAAGTCTTGTGTTTGTGCTGTGATTGCCCATAGCTGATCAGCAAAATCATTGGCTGAAACCTGCTGACAAACTCATGCTGTTTCCAATAACATCACGAGTCAGCAGGGGATGAGCAAGCGGACGGCAAGCAGTTAAAGGAAAAGTTCACCTTTTGATAAAAAATAATAAATGCACATTTTTTTTGCAGATAAAAAAATCTGCATTTATTATTTTTTGCTGAAGGATCCTGGAAAGCATTACACCAGCAATCAGCAGATCATTGGTGCCATGCAGGTCTCCTGCAGATCTGTCAGCATATCTGGTTGCCTGTACAGGATGTACGGGTAAGCAGATATACTGACAGGAAGATTCAATGAACTACCACGGTGCTCCACAGATCCGTGGTAGTTCATTGATAACTAAAAGTCGACAGCCACTAAGGCTGTTGGGACTTGTAGTTCCTCATTCACAGAGCAGTGACGTGGTCTAGCAGGTGGAGACCGGAGCCGTGTTTTTAAAAATTTTACAGATAGTGGGGGGAGAAGATCCCCCGCTAGCTGTCAAAGCAGGGGATTGGCAGGGAGCGAAGGCTGTTGCCTTCATAACATGTTGCCCTGAATATGGGTGTAGCATGTAACATGTTATGAAAGATGAACTTATCCTTTAAACTCCAATCAAATATAAAAGGCACAAATCAATGCAGATCTGTATTCATTAATATCTAATTAAATGTATTTTAAATGCAAGCAATGTAAGTACCTTCATTTGATTTGGTATCAGCCTGTGGGAGATGATGCACTGAAACAGCTAAAGGGAATGCTTTATCTTGGAAGAAAAAAGGAAAATTTCTCGATAAAGCAATGCCAGCCTGAAAACTTGCATCAACCAAAGAACCTTCCTGCTGTAGGTTAAGCAAGCTTCCATTGACTGAGTATGTGAATGTAGAGCACTACCCCCTAAGGGGTTCACAATGAATTTGGGTTCCCCTATAGTCCAGCCAGTCAATTAGCATTTTCCACACAGCTTTCATCCATAAACAGAAATCAGGCCTTAAGTGTTGGTTTTGTTATTTTATTGAGGGGATTAAACTTAGATGGGGTAAGGGGTATATAGGATGCTCAAGGGAACTGAAATCTGAGGACAACCTCCTGAACTATTCACAGCTTATTTTCTCTGATGTAGTCTATGTTGGAGTGCTAGCCAGCAGCTCCTAGTTGTAATACCCCAGACCTAGATGACTCCTCTTCACGCAGCAATCTGGAGACTTTCTCTCTGAGCAGCGGATCTGGCTCCTGTTCCTTTAAGTAAGGTGTACAGTCATTAGCAGATGGCTAATCTGGTTTCCCACCAGAGTGCTCCTTCCCCTATCCACCCAGGGGGTGCAGGTGTACTCACTCAGATCCTCTCCTGCCCCGCTTGCAAAATGGCTGCTGCTACCAGGCCTATCAGCTGGGCTGCTCCTTTCCTACCATACAGGTGGTCCTCTCTCAGGGGGCCAGTGAGTCCTGAGTTTTCACCCTTTCCAGCTCCAGGCTCACAGGCAGGCACCATCCCACCAGGCCTCCTGGCAGGCTTCCACCTCCAGCCTCACATCTTACTGCTTCTCTCTCCTCTCCCACCACCCCTCTCCTGGCTCTTCCATTTTCAAGGGAGTCTCAGCCCCTTGCCAAGTTTCCTGTTGGAGATCGGCTGAGGTCCCTGAAGATCCACCCACTGCTTCCAAGGCCCTTCTCCGAAAGCCACAGAGCAGAGGGAAATTCCAGAGAGACTGACCTGCAGAGTCTCTCAGCCCTGACAAGAATGTGACCCCTCTGGCTATTACACCTATTTAAGCATTATGGTCTAGCTCCCCCTAGATAAACTAGGAGGGTGATAAAAATGTATTGTTCCATGTCACTGTCCTTAGTACAGGCCCTCCCTTCAATCAGTTTGTGTGTGTAGAAAATCCCTGTTTCATTTTCTGTGTCTGTTGATTCCCTTTTCTGTGTTTGCTGTAAGCAGTGCCTTCAGATATTTCTTTTTAGTATCCCTTTAATTGATTTTATCTGCTTATCTTTAAGATAAAGCAGTGCCATACCACTCCAAGGACAAATGTCAACCCACTCCTTGTTACACCACTTGATAGTAATAAATGTCTTATCAGAATAGAAAAAACACACCTACATCTGAAAATAAATACCTCATTCTACAATGAATATCAATGTTTATTATGAGAAAGAAGCTGACTAATGTAGATTATTTGGGGATAATGGCACTGATTTCCTGCATTCTTCAGGAAACTTGAATGAGAGACAGGATATTCTCATACTTTACAACTTGGAGAAACAGTTTATACCATTATTGATAAATGAGTGCCACAAGTCCAACATTTTATTGTACACTATTACTTAAACACAATCAAAACTAATGGAAAAATGTTGTTGTAGTTTTGGAGAGAGTGAGGAAGGGATAGAAACTCTGTGAGTTTTTTTATCATTGTTTATCTCTATTTGTCATTGGAAGTGGCTTCCCTGTTAGATTACTTTCCCTCTGCTGCTGCCTGGTGACAACTCAAAAACAGTAGATATTGCCTCACTTTCTAACCTTGGAAACGTAGTCACAGTATTAAAAATGAAGATGAATCTTCCTAATGGAGTCAAATACAGCATCCAGTGATTGACAGGTATTCCAACGCTTCCTCACTCTACCCAAAATTACAAATAATATCTAAAGTAGTTGTAAAGGTTTACATAAAATTGTGCCAGTGCAGTCTGAAGATTGGCCTCAATGGAAAAGATGTGGGGTAAGACATTATTTAACACATTTTTCAGTGCAAGGCTTACATACGCTATAAGGATATGTAATATGAACTATACGTTAATGGTTTGTTATCTAAAAGCCTGGATGCTAAATGTTAAATGATTGGATGCAGGGCTTCAGATATTATTCTATCCCAGGTACATCTGAATGGTGGTGCATTTTTGTACACGCTGCACACCTTGTAGCCCTCAGTTTTTTTCTTTTAAAAACTTTGCTAGATGCTGTCTGTATTAAGAACTACAGTACATTGTGACTGTACAGAACAGCAAATAATAGAAATGAGAGATATTTCATGCTTTGTGAACTATAGTGAGTCTTCTGACTCCTCCCCACATCTGAAGCACACATTTTTCATTGACGCTCAATGAGAAGGGGAAGCCATTCACCATTTAAAGCCTTGATATCCATTTATTAAGCTCTCTATCAGACTATGCCTCCTGGTTAGGGCTGCATCAACCAGGTGCACAGTATGTATGATGGAGAATTTAACAAACAGATACTAAGACTTTCAAATAGTGAGTGGCTTTCCCTTCTCCATGCATCAGAGATCAGTGAGGATTATGGTGTCCGTTTATAAACCAACGATAAATGATCGCTGCTCAGTTCTCCGGCATCCTCGGAGAACACAGTTCTCATGTGAATGCCATTTATGAAGCATATGTAGATCAGTTCTCCAAACGAAGGGAGAACGGTCTACAAACGCTGGGAAACGGCTGATTTTACTATAATCTCGCGAGATTACAGTAAAAGATCAGTTTACTAAACAGTGGTAAATTATCTCTGCTTAGTTTGCGGTCCCTCCCATTCTCCAGCTCTGGGCTGGAGAATCTGGAGGGAGAACACAGATCTCCAGTGAAGAGCTGAACAGTTCTCCTGGGTGTCATAAACTCTGAATGACCAGAGAGTAGCTGCGATCCTCTGAATCACAGCTATTTTTTGTGTCATAAACGGACACCTAAGTGCCTACAGCAGATGAATACATCTTGTTTCACACAAATCTCGTTATAGTTTATTAGCTGAATTTAACCACAAATATTCAGAAGTGGCTGGGCTATTGAACATTTTTTTTTTAACTTGTCACGGCTATTGAATTTTGAGGCTCAGTGTTGTCCACCTAAGCCCCAATTCACATGGATCTCCCACATGTGTTTTATTTAAATGCAGGAGGAATTGATCTGGGAAGTATAAACAAACATTTTACTTCTCCGATCAAGCCATCCTGCATTTAAATGCGCTAACATGCATTTACACATCCTCGCAGTATCTAATCCGCCTATGGACACACAAACACATTTTTCTAAATTCAGCTGAACTTAATTTACTTGAACAGAAATTAATGCACAACAAGCATTACACCATGTAGGGTACACACATACAGATGTTAGGAGACACACTAGAGCTCTAGTATAAAACTCCCAGCATTTTCCTGCTCACAGGGAACTGAGGGTGGCGTATACAGTCAGCAGTAGAAGTGAATGGCTGTATGCACTTGTACTTGTAAATGTATATGCTCTTTTGCATTGGTGCTTACCTGCACATTTGCATATGACATATTTTCCAAAATGTGAAACCTCTGTGTTCAAGAAACTGCCTGGAGTTTTATGGCAGATCTTCCTTGTGCCTGCAATCATCCATGTGCATGTACTCTTAAAATTAGGGTTTCCCCGTTTTTTTTTTTATCGATAAGTACCGATACTTGTTGTACTCAAGTACTTGCCAAAACCAATTACTGATACCTTTGTGGTGCGATTTGAGCCCATACAAAATGAATGGGCTCAGATCGCACTGCACAGAATCACATGTGATTTGAACAGGAATTCAGTGTGATTTGAGCCATTCATTTTGTATGTCTCAAATCACACAACACCTGCAAGAAAACCGCATGTGATTAGGACAGGAATTACACTGCATACCTGTTCAAATCACATGTGATTCTTTTCACTGTAGTTTGAGCCTATTCATTTTGTATGGGGTCAAATCACACCACAATGGTATCAGCTTTAGGTATCGTAGCATTTACAGGAGTACAAGTACTCATGCAAATGCTCAGTATCAGCACCGATACTTACAGTCATGGCCGAAATTGTTGGCACCCTTGATATTTTTCCTGAAAATCAAGTATTTCACACAAAAAAGGTATTGCATTAACACATGTTTTGCTATACACATGTTTATTCCCTTTGTATGTATTGGAACAAATATAAAACAGAGGCAGAAAAGCAAATATGACATAATGTCACACAAAACCCCAAAAATGGGCTGGACAAAAGTATTGGCACCCTTAACTTAATATTTGGTTGCACACCCTTTGGAAAACATAACTGAAATCAGTCGCTTCCTATAACCATCAATAAGCTTCTGACACCTCTCACCCGGAATTTTGGACCACTCTTCCTTTGCAAACAGCTCCAGGTCTCTCTTATTGGAAGGACACCTTTTCCCAACAGCAATTTTAAGATCTCTCCACAGGTGTTCAATGGGATTTAGATCTGGGCTCATTGCTGGCCACTTCAGAACTCTCCAGCGCTTCTTTGCCATCCATTTCTGAGTGCTTTTTGACGTATGTTTGGGGTCATTGTCCTGCTGGAAGACCCAGGATCTTGGACGCAAACCCAGCTTTCTGACACTGGGCCCTACAGTGCGACCCAAAATCCTTTGGTAATCCTCAGATTTCATGATGCCTTGCACACAGTCAAGGCACCCAGTGCCAGAGGCAGCAAAACAACCCCAAAACATCATTGAACCTCCACCATATTTTACCGTAGGTACTGTGTTTTGTTCTTTGTAGGCCTCATTCCGTTTTCGGTAAACAGTAGAATGATGTGCTTTACCGAAAAGCTCTATCTTGGTCTCATCTGTCCACAAGACGTTTTCCCAGAAGGCTTTTGGCTTACTCAAGTACATTTTGGCAAACTGTAGTCTTGCTTTTTTATGTCTCTGTGTCAGCAGTGGGGTCCTCCTGGGTCTCCTGCCATAGCGTTTCATTTCATTTAAATGTCGACGGATAGTTCGCGCTGACACTGATGCTCCCTGAGCCTGCAGGACAGCTTGAATGTCTTTGGAACATGTTTGGGGCTGCTTATCCACCATCCGGACTATTCTGCGTTGCAATCTTTCATCAATTTTCCTCATCCGTCCACGACCAGGGAGATTAGCTACAGTGCCATGGGTTGCAAACTTCTTGATAATGTTGCGCACTGTGGACAAAGGCAAATCTAGTTCTCTGGAGATGGACTTGTAACCTTGAGATTGTTGATATTTTGCCACAATTTTGGTTCTCAGGTCCTCAGACAGTTCTCGTCTCCTCTTTCTGTTGTCCATGCTTAGTGTGGCACAGACAGACACACAATGCAAAGGTTAAGTGAACGTCTCTCCTTTTTATCTGCTTTCAGGTGTGATTTCTATATTGCCCACACCTGTTACTTGCCCCAGGTGAGTTTACAGGAGCATCACATGCTTGTAACATTCTTATTTATCCGCAGTTGTGAAAGGGTGCCAATACTTTTGTCCAGCCCATTTTTGGAGGTTTGTGTGACATTATGTCGAATTTGCTTTCTTTCCTCCCTTTTTTTGTTTTGTCCCAATACACACAAAGGGAATAAACATGTGTATAGCAAAACATGTGTTAATGCAATACGTTTCGTGAGAAATACATGATTTCCTGGAGAAATATCAAGGGTGCCAACAATTTCGGCCATGACTGTATACCAGTATCAGAATCAGCGCAAACCTGCTTAAAATAATTACATGCATTTATATGTGTTTAGAAATGCCCTATGAATGCATATAATTGCCTGCCCATGTAAATGAAGCCTTACCCTACTGCCCTGATCATTGAAGCACAAGTGTCATTATGGTAAATACAGCCCTGACTGGCTGCACCTTCCAGATCTGGCCCATGTCACTTCTGTTTAGTGACATGGCATTTTTAAGCTATAAAAAGCATTACCATTAAAACATTACAGGTAGGAACAAGTCCAGTAAGTGGTAGTCTTATAAATTATGCTGGTTATAACTATAAAGCTTTCCGATACCAGAAAAGAGTTTCTCTCTGAATGTCAATTCTCTTTGTGATGCTTGGTGTGCTTCATCTATCTGTTCTTTACTAGCAGTGGAAATTGCAAGAAAAACAATATGCATATAAATTAAATGTAAACACGTAAAAGCAATTAATATAATACTGTATACGTAATGTTGTGATGTAATTCTAGTTTTTTATTCTAATTTCCAGAACATCTTTTATAGAGAGTGTTTTACATTTTCTCACAAATGTTCCTTGTTTTAAACTAAAGGCAGCAAAATATAATACTTTGTAATGATCACCAAATATAATATAGATATAATAACTATACTTGCCATTGCCAATAGCTCTCTGCCCACAGTCAGGGCATATCCCTGTGTCAGAGGAACTCATATTTTATGGTCTACAAAAGGAAAAGTCTTTGTTAGAACATTTTTGTGTCACGCTTTACTAACATTTATATCACAAAACATATTCATACAATCATTTAGAATAGTGCTGTCCAAGCTTTAATGCAATAAAATAATTTTAAAGGGTGGTAGAAGCCAGTGGTTCCATCAGAGAGACCTTTTGTAGAAAATCTTCCATCTGAGATTGGCTTGTTGCGAAAGATTAACTACCATTTTTAGGGAAAACACTGCTGAATGCCTAGCAAGAAACTGCCCTGTATGGAAAAGAGTTTATTGTGAGAGACTGTCATGTTAGAACAAATAACATGAGATATTGCCATGTTAGAATACCATGTATGTAACGGAACCAGTATTTCCGTTATAATACCGCTTCCCTGTCTGAACACCGACCACAGACACCACAGCAGACCATGCAAAACTACACAACACCAGTCTTGAAGGAAACCAGGAAATAGACTAGTTTATTTTAACACAGACACAAGATATAAACATTCAAGGGAACAACCCCACCTCCCTGCATAATGACACAGGGTGGGGCTATCTACATTTAGTAACAAGAGACACACCAACAGACAGTTCCATCAGGAGGGAGGGCTGCTGGAGACACCCCCACCAAGCCAATACACATAAACACATACATCCCATAATAGTTTACTCCCAAGCAAGATACACAATAGAACAATGAGATGCAACCACATGGCATTACACAATCAACAACCCCCACCCCAATATTAGGAAAGATAACCCTGTACCCCTAACAGGCACAGGGTGACTTACACATAATAGGGATATGGGGAGCTGAGACAGGGGTCTCCCCACCTCTCCAAAGTGAGCTGTGTTCCATGAGACCCCCACCCAAAGTCACTTCCATCACAATGTGCATGAAAGTCTCTGTAGAGAGAAACTGCCAGACAGCTTCCCATATTATGAATTGACTACTACCACACTATATATTAATAAGAGAGACTGTCCTGTTGTTTTTTTTTTCTTTGTATAATCAATGTCTATTGAACATTTGAATTATTGAACAAGTAATAAAGAAAAAGACAAAAAGGCACAAGAGTCAGTGGCACTGTATAACAGAGCCAAATCAATGTAGTTACATAGTACAGCTCAGAATTTAAACAAAGCATTAGAGTTCAATACTGTAACATCCAGTGAGAGGTCAAAAGTATATGACAAATAATAAATGAAGAGAATGTGGGTTATCTCCTATCCCAAGATCAATGACTGTATATACACCCACAACTTAGGGATACCCCTTTTAAGGGAATGTGTGCAGTATTTAGGGAGGTTGGTCACAAAAGCAATATACAGTATATATTCATAGCAAGTCTCAGTGTATCATGTGTCTGAGATTTAACACAAAACAAAGAGAGAAGAGAAAGTGGAGAATGGAGAATATGGTAGGCAGAGAAAAGATAAAAAAAGTTTGACCACCGTAGAAGCCAGCAAGTAAGACATAGGGCCATTATCTCGTGCCTAAGGTAGTAAGTAAGTAAAGCACTTAAGGAATACTACATCAACACCAGTCAAGGTAGTTGCAGTAAATAGGAGGGATGCAACCAGTCGGTGCCAGAGACTGTCCTGTTGATCAGTTTAGTGGTTGTTATATTTTAAGGACTAGAGATAAGCGGCTAACAATCTCTTCTGCTTATAATTTGAGTTAACACCTGCAATACCAGTCACCATATTCTAAATAATATGTAATGCTTTCTTTATAATATTATTTTAACTTAACTTTTTTTAAATGAAATAATGTGAACCCCCTCATTCAAATATATAGCAGCCCAGCACACAACATATGGGTTAGTATCATCAAAGTTTAACAACTGTGACCTTGGGGAACCCTGCCCTAGTGATACAACCTTTTATGACCTGCACCACCAAATGGGCACTTCTAGAGTGTAACCTTAAAAAATAGACTTCAACAAAATGGCAGCCGTCCGCTCACAGACAACGATTCCCCATTGCATAAATGTGAATGAAGTGAGTAAAATATGGCTTCAGCTCCTATTCTCCATAGGAGAACCCCTACGGTACTGTAAGCCTCTGGGATTAAGCCCTCAAAAGGGCAAAACATGTCTGAGTTCTCTACAGGTGGAGAATAGGAGCTGAAGCCATATTTTACTCACTACACTCACATTTATGCAACAGGGAGTCGGTGTCTGTGTGCAGACAGTTGCCAGTTTGTTCAAGTCTACTAGAGTCTAACAAGCCGATCCTGTCTGTCTTGCACCAGTCTATCCACACACAGATCCTACAGGTACAGGTTTAGGGGGGCATTCGAGCAGTACTATTTTCATTGTTTTGGGCTTCAAAATTAGGATCTTATTTCAAAGCATTATCCACCAGAAGCATCCAAACCACCCATGCCCTCGGTAGTAAAGGAAAGGGGACATGGGTTATAAACTTATAGATTAATATCTACATTCAAAATCCTTTATGAAAAAAAATCCTAAAGTGATCAAAAATAGATCTGAGGGTTCTTCTGTCCTCACTCATCCTGCTTCAGGTCTTTTCTCCATTAAAAAACAATTTAAGAGTTGAATTTGGGACAGCAAAACTCTTCCACATCTGTGCCATGGATCTTCCAGCTATACAATAACTGATATGGAGTCTCACAACAGAACTAACTGGAATGTAGGAACATCAGAGAGTCACCACAATCCAGGATACATGCAATCAAACTTAATTTTTTTTGTTAATGGAAAGGTTTGGATCCTCTGTCAGGTAAAATTGCTGTATGAGGCCCCTGTGCCTTCTGTCCCAGTATATAGGACATAGACAGCAATAAAAGACTGATGGAGATTGTATCTGTTAGGGAGATTTACGGTTACATTCCGTCTTGGTAACAATTGCCGAGAATGAAAAAGTGTGAGAAAAAATCAACGGGAACACAGATATTAGGAAAAAAATCTGGCAGCTGTTCTAACCTTTCCCCACTCTATCCAAAAGATGTTTCAAATTTTGGGTTGGGGTTCTGTTTTAGCTGGCTTAGTAATTCTGAGAATTTGCTGTTCCATCAAAACGAAAAATAAGTGTATTGGACAGTATTTGCTAATCACTGTTTGCAGTAATTCAGCCATATTCTGCTTAAATCTCATACTTGGTGGATGAATTGACTCATCTGTAGTAGTTAGATTTCCTTAGCATAGTTTTTAGGTTTTACAGGCCAGATCATAGAGGTGAGGGATCATGTGCAAGGTAAGTAAAGGATGCTTACAGTCCCTTCTCTAATGCGAATCACTGATGTGACCATACTGGAAAGATTAATTCAATCTCTCGCAATCAAATTGTAAGATGGATTCAATAAACAGAAACTCAATATTTATTACACATTGTAAATATATAACAATCAAGATAGATAGATGAATAGATAAACAGACAGACAACTTTACTTACAAAGCACGTAAATATTAACTGTACATTTTTAACAAACATACACACAACTATAAGTGGCATTAGTTACACGCACACCATATATCAATGGCTTTATAGAACATAATAAATGTTGAGCAATGCAGTAGAATATGTACTTACGTTTGCAGACTGACTGAATGATGTTAATACCTTCAAGAAAATGTACATATGCAAAACAGCAGTAGCAGATTTCTGTTTTTCTTCATGATTTTTACTTCCTCCTTGTGTGTGGGGTAGAATTGCCTTTGTACATAGCTTCTAACCAAATGCCAAAACAAACTTCTTTTGTACTAACTACTGGCAGTCCAGCATCTGACTTAAGGAAGCAATTCAAAAAATGATAGTAGCAAGATCTGGAAACTCCAAGGTACACACACACATGCATAGGGAGAAGGTCATCCAGTGCCCAGGGTGAGGATGCCAAACTCTGCCCCTGCTTTATTATACTAAAAACATAAAAACATAATTGGTCTCAGCAGTTACTTTCCCGAGAGTGAGTCCCACACCATTTGGTGGGTAATGTTGATAATGAACCACGCAAGCACCAACAGGAGGGAAATCAACCAATCACTGCTCAAGGAACCTCTAAAAAATCTAGAGGAACCCTGGTTAACATGGGCTGCTTATTGAAAGAATGTTTTTCTAGATTGTTAGAAGAATGTTATTCCTAACATTTTTTTAAATAAGTAATATCGCTATACAGGCATTGCTCAAAGAGTACAGTACCTTGACTTGTAAGGCATTCAATTAGAGGGCAAGTCGCCTAATAGGTTGTGGTGAGAAATAAACCAAAGCCATTACTATCTTTTCTTGCTCTCTTACAATACAAATATAAGCTTTACTTTGGCACACTCCATAACAAGCAGGAAAACATATTTAGTTCCGAGAGTTCATTTCAAGGGGAACATTTAAACCTTAGACAAGTTCATCCACATACTGGAAATTTGGTTTGCTGCAGGTGGTTTACACAGAACCAGCATGAGGGAAGAATCCTATTTTTCCTGGTTTTACACCCCTCCAGGACAATTGTCATCAACACAATTTGATTTCTATTGTAGTGATAGAATTAATTATATTTTTTTCTTTTAGTTCCTCACTCGCAGGTGTCTGTTTGAAAAAAGTACATTCAGGGTCAATGATGTCAGCCAACAGTTTGTTGAAATTCAGCAGTCAGCCAGGGAAGGATTGGTCATTTAACAATAGTTTTTCTTTTCTTTTTTTTAACGTCACCTTTGCTGGAGTACAGCAGCTTTGTTATTTAAAGGAATTAAAGAAATGGGGTATTTTCAATGCTGCACTTTAAGTCCCATTAAAAGAACTTCTGCTCGCAAACCAGTATTTAAAAAAAAATGTTTTGCATTGGTACATGTTCTCCATATCAGTGCCCAGCTACCCATGTAGTTTTTACTAAAAGCTTGCACACTGACTTTAAAAAAAGGCCAGGAAAAAACGTCAAGATTAGGCTCTCATATGACTTCAATGGGGTTGGGTATTACAGTTGCAAGAAAAAGTGTGTGAACCCCTTGGGATTACGTGGAGTTTTGCATGAATTGGGCATAAAATGTGCTCTGAATGTCATCTAAGTCACAACAATAGAAGAACACAGTCTGCTGAACATAATACTACACAAACATTAGATTTTGCCATGGTTTAATTGCACATAACATGTAAACATTCACAGTGCAGGGAGGAAAAAGTATGTGAGGCCCTAGCTTAATGACTTCTAACATTCCTGTATACCCGAGCTGCATTCCTGTATACCAGATGTGAGTGCTTTCTGTCAAAATACATGTTTTACCATTGAATTAATAAACTTACTGCACTATATAGCACTTCTCTTCCTGGCTCATTTATTTTGAGCTATTAAGGTGGATTCCTTAAGTGCTTTATATTGGATACAGATATTTGAAGTGGAGTTTTTCCTGGAATCCAGAGAGTAGCAGTGGATGATCAGCTGTTGTGCAGATGTACGCCAGATGATCCCCATGGTTACCCCAGGATGATGATGACCAGTAGTGGTCTATGTTACGCAGAGGCTCTTTCATTTGCGCTATCTTGTTAGTGTAATATATTCTCATTCCCACATTCACTGGAAGCACAGATTTTTTTCACCTATCTGTATTTAGACAATAGCTGTCACCTACGCACTACTTGAGCCATATTCAGATGCAATTTGCACTTAAACTGTTGCGCCCCATAGCGCATTTATATTGATGTTTGTTTGGACTGTGCACAATAATATTGTTATATGTGTATTTACTTAGACGCAGTTTTATTGAGTTTTTTAATTAATATCTTATACTGTTATATGAGGTTGTCATTTTTGTAAAGCGCTGCATTTTTTATATTTATTGTCTTATGAGGGTTGGAGGTTGAACCTTTTATGCCAGCTGCTTTTTACGTTTGGTTCTTTTCTAGCGCTCGTTTACCCATTTTTACCAATATATATATATATATATATATATATATATATATATATATACAGTATATATATGACTTTGACAAACAGAATGAAAGAATTTACAGACTAAAACACTGCCAAGGCTCCAGCGCACATGCGTGGGGTGGCGTCATCCACAGCTCAGCCATTCGAAGGGCCAGAGCCTGCGAATCTGGAAGGGAGAATGGATGAGACCTTCACTGGTGTTCTTCAGAAAGCTAAAATGGCTGCAGTGATAGATTCTTTATTACATGGCTCCCAATTCTTTTTGAAAGGAATACACAAACAGGTGCAGTTGCAGTGAACACCCACTAGATGCTCACTACTCAACACAATGATGATATGCAGAACAGATGTTTTATTGCAGAAAGTAAAACATATTGTCTTTTTTCTTTTATATAATTAAAAAAAACAACAAATACCACAAATATAAAGGTCTAGTTGTGTGAGTTTCATGACCACGCAATTACCAGGTAAAGTTGCGCAGTGCTAAATTGCAAAAAATGGCCTGGTCATGAAGGGGGTAAAACCTTCCTGGAGCTGAAGCCAAACTTCAACTAACACTTTTTAAGCATTTCAGGTACTTACATAGCGCTGTCAATTTACACAGCGCTTAAACATATATATTGAACACTCACATCAGTCCCTAACCCTCAAGGGGTGTACAATCTAAGGTCCCTAACTTACATTCATACATACACATACTAGGGACAATTTAGACAGGATCCAATTAACCTACCAGCATGTCTTTGGAGTGTGGGAGGAAACCAGTGTATCCAGAGGAAACCCACGCAAGCACAGGGAGAACATGCAAACTCCATGCAGGAGGCACCATGGTCAGGAATTGAACCCATGACCCATTTACTGCAAGGCAGATGTGCTAACCACTAAGCCACTGTGCTGCCCAGTTATAGCAAACTGTTTTAATTTTCCTTTTTGGATAATGTTTTTACATAAATGAATAAGAACTGACCATTGTAAGCACCCCTATCAGTGGTAAACAGTTTGTCTCAACCCTCTACAGTACATGTGAATTTTGCTGGATAGCTTGGTCAGTTGAAAAATACCAGGCTTAGTGGCCAGATCACTAGGTGTAGATAATTTAAAAAAAAGCCAGTTCACATCACAAAAATACACCCCGGATGTGTTTTCGCTTACAGTTCACGCCACACTCTGTTCCGGTGCGTTTTGATGTGTTTTGCTATATGCAGTACAGTTTTGTGCAGAAAAAAATGCATCATGTTCTACTTGTTTTTCTGCATCTGACTGGAACAGGTGTGAACTAGGGCCATTGGAATACATGGGAAACACTGTACATGCAGTTTTGATGCTGAAAAAAATGCACAGGACTGCTTCTGGTGTGAACCAGTCCTAAAAAAAAGAAAATTAATTCAGCCACCACATCTAAAAAATTTGAGTTCCACTCAAAAACAGAAGCTCCGCTTATTTGCCTCCTCCCCCCCTTTCTGGTTACCCACTTCGACTTCTAGCTCAGCTCGCCGGAGCGAAGTGACCCAGAAGTTTGGCCCCCTTCTTGCTCCTGCAGTCTCCTGGAAACTTTCACAGGTCCCAGGATACTGCTGGACCAAACAGGAAGTGTAAACGTTATAACTTTCACGTAAACCAATTAATTTACACGTATTGGGGTTTTTTTTTAGCAAACACATGTCGCAGAATGCATTTTGGCAGAAATTTATGACTAAATTTGATTTTGAAATTTTTTTTTACTGGACATGCTTTATAGCAAAAAGTCCAACATATTGTTTTTTTTCCTCAAAATTGTCAGCCTTTTTTTTATAGCGCAAAAAATAAAAACCGCACAGGCGATCAAATACCACCGAAAGAAAGCTCAATTTGTGGGGAAAAAAGGATGTAAATTTCATTTATGTACCGTATTGCATGACCGCGCAATTGTCCGTTAAACTAGCGCAGTGCTGTATAGCAAAAAAATGGCGTAAATTGCAGTATCTATACCATAGTTTGTAGACGCTATAACTTTCACACAAAGCAATCAATATACACTTATTGAGATTTTGTTTTACCAAAAACATGTAGCAGAATACATTTTGGCCTAAATTTATAACCAACTTTGAGTTTACTATATATTTTTTATAGCTGAAAGTAAAAAAATATTGTTTTTCTTCAAAATTTTTGGCCTTTTTTTGTTTATAGCGTGAAAAATAAAAAGTGCACAGGTGATCAAATACCACCGAAAGAAAGCTCTATTTGTGTGAAAAAAAGGACGTAAATTTCGTTTGGGTGCAGCATTGCATGACCGTGCAATTATCAGTTGAATTAGTGCAGCGCCGAGTAGCAAAAAGAGGCCTGGTCATTAAGGGGGGTAAATCCTCTGGAGGTCAAGTGGTTAAAGTCAGCAGTTACAGTTTTTGTAGCTGCTGCCTTTTAATAAACACAAAAACATCTGAAACTGCTTTCAGTCAAAAATCTGGTAGTAAAAACTCATAATGAAGGCTTTTATATCTTAGGTTGTTAGGTTTTTAAATCTAAAGTGTGACGGGAAAAATAACAGTTAATACTTCAAGAAACAAAACTATTCTATTATTAATAGAAAACAAACTCTTGCTTTTATTGCATGTCCCCTAGTCTCTGTCATTACTGTAGAAGAACACAAAAAGAAGGAAGACAGCATTGTAAAGAAGCAGGGAATTACCAGATCACGTCAGAGATTACATGCAAACAGGTACAAAGGTAGACATGTAGGATGTCTAGAATGCAGGTGTGGCTGTGAAAGTACCTGAAGGAGGTAATCTTTTACTGTACTAAAGTAAATAGTGATGTTTTTTACTTACATGCATTCCAAAGCTATTTACACATTTAAAATAAAGTTGAGGGAAATGTTTATATAATATGTATTTTTCCGTATATGATCCTGCAAAATAAGATTTCTGTTCCTGTAGGACTGGGTTCCCATGCTGGGCTCAAAGGAGAAATTTGGCAAATTAATCTAACCCCTACCAAACCCCCCTAAATGTTGGGGATTTTGTATCTGGTACAGAATAAGTCTCCATAACATTTTTTAAGTTTGAAAAAAAAAAAGAAGCTGTACCCATTGCAGGATTGCAGTGACTTTCAGTATTTCAGTCAAGAAGCAATTGACATTTGCATTTGGAGCTATCTACAGATTCACTATCTACCCTTACCCAATGCAGCTGCTGAGAACAATGGCATATCCATGATTTGTAGCTGTGAATGTGAATGTAAGCATTACAGCTAAATACAAATCGCCAGAGAAGAAAATAATTGATATCTGCTACAAATTTCACCAAAGACATACAGATACAATTGAGTACTGTCCATGATACTTTTTTTTATTTGCGCTTTCATACAATTTTGAGGACAAGCTTTCGGGGAATGTCCCCTTCTTCAAGGTCTAAGGACTGCTTAGACCTTGAAGAAGGGGACATTCCCCGAAAGCTTGTCCTCAAAATAGAATGTTAGTGCAAATAAAAAAAGTATCACGGACAGTACTCAATTGTATCTGTTCCAAATGCACTAATACAGCTACAATCACCTCAACCAAAGAAATACAAGAACCCCAAACTATCAGGCATTAAGTCAGGGATGTGGATAAGGGGGTACCACCAGTGCTCCTGTAAGGGCCTACACCACCAGGGGGGCCCAGGCAGCTGGGTGAATTGGATGTGGGTAGGAAGGCTGATCAGCATGGTGTGGGAGGGGGAGTTACTGGAACTGATCCCCTGTATGGCTCTCTCTTCAGCAGCTGAAAGCTGGCTTCTTTTCCTCTCTCTCCCTTTGATTTTAACAGCTGTAGAGAAATCTATACAGGGAATCAGATCCAGTAAATGACCCCCCGCCACCGCATCAATCACTCTCCCTGTGCACCATATGTTTCCCCCAACTGCCCAGGCCCCCCTGTGTGTTTCCACTCCCAAAGTGCTTTTGGATTCCCTCCTCTTCTTCCCACCAGCAGCTGCAAGCACACAATAGGATCTTTCAGGATGTAGAGTGGGGGGAGGGTCCAGTAAATGTCACATTTACCAGCCTCTTCCTTTCCTGAATTAACACAATGAGTGATCAATACCAATCACTCACTGTGTTCATTCATAACTAAAGCATGGTGAACTGTTTTTTTTGGGGGGGTAGGGGGATGTCAGGTTTTCTAACAGCAGCCCTGTGTTAGGTCTAGCACAGGGGTCCTCAAACTACGGCCCGCGGGCCACATGCGGCCCGCCGAGAATACTTATCCAGCCTGCCGGGCAGGGGCATATCTGCCGTGAAGCAAGGAACTAGGGTTTGGCAGGTCGGGAGAGCTCGGCAGGGCTCGGGCGGGAGGCAGGAGGGCGGGATCAGCAATTCTAGAACAGGGGAAGGTGGGCTCGGTTTATGAACCCGCACCACTCACCTGGCCTCTCTGCAGCCAGCCGGCCATCTTTTCTGATCAGTGCATGCAATCGTCACGGCTGGAGGGTGGAACCTAGAGCTGACAATGAAGAGGGGGAGCAAGAGAGGAGACTCCATCGCTGCATGTTGAGTATCACGGCCATGGACCCTAGATAAGTGCAATAGATGATCGATCTCCTCCCTTTCTCTTTCCCCCTTCTCTCCTCTCTCCATCTCCCTCCCCCCTCCTCTCTCTCCCCCTATCCCTCCCCCCTCCTCTCTCCCCCCCTTCCTCTCATTCTCTCCACCCCCTCCCCCCCCTCTCTCTCTCTCCCTCCCCCCCTCCTCTCACTCTGCCCTCCTCTCTCTCCCTCTCCTCTCTCTCTCCCCCTCCTCTCTCTCTCTCCCTCCCTCCTCTCCATCTCTCTCTCTCCCTCCTCCCCCCCTCCTCTCTCTCCCTCCCCCCTCCTCTCTCTCTACACCCCCTCTCTCTCCCCTCCTTATCTCCCCCCCTCTCTCTCTTTACATTGTACACAGATCTGACCCAACAAGGTGTCCTGCATTTACCGTATATTTCACTCCGTAAGACACACTTGGGGGGGAAATGTCTGTGCGTCTTATGGAGCGGACAGCCCAGTATTCCCGCCACCGTTGTATGTCGGCATACTCTGGTCATCTCATGTACTATGTCCGCAGTCTCTGGTCATCTCCTGTACTATGTCCGCAGTCTCTGGTCATCTCCTGTACTGTGTCCGCAGTCTCTGGTCATCTCCTGTACTATGTCCGCAGTCTCTGGTCATCTCCTGTACTGTGTCCGCAGTCTGTGGTCATCTCCTGTACTGTGTCCGCAGTCTCTGGTCATCTCCTGTACTGTGTCCGCAGTCTCTGGTCATCTCCTGTACTACGTCCGCAGTCTCTGGTCATCTCCTGTACTACGTCCGCAGTCTCTGGTCATCTCCTGTACTACGTCTGCAGTCTCTGGTCATCTCATGTACTATGTCCGCAGTCTCTGGTCATCTCCTGTACTATGTCCGCAGTCTCTGGTCATCTCCTGTACTGTGTCCGCAGTCTCTGGTCATCCCCTGTACTGTGTCCGCAGTCTCTGGTCATCTCCTGTACTGTGTCCGTAGTCTCTGGTCATCTCCTGTACTATGTCCACAGTCTCTGGTCATCTCTTGTACTGTGTCTGCAGTCCCTGGTCATCTCCTGTACTATGTCTGCAGTCTCTGGTCATCTCTTGTACTGTGTCCGCAGTCTCTGGTCATCTCCTGTACTATGTCTGCAGTCTCTGGTCATCTCCTGTACTGTGTCCGCAGTCTCTGGTCATCTCCTGTACTATGTCCGCAGTCTCTGGTCATCTCTTGTACTATGTCTGCAGTCCCTGGTCATCTCCTGTACTATGTCCGCAGTCTCTGGCCATCTCCTGTACTGTGTCCGCATTTGTTCATAGTTTTTTTTTTGAAACTATAGTCCGGCCCTCCAATGGTCTGAGGGACAGTGAACTGGCCCCCTGTTTAAAAAGTTTGAGGACCCCTGGTCTACCAAAATCGGTAGTGAACACCGCTTGGTGAATTGTACCTACAGGTAAGCTTTATTATAAGTCACAAAGCAGAGTTTACCACCGCTTTAAATAGATGGTACAAAGAATATCTCCTAAATGTGTACTATTTAGGAGATATTCACTATTTCTGCAGTCAGTGATGTCATCGGCAAATGCACACTTTGCTCTGAAGGGATGAACGCTGTCCCTCTAGCGCGCTAAAATGCTGCCCAGGCTCCAGCTCACATGCGTGGGATGAACGTCATCACAGCTTGGCAATTCAAACAGCCGGAGCCTGCCAATCTGGAATGAATACTGGGTGAAGATGGAAGTCCTGTCAGCGATGATAGCGCACAGCACTGGAGGGCTTCGTTTCAAGGCAAGTCATTCATAATGTGCTAGTATGTGATGCATAGTAAAACATTATGACATTATCTTGCAGGGACTGGATTTTTTTTTTTTTAGCAAGACTTTACTACTACTTTAAAGATAATAAGTATACTTCTTTTGGGATACTGCACCATTGCCATTCGTAATGGTGTGCATGCTGTTAGTTGCAGGTGTCTTTTTGTATCAGTACAAAAAAAAATGAGCTAAAGTAAATACAGTACTTTAAATCAGAATAAACTGCAAACACACTTAGATCATTTTTCATTATGACAGATTAGGCACAAAAAGTAAATAATAAATAAATGATTGAATCCACAACTGATCATATATACAGTATAAATAATTGAATAAACATGACTGATCATGTGCAAATAAGATGCCACAATTAATCATATATATATATATATATATATTTATATATATATATATATATACAGTGGATATAAAAAGTCTACACACCCTTGTTAAAATGTCATGTTTCTGTGATGTAAAAAAAGAGACAAAGATAAATCATTTCAGAACTTTTTCCACCTTTAATGTAACCGATAAACTGTACAACTCAGTTGAGCAACGAACTGATATCTTTTAAGTGGTAAAGAAGTAAAAATAAAAAAAACTAAAGTAATATGGTTGCATAAGTGTGCACACCCGTAATACTTTGTTGAAGCACTTTTTGATTTTATTACAGCTCTCAGTCTTTTTGGGTATGAGTCTATCAGCATGGCACATCTTGACTTGGCAATATTTGCCCACTCTTCCTTGTAAAAACACTCCAAATCTGTCAGATTGCAAGGTTGTCTCCTGTACACAGCCCTCTTCAGATCACCCCACAGATTTTCGATCAGATTCAGGTCTGGGCTCTGGCTGGGCCATGCCAAAACTTGACTCTTCTTCTGGTGAAGCCATGCCTTTGTTGATTTGGATGTATACTTTGGGTCATTGTCATGCTGTAAGATGAAGTTCCTCTTCATGTTCAGCTTTCTAGCAGAAGTCTGAAGGTTTTGTGCCAATATTGACTGGTATTTGGAACTGTTCAGAATTCCCTCTACCTTGACTAAGGCCCCAGTTCCAGCTGAAGAAAAAGAGCCCTGAAGCATGTTGCTGCCACCACGCTTCACTGTGGATATGGTGTTCTTTTGGTGATGTGCAGTGTTGTTTTTGCAGCAAACATATCTTTTGGAATTATGGCCAAAATGTTCAACCTTGGTTTCATCAGACCATAACACATTTTCCCACATTCTTTTGGGAGACTTCAGATGTGTTTTTGCAAAATTTTGCCAGGCTTGGATGTTTTTCTTTGTAAGAAAAGGCTTCCATCTTGCCACTCTACCCCACAGCCCAGACATATGAAGAATACGAGATTGTTGTCACATGTACCACACAGCCTGTACTTGCCAGATATTCCTGCAGCTCCTTTAATGTTGCTATAGGCCTCTTGGCAGCCTCCCAGACCAGTTTTCTTCTTGTCTTTTCAGCATGAATGTCTTCACTGTGCTCTATGGTATATCTAATGCCTTGGAAATTCTTTTGTACCCTTCTCCTGACTAATACCTTTTAACAATGAGATCCCTCTGATGCTTTGGAAGCTCTCTGCGGACCATGGATTTTGCTGTAGGATGCAACTAAGAAAATGTCAGGAAAAACCTACAGTACTAGAACACCTGAACTTTATTTGGGGTTAATCAGAGGCACTTTAAATAATGACAGGTGTGTACTGACTCTGTTTTACATGACTTTAAATGTGATTGCTTAATTCTGAACACAGCTACATCCCCAGTTACAAGAGGGTGTGCACACTTATGCAACCACATTATTTTAGTTTTGTATGTTTACTTAGCCCCTCTAAAAGATCTCTGTTTGTTTTTCAATTGAGTTGTACAGTTTATAGGTCACATTAAAGGTGTAACAAATTCTGAAATGATTTATCTTTTTTTAATTTTTTGACATCACAGAAACCTGACGTTTTAACAGGGGTGTGTAGACTTTTTATATCCACTGTGTGTGTGTGTGTGTATATATATATATATATATATATATATATATATATACTATATTGCCAAAAGTATTAGGACGCCTGTCTTTACATGCACATAAACTTTAGTGGCATCCCAGTATTAGCCTGTAGGGTTCAATATTGAGTTGGTCCACCCTTTGCAGCTTTAACAGTTTGAACTCTTCTGGGAAGGCTGTCCACAAGGTTTAGGAGTGACCATTTTTTCAAAAGTGCATTTGTGAGATCAGGCACTGATGTAGAACAAGAAGGCCTGGCTCACAGTCTCCACTGTAATTCATCGCAAAGGTGTTATATTGGGTTGAGGTCAGGACTCTGACCAAGTCTTTATGGACCTAGCTTTGTTCACTGTTGCCACTCATGTTGGAACAGGAAGGGGTCATCCCCAAACTGTTCCCATAAAGTTGGGAGTATGAAATTGTCCAAAATGTCTTGGTATGCTGATGCCTTAAGAGTTCCCTTCACTGGAACTAAGATACCAAGCCCCTTAATTCCAGTGAAAAGCAACCCCACACCATAATCCCCCCTCCACCAAACTTTACACTTGGCACAATGCAGTCAGGCAAGTATCATTCCATTGGATTGACAGACAGAGAAGCGTGCATTGTCACTCCAGAGATCACATCTCTGCTGCTCTAGAGTCCAGAGGTGGAGTGCTTTACACCATTGCATCCGACGCTTTGCATTGCCCTTGGTGATTAAGGCTTGGATGCAGTGGCTCGGCAATAGAAACTCATTCCATGAAGCTCTCTACGCACTGTCATTGTGTTAATCTGAAGGCCACATGAAGTGTGGAGGTCTTTAGCTATTGACTCTGCAAACAGCTGGCGACCTCTGCGCACTGTGTGCTTCAACATGTGCTGACCCCGCTATGTCATTTTATGTGGCCTACCACTTTGTGGCTGAGTTGCTGTTGTTCCCAGTTGCTTTCACTTTGTTATAATAACACTAACAGTTGACCGTAGAATATTTAGTAGCAAGGAAATTTTACAGATGGACTTATTGCACAGGTGGCAACCTATCACGGTACCACTTTTGAATTCACTGAGCTCCTGAGAGTGACCAATTCTTTCACAAATGTTTGTAGAAGCAGTCAGATGGAGTGGTGTAAAACACACGGCCACTGGACTTTAGAGCAGTGGAGACATGTTCTCTGTAGTGACGAATCACGCTTCTCTGTCTGGCAATCATGCTCCCAACTTTGTGGGAACAGTTTGGGGATGGCTGCATAACCAGTGAGTTTTGGGTGGAGGAACTTGACTGGCCTGCACAGAGTCGTGACCTCAACCCAATGTAACACCTTTGCGATGAATTAGATTAGTGGAGACTGCAAGCCAAGCCTTCTCGTCTGACATCAGTACCTGACCTCACAAAGCACTTCTGGAAGAATGGTCAAACATTCCCATAGACACACTCCTAAACCTTGTGGACAGCCTTCCCAGAAGAGTAGAAGCTATTATAGCTGCAAAGGGTGGGCCAGCTCAATATTAAACCCTATGGACTAAGACCGGGATGCCATTAAAATGAATGTGCTTATAAAGGCAGGCATCCCAATACTTTTGGCAATATAGTGTGTGTGTGTGTGTATATATATATATACACACTTCTCAAAACAATTAAAAGAACACTTTGAAAACACATTAGATATCAATGTGGAAAAATATGCTGGATATCTATACTGATATGGATATGGACTGGGTAATGTGTTAGGAATGTAAGGATGCCCTATTGTTTCATGGAAATGAAAATTATCAACCTACAGAGGAAAGTAAAGTAAAAAAATTATGCCGCACGCTAGTCCATTCTGCTGAAATTACATTGCAGCAACTGAAAATGGTACTCAGTAGTTTGCATGGCTCCCACATGCTTGTATGCATTCCTGACAACGTTGTGGCTTGCTCCTAATCAGATGACTATTAGAGTACTGGGTTATTTGCTCCCAAATGTGGACCAGGGCATCACTGATCTCCTGGACAGTCTGAGGTGCAACCTGGCATCGTTGGATGGACCAAAACATGATATCCCAGAGGTGTTCTATTGGATTTAGTCAGGTGAGCGTGGGGCCATTCAAGGGTATCAATTCCTTCATCCTCCAGGAACTGCCTGCATACTCTCGCAACATGAGGCCAGGCATTGTCATGCACCAGGAGGAGCCCAGAACCCACTGCACCAGTGAAGGGTCTGACAATGGGTTCAAGGATTTCATCCTGATACCTAATGGCAGTCAGGGTTCCACTGTCTAGCCTGTAGAGGTCTGTGCGTCTCTCCATGGATATGCCTCTCCAGACCATCACTGACCAACTACCAAAACGGTCATGCTGAACGATGTTACAGGCAGCATAACATTTTCAATGGCTTCCCCAGACCCTTTTACGTCTGTCACATGTGCTCAGGGTGAACCTGCACTCATCTTTGAAAAGCACAGGGCACCAGTGGCGGACCTGCCAATTCTGGTGTTCAATGGCAAATGCCAATCGAGCTCTATGGTGTCGGGTAGTAAGCACAGAGCCCACTAGAGGTCATCAGGCCCCCAGGCCACCCTCATGAAATCTGTCTCTCATTATTTGGTCAGAGACATTTACACCAGTGGCCTGCTGAAGGTCATTTTGTAGGGCTCTGGCAATGCTTATCCTGTTCCTCCTTGTACAAATGAGCAGATACCAGTCCTGTTGATGGGTTGAGTTCCTTCTATGGAACGTCCAGCTCTTGTAGAGTAACTACCTGTCTCCTGGAATCTCCTCCATGCTCTTGAGACTGTGCTGGGAGGCACAGCAAACCTGGCAATGGCATGTATTGATGTGCCATCCTGGAGGAGTTGGACTGCCTGTGGAACCTCTGTAGGGTCCAGGTATCACCTCATGCTACCAGTAGTGACACTGACCCTAGCCAAATGCAAAACTAGTGAAAACCAGTCAGAAAAGATGAGTAGGGAAAAAAATGTCAGTGGCCTCCACCTGTAAAACCATTTCTTTTTTTGGGGGGTCATCTCATTGGTGCCCAACTAGTACACCTGTTGTTAATTTTATTAACACCAAAGCAGCTGAAACTGATTAAAAACCTCCTCTGCTACTTAACTGACCAGATCAATATCCCAGGAGTTTAATTGACTTGATGCTATACTCTGATTAAAAAGTATTCCTTTAATCTTTTTGAGCTCTGTGTGTGTATATACAGTATATATTTTGGCACTTTATTTGCTTATGGTCAATTGTTTTTTGTCTATCTATGATCAGTTGTGGAATCTGTCATTTATTTGTTCAACGGCCGGCTTATAGTGATATAAAAGTTAACTACAGAAAAAGTCACGCTGGCCACCTGCCCCCTCCTCCATACACAGAACTAGTTTTGATACAATCCAACAATGCATTGTGTTCTGAAATTGGGCAGTAAAGCAGCTGAATAACAGGATTCCACCTATTCACAGATTTTATTGCATTGTGGGATTGTAGTAAATTCTATGGACGGAGGAGGGATCAGAAAAGAGTGGGCAGTGCAACTGTTCTGTATAGTCAATGCTGCAGTTAACTTTTACAGTGCTGGAAGACAGCATCCGGTCATTTTGAAGGCGCAAACAGGGGGGGGATGATTTAGCACAAGCGCACTAAAGTCAGAAAATAAGTGGCCCTCCTTACAGTCCTCCAAGTGAATGGAGGTGTGCTAGAACCAGATGCAGAGTCACCAGTACCCAAAATAAATGCATTTCACTTGTTTATTATGAAGACCGCATCATGTAAGGCATAAGAAACAGATGGGTTCTCACAGGGTTCCTTTCTCAAGGCAACATAGTGACATTTTCACTATTACATCATGGCTATGTTGACTTGAAGAAGGACTCTGTGAGGCCCTGAAACATTTGTTTCTTATGTGATGTGGTTTTAACATTAAAGGCTAAGTTCACCTTTTAGGAAAAAATAAATACACATTTTTGCAGAAAAAAAAGTGCATTTATTTTTTTTCCCAAAGGATCCTGCAAGGAATTGCACCCATGATCAATGGATCAGGGGTGCAATGTCAGGCTCCTGCGGACAAGTGCTGCGGCTCCCAGCGCATACCTACGATATGGGCTGTTTACAAGCTGCAGGATTTGTGAATGAACTACAAGAGTGCTCATTAGCGCCTTCGCAGTTCATTGAGAACTACAAATCATTAACTGCCATGGCTGACGGTACTTGTAGTTCTGCCATTCATAGATCGCGGTGAATGAATGACCCGGCTGTGTGGGGGAAGCCCTGCACAGTTGCAATACTTTCAAAATGCGACAGCGGGTGCGTAGAGAAGATCCCTCTCCTCTGGCGGCGGCAGGTGCAGGGGGCAGATCTGCAACATATTACACTCAAAATTATGGTTGTAACATGCTATATGAACCATCATTTCTGGGGACTGCCCTGTACTGTATGTAGAACATGGCATATGATTGACACACCGCAGCACAAGATTCATTTCTCACCAGAACTGCCTACACTGGGATAGCTTTCCCAGTTTACTTGGGTATTCTTTTAGTTTTTGCATTACACTTTGACGCTGTGGAAAGAAAAAAGTAACCCATAGCAGTGAACTTGATTCATCATTTCACTAAAGAATCTTGATATCCTATTGATAATTACAATTTACTGCACTTTACACCATCTTTTAAATCAAATTATGAATGTGCTGTTGTAGTGTAAGGTCACTTTGCTTTCCTGCATAAAAGAATTTGGGGAATTTTTGTGTTTTTCTAGTTTACAATACCTGATACTAGGTCTTATTTTGCTCAAAGGAGTATCAGTGAGTGCAACTATTTTTTCTTTCACTAAGAGGTTAGACAAGTTTGAATGTTTATATTATCCTTAGAAATGCATGAAGGAAATAGCCAAATTCATAAACTTACACTGCTTGCATTTTAAAAAATAAAAGTTTAGAATCTTACAGTCCCTCTTCAAAAGAGCTCAGACCAGGAGAGACAGAACAGCAGAAGGAGTCAATCAGTTGTGTAACATTGCATGAAACATGCTGGTAAGGAGGAGAGCAGAGTTACAGAGGGCTGAGCCAAGCATGGCCAGATCAAGAAGGGTCCTGGGGTTGGCTACGCACGCCCCCCCCAGGCTAGCCACCCAATGGATGTTTTGCCTGGCCACTCAGCACCGAAGTGGCAGAGAGAATTGAGGCTATAGCAGGTGCTGTGTTTTCCCCTCCAATCAGAACAGTGTTCCTTTGTGTGGCAGATAACACAGGATCACTCTTCCATTGGGCTGCACACACCGATTACATGCTCCCTATGTCCTCCAAGGGCTACTCATCTCCTAGCAGGACACGTGGGTGGGGAGCCAGTAATCAAACCGTGTGTGCAGCCCAACAGAAGAGTGATCCTGTGCTATCTGCCGCATGGAGGAGGGGAACGCACAGCACAACCCACACCTACTCCTAGCCCTGTAGCAGTTTCCCCCTGTAAGGTGTGTGTGTGGAGGGGGGTGAGCTTACAGGCAAATGATATACAATAAAAGGGAGGGGGGATTAAACGTTTGTGGAGTATTGGGCGGGGGGCTATTAGTGCTGGGAAGTATAACGAATGGGGGAAATTTGCGCTAGGAAGGGGGGAGTTGGAGGGATATGGGAATGTATGCAAGGAGGAGGGATGATATGTGCTAGGAGGGGGGTTGGGAGAATTTTCTTGCTAGGAGAGGGGGGGGGATTTGGGTAGGGAGGGATGATTCATCTTGGGAAGGGTAGTTTGTAGGAGGTTGTGCAAGAAGGGGGGGTGATATATGCTAGGAGGATTTTGGGGAGAATTGAGCCAGAAGGGGGGATTGAGAGGAATTTTTGTGCTGGAGGGTTTGTACTAAAGGAGGGGATTTGGGTAGGAAGGGATTGGAGGGAAAGGATTTGTGCGGTGAAGGGGGATGAGGGGGAATTTTGTGCCAGGAGGGGGTGGAGGCTGTGCAAGGAGAAGACATTAGGGGGATTGATGATGTGAGGGGGGAATTTGTGCTAGGATGGGAAATTTGAGAAGAGCATGTGTGCTAGGAGGGGTGATTGTTTTTGGGGGCGAGGGAGATTTGTGCTAGGAGGGGGGAATTGGTGTGGGATTTGAGCTGGAAGGTGGGATTGGGGGGCAAAGACTTGTACTGGGAGGGTGGATTTGAACCTGGCGAGGGGGAATTTTTGCATTTTTGGGTGAAAGAATTTTAGCTTGCAGATGGAATTTATGCTTAGGGGGTGAGTGTGCTAATCAGTGCAGACTTTTTTTTTTTTTGATGGGGAGGGATTTATGCTGAGACAGGATGCTTACACTTCAGGGGCGCAGTTTGTCATCTTCACCCTAGGTGCTAGATGACCCAGCACTGCCCATGCTAGACACAGGACACTCAACAGATCTCCTCCTGCACACACAGTACATAGCTTAGATAGGATTCCCTTACAGACACAGCCTCAATCTGCATAGTGTATATCTGGCTGCTATTTTGCAGTTCTGACCTGCGAAATTCCCAGGTCTCAGAGAGGCTATGTCTGTAAGGGAATCTGATCCGAGCTGTGTTCTGTGTGGGGAGGAAGAGAGTGACTGACTACCCAGGGTATGTGCAGAGTAGGAGTAATCTGCCACCAGTAAACCCAGCCCTTACCTTGCTGACCCCTGTCCTCAGCAGGGGACTGTACAGGGGTCATCAGGACTGACCACTGTCCTCTGACCTGCTGACCCTCTTTCATTTGCCCTGCTGACCCATCTTCTATCCTGATGACTCCGGTTCTCCATCCTCCTGACCCGTCATCTGCTCGGTTTACCCGTTCTCTGCCCTGCTGACCAACTGTACACTGCCCTCTTGTGCACTCCGCTGCTAACCTCTCATCCTCTGCTCTGCTGACCCCCTTTACACTGCCCTGCTGACCTCTGTCCGCTGCCCTGCTAACCCACTGTACACTGCCCTACAAATGGTCTCTCTACTCTGTGTCCTAAAAACTTCTGACCCTATTCTCTGCCCTGCTGACCCCTGTACACTGCCCTACTGGCCTTACATCCTCTGCCCCCCCTGACATTTTTTTACTGCACCCCTACATTAGACAGGCTAGATCTGGCCCTGGAGCAAAGCAGTCTCCTGCTTCTCCTCTCACAGTCACAAGGGGTTATTTACTAAAACTGGAGAGTGCAAAATCTGCTGCAATTCTGCATAGAAACCAATCAGCTTCCAGGTTTTATTGCCAAAGCTTAACTTAACAAGCTGAAGTTAGAATCTGGTGCAGCTGTGCATGGTAGCCAATCAGCTTCTTAGTGCACCAGTTTTAGTAAATCTACCGCACACGGTAGAGAGGAAACCTGTAAGTGTTACTGAATGGGAACAGTGCAAAATTAGGTCTCCTACTCAGCCAGACAGGTCATTGTTTTGTGTAAATGTCAGACCTGGATGACCAGAAAGACAAATCCTTTGATAGGAAACACAACTTCCTTATATGTGCTTCATCTCTGTATAAGGGTTGCCACCTCATCCCTTTAAAACCGAACACATTAATTACCACCTTAATTGGTCACAGAACCTGTGTAATTAAATTCACTTTGTGCCTTACCTGCATTAAGGCTAGGTTTATATGCTTTTCTGCAGCGTCTCCATTGAAGTCTATAGAACCAAAAAGGCAACTTTTTTTGTTCGTCCCTGAGCCTTTCCAAAAAACGCACCAGGTGAAACACGAAGATGTGAACGTGTCCCATAGGAAATCATGTTAAATGGACTGTAGTCCGTTTCTGGAAAACACTTCGGTGTGAACCTACACTAAAATTAGCCTCAGAGCCTGAGTAATTGATATGGGTTCGGTTTTAAATGGATGAGGTGGCAACCCCACTGTGTATGCATGAAGAGCTGACAAGTTTTGGTTTGTTGACTCTGAAGATATTTTATTTATTTTTATTTTTAAATGATCAAACCATGCCAAAAAAGATTGTGCATTGCTGGACAGAAGAGGTAGCTATGTGTTGTCAAATACTGTACTCACATAATAATGACTAAGAATTTGAGTACCACTAAACAAATAAACGTTTAACCATTAGCCGCCCGGCCTATAGCCGTTTGGTGGCCGCAAAAATGCTCTAGCTTTCCGGGTGCACGCCATTTGGCGTCCTCCCGCACATGCGCAGTTCGAGCAGTTGCAGAGCCGCGCAGCGGCGTGATCTGTCACCGTCCGTGTACCTCGGACACGGCCGATGACAGATCCGAGTACCGGCCCCCATTGCCGGTACCATGTGACCTGCTGTGACCAATCACAGCAGGTCCCATGACAGTTGTATACAATGGATGGCTTCATTCATGCCATCCATTGTATACTAGTGCCTAGCTGTGAATGGTCACGACAGGTCACATGCACATGTCATGTGATTAGCTGTGGCCAAATCACAGCTAAGCACAAAAAAAAAAAACCTGAATGAATCGATTTCATTTAGGTAAATGCTTGCTTATAGCAAAGTAATTCTTTGCTATAAGCAAATTGTGTAAAAAAAAAATACTGATCACTTCCCCAAAGTAGTACAATGTTACTATGGTAACATTGTACTACTTTGGTCATAGTAAAATATGAAAAAAAAATCTTAAAAAAATTTTAAAAAAATGTAATAAAAAATTAAAAATAATTAAAAAAAAAAATATATATATATATATAATTTTTTTTCATACTGTCACCAGTCAGTGTTCCTGTTCACTGCCATGCCAGTTATATGATGATGCTGTACTGAACTGGTGACAGTATGTAAAAAAAAATAGTGAAAATAATTTTTTAAATTTTTTCAGTTTCCGAAAAATTATGACAAAAAAATACAACTTCAAAAAACTCGCCATTCCTCTTATGAAGTATGTCCGACTGTCTACTCTGCAAAAAGGGGTCATTTGGGGGATATCTGTACTATTCTGACATTCTTGGACCTCAAGAAAAATAGATTGGCTGTCAGTACTTCAGGATTGATCAATTTTCAGATCTATACCATAGTTTGTGAACTCTATAACCTTCCTACAAACTAAATAATACATCCTAATTTGGGTTATTTTCACCAAAGACATGTAGCAGAATACATCTCGGCCTAAATTTATGAAGAACAATTATTTATTTGTAAACTTTTATAACAGAAACAAAGAAAAACGTGTTTTTTTTTCAAAATGTTTGGTCTTTTTTTGTTAATTTAGCAAAAAATAAAAACCCCAGTGGTGATTAACCACTTGCCGCCCAGCCACCGCATATAAACGGTGGCAGGGCGGCACTCGTAGGCAAAAGCACAGTTTAAAACAGCTGCCTTCAAAACAGGTAGGGGGTGTGCGCGAGGCGTGCGCCCTCCCTACCTTTCCCGCGATTGACGGTGATCGCTGACACAGAGCAGGGCTGCATTGTTTACACACAGCCCTGTTCTGTGTCAGTTCTCTGACAGCTTGTGAGAAGCTGCAGAGTTTCTCTTCCTCGATCAGCTCCCCCCTCCCTCCCCCCCGTCCAGTACACACCCCCGCACTCTAGTAAAACACTCCCCTTACACAGCAAATTCTAAAAATGTTAACCCCTTCCTCCCCAGTGACATTAGTACAGTTTCAGTGGTTTTTTTCACTGATCACTGTATTGGTGTCACTGGGGATGTCAGTGACCCCAAGTCAGTTCCCCCCCCTGTCAAAATGTCCGCCGCAGTCCCGCCATAAGTCGCTGGTTGCCGCCATATGTCGCTGATTGCCGCCATATGTCACTGATCGGCGCCATTATTAGTATAAATAAAAATTAAAAATTCCAGTATCTTTCCCGCCATTTGTAAACGCTATAACTTTCACGTAAACCAATTAATTTACACGTATTGGGATTTTTTTTAGCAAAGACATGTCGCAGAATGCATTTTGGCAGAAATTTATGACTAAATTTGATTTTTGCTTTTTTTTTTACTGGACATGTTTTATAGCAAAAAGTCCAAAATATTGTTTTTTTTTTTTCCTCAAAATTGTCAGACTTTTTTTTAATAGCGCAAAAAATAAAAACCGCACAGGCAATCAAATACCACCGAAAGAAAGCTCAATTTGTGGGAAAAAAAAGGATGTAAATTTAATTTATGTACCGTATTGCATGACCGCGCAATTGTCCGTTAAACTAGCACAGCGCTGTATAGCAGAAAAATGGCGTAAATTGCAGTATTTATACCATAGTTTGTAGACGCTATAACTTCTACACAAAGCAATCAATATACACTTATTGGGATTTTTTTTACCAAAAACATGTAGCAGAATACATTTTGGCCTAAATTTATAACCAACTTTGAGTTTACTATATATTTTGTATAGCTGAAAGTAAAAAATATTGTTTTTCTTCAAAATTGTTGGCCTTTTTTTGTTTATAGCGTGAAAAATAAAAAGCGCACAGGTGATCAAATTACACCGAAAGAAAGCTCTATTTGTGTGAAAAAAAGGACATAAATTTTGTTTGGGTACAGCATTGCATGACCGCGCAATTATCAGTTGAATTAGTGCAGCGCCGAGTAGCAAAAAGAGGCCTGGTCATTAAGGGGGGTAAATCCTCAGGAGCTCAAGTGGTGAAATACCACCAAAAGAAAGCTCTAGTTGTGTGAAGAAAATGATAACATTTTAGTTTGGGTACAATGTTGTATGACAACATTGTCATTCAAAGTGTGAGAACGCTGAAACGTGAAAAATGGCCTGGGCAGGAAGGTGTAAAATTGCTCGGTATTGAAATGGTTAAAAAAAAAAAATCCTTTTCCAATTTTATGTGCTTAACAGTCCTAAAAAATAAATAAATACATTTTAAAATTTACACCAGAAATGACTTATTTACCAATGATCTGTCTATTTTGGCACTGAAATATTTTTTTATTATCATTCTGTTAATAACATGGCAAGAAATTACATTGTTCTATAGTAATAAAAACAGCATTACAATTCCTTTTGACAGGCGGGAAAATATAGATTAGCTCTAGAAATGCAGAAAAGATTTATTAGCATAAAATACAATTTTCTTCTCCCAGTGATCATTTTTGTTAAGTACAGGATTTCCTGCTCCCCCAACAAACATTAGGTAGTAAAGCCAGTAAATAAGGCCCCCCAATGCAGATGTAAAGAGGGGTGGGAAGCTTATTAGTCTTTGATATTGCACAAGCTAATTTCAAATCATTTAAAATTTCATATTTACATTTGCAAGATACAACAGCTACATAATTTAAGTACAAAACAATACTAACAATAAGCAGGTAAAATTACAAAACCAAAAAAAAAAGAGAATTACCTATACAGTACTTTCATTGAGAACAAATTCAGAAACACTACTGATGTTACACCAGTAGGTGACAGCATACATACACTTATGTACATTATAGGCAGTTGTTTGCCTGCACAGCCCTTGAAATGCAACTCTTACAAGATGGGCTGCAAATCATTTACGGTTAAGAGGCAAAATAAATGTAATCAACTTGTAATGTGACAAGTGATAAATTATGGAACGTTTGGCACATGGTCATAGGTAATCCATTAATAAACCAATACCAATAAAAGCGACATAGGGGATATTTAGGAAACTTTCAAAATAGAACAGGTAAAACCCCAAGATTTAAACAATTTAATGTGTCTGATGAGCATTTTAATCCCTGAATTTGGTGAAGAAAGTCTTAGATAAAATGAGTGACTGCCAGAAGCTTTTTGCCAGTGTCTTTGTTGTGATAGAATGCTGAAAAAGTGAGTAGGTAACACGTATATTCATGCCAATTTAATACGGTAACAGGCAAAATGCTATAATGAACATCAACCTATCAAATTATTTAGGTTTAAAAACCAAAATGATTGCTGAACTCCAACTGCTTGCTATTGCCAGGTGCAGATGGTTGCTCTTAGTATTTAGATTCTTGGGTTTTTCAGAATTCTGTTTCCATGATGAATATTGTTATAATTAAAGACAAATTAGAAATGCCTCAAAGTCAGTGGAAGAAACAAACATCACCATTGTGGCAACCCATGTGATCCCAGCATGGCCTACTAGGCTCAACAAAATGACCCACTACATAAGTTACAGAATATTCTGCTCCTTGGCTTCTCCAAACAGCCTGTCATGTCGTGTTTTGGGTTTGTGTTGATGGTATTAATTTGGTATCAGTTTAAGATGCTTCTGAGATCACTGAGAATGATAGGTGCATTTGACCTGCAGCTGCCCTCCTTCAAGTGGGTTTTGCAATCCTATAGGCTTTAATAGGGGAGCAAAACTTGCTTGAAGCAAGCGAAAACCCAGTCTACACTGATAACTATTCCGATTTAAATGACCTTACCTTTATTGGTATTGAAATTAGAGAAATATATATTTAGTGTACAGTGGGGTAATTTACAAAAATTTAAAGAAAATAGAAGAATCTGGCTTATTATTAGTAACTGCTCCACTTGTGTTCAAGTTCTGGGAAAAAAAAGCCCAAGTAAAGACACAGGGCTATCTGCTGAAGTTCCCATTATATTTGTAGTTTTTACAGATAGACAGCCATTCAGAATAAGACATTTAAACCCTCAACCATACTGCTCAATTATCTGGAAATACCAAGAATGCAAAAAAGTATCTGCAATAGGCAGTCCAGGCTGTATACTGTGCAGTTGCCAGCTACCTGCCCTGACAGTGCTTAGTCCCTCTACTATCCTCAGACCATGTGATACTGAAATGGATGATGATGATGATGGAACAAGACAAGATGCAATGGACCTTTTGCTGGCCATACACTTTATAATGTGATTGTGCAACCTCTGTACAATCTTTAGAGTTACCAGTTATGAGGACATACCTAAAATACCAATTCTCTGTGTTTTAAACCAGACAGGCCCTTGCACAACAGTTAATGCTACGTCTAAAGGAGATTAAAAAGTCAGATTGTAGTGTGTGGTCAGCCTTAGACCCACATTTATTAAACCACCAATTCAGGGTAGCAGGCATTGTAAATGGCTGCTACAATAACAGGGTACAAGAACATGGCGAAGCCCTTTTGAACATTTCAGAACAATGTAAACCGAGTTAGATTTATTATAAGAAAATATTTGGTCCTTGGTACATTGGCACAAAACAGAACTAGGCTACGAAAATCTGGATCCTAATCCATACAGATCTCTAACAGACTGCAGCCATACTTTGACATAGAAATTTGCACAGCATTAAATTCAGTCTCTCAAACTGTCATAAAAACATGGCCAATTTAGTTACAATAAGAACATAAGCATCAGCCCAGATATCAGTCATTTCCTCATATGAAGTGCGTCCTGGAATTTGGTACTGGTATATCGGGCATGGAATCCTTTCTTATTGATGGTGTCATCTGTGTGGAAGCGTATCATGATAGAGTCTCCAGCAGAATAGATTTCTTCAGGAGGCTTAAAAAAAAGGAAAAAAGGAAAAGAAGAGTACATATCAGCGAAAAATTCCTAGAATGAAATAATACAGATAAAACTGTTTCAGGCATAAAAAAGGGAAAGTGGGTATAATGCCAATAAAGCACAAATGAAATTTTAGCATTCCAGGTGCATCAAAAATAAAGTTGCCTTAGAAGAAAAGCCTGTCCCTGCTAGAAAGCTGCAGAGTGGAGCCCTTGCTTTGTGTGGAAGCAGTGGTCTCCATGCAGAGGTGCAGCAGCAATAATGAATCAAGACTCCCGGTGCTTGGAGCACTGAAGATCTGACTCAACAGGGATGCGAGAGATCACTGCTTTCCCACACAGCACAGCATGCAGGCTGTGGCTGCTTTTTAACAAAAATTGTAAGACTCTGTGTACCTTCTGTTGTGATACCCCTGGAATGTATTTAGTGGAAGTTCATTAAGGCTTTAATGTAAAATATCTCAAACATTTAAAAAAATATGTATAATACAGAGATTTTATAGAGAGAGTGAGAGAAAGCCATGCTAGCCAGGGAGAAAATAAATGGATGTTCTGTAATATACAGTACCCATATCATTTTATTTAGCTTAACATACCACTTTGCATAGATCAAACAAAGCTGATCTGGTACCATCAGTAGTACACTGTGATTTAATCCATACACACAACATTTTCCAAAAGCAAAGCCCATGCAATATTTTCAATGCCATGCATTTTTTCAAATTTCAGTAATTTCATTTTTTTTTATTATTCACTAAACCTTTTGTCTTTCAGGTTTCTACTTCTAAAACTATTGTTAGGTTACAGTTAGCGTTAGCAGTGAGCTTTTAAATGGTGTCCACTGAGAAGCCTGCCTTTCTGGGTGGATTCAAATAAAATAAAGGCTTTCAATAGTCCTTTTTCTACAGGAAATTAGCATTTACGACTCCACAGCAATGCAAAATTTTTTTAACTGAAGAATGCAAAAATTATAATGAAATAACATAACAAAAAACAAAGTTACGATAACTCATTTATGTGGCTTAGTGCATGAATGCTAGAGGGCTTTTAGTCATGGGTGTACCGTAGAACCCGGAGCTGAGGGAAGAATACCGTATGAAAGTTCCAAAATAATCCAAACAGGATGGCATAGAGCAGTGATGCAGAGCAGGCACAAGGCAGGGCAGTGACAGAGATCCTAAAGGAATGCAGAATCTAAAAGCGTTTTTTACCTTTCACATTTCATCCCACATATAGCAAAGCAGAGGTGGTAGATCACACATTTTATGAATCTTGTAGCAGATAAAACAGTTCCTATAGGTGTTTAAAGCCCAACTTAATCCATTGTTAGAGTGGAAAAGTTCACATTTTTAGATCTGTCTGTGACCCCAATTAGGAGAGTTCCCTTAATTTCCTATCCCTGTGGTACCAGTAAGCACAAAAAAAGAAATTTCCCATTTCATTAAGAAAAAAGTGATTTTTCTGCATCCTCAGTGGAGTTTCCAAATCCCTTGGGGGGAGGTGAAATCTCTCCAACAGGGACACAAACCCCCAGTAAGCTTTTTCCTTGCCAACACATTTCTGCTTTATCCAAAACAAAATACATTTTGCTAGTTTGTCTTCCCCTGAGTATTTTTGTTGCTGAACTTGTACTGCCCTCTAAATACATACCCCTGATCCACAATATCTTGCCAGCCTTGGAGCAGTACTGTCATAGCCATCATAGATTTCTATGTAGTCATAACCACAATCTGATTCTTCTTCCATTTCAAATGTTTCAAAGATTAATTCCACACCATAGCCATCTTCTGCTACAATGACCCACTCACAGTTCAACTGTACTGGGTAATTGTTATCACCATACTGGGCATGGGAATACAGATCTTTGGTCTGGATCTCAGCTTTTAAGCGTCCTCCACATTCTAAATAAATAAATAATAATAAAAAAAAACAAACACGTTAATAGGATTACCATCTTTAAAAAAAAAAAAAAAAAAGAACACTGGCCTTTTAAAAGGAATGTCCAGCCTTGACTTTGTTTTTTTTGATCAGTTTCATGAAAAGAACCTTAGCAGTTAAAATACTACATTCAATAAAATCTATTCATATACCTGTACTATATTTGGCCTGAAATCCTTTTCTCTGTACTGAAGCATCAGAATAGAAACGCAGAAACATATTGTTTGTGGATGCAATTACAGGCTCTGGTTTCGTGCTGCCGCAAAACCGCCCAAGAATGGAGAATTTGCTGTTTGGTCCATCGTATAGTTCAAGGTGATCATAGGCACATTCCTGGTGCAGTTCAATTTCAAAGTCATTGAAAACCTAGAGAATAATCATGAACAGTATAAGAATACACATCTCTAAAAGCAAGGTGAGCTTATACACTATTTGGGAATAATATCATGGTTTCCCATAAACCGTTTTAGGAGCCAACAGAATATAGTTAACCTATAAGTGGAAAACGTTTTTTTAAGTTTTGGATCATGTGAAGAAGCAACAGAACCCTGTTGTCGTTGTACGTGTCCATGTCAGGCCGATTCACCTATTTGTCCTTCTGGCTATCATAACAAAGAAGGAAAGTGATGGAATATCCATTTTACAGTTGTTGATGAAACAGAAATGGAGGGAAATTGTTTCAGTGGGGACACCTGTCTAAAATGCCCTTCTAGAGATTTGTAGAGATTAACTTTCATTCTCTGATGCACCTCTAGGACAGGGAATGAGGGAAATCTCCCAAAAGGACAAAGACAGCACAAAAACTGACCAATTTTAGACTTCCCTAGCCAAAAAAATGAACACGATATATACTTTATGATGAAAGTTGTGCAGTTTCCAGAACCAAGATAATTTTCACCAGTACCATAGTTACTTAGAAGACCTAATCTAGCAAGTACTGGGTTAATTTTGTAAAGTACAGTTTATAAAACCCAAAGACTGCATAAACTTTGGAGGCTAAAATGGACAACAAAATACCAATCAATTTATGGGATCCTAATTGATTTTTCCCTGGTATACTTTGTTTCTTTATCGTACATCACAGAACACAGAGCTGGCTATAAATCATTACTATCTGGGTTATGCACCACCTAAAGGTGAATGGACACTGGCAGACCAAAAGCAGACAGGAAGTCCTCCCCTATATAACCCCTTCCATACAGGAAGTCCTTGTAGTGTCCTGAAGGCAATGATCACTAAAGTTCAGTTCAGCTCAGCGCATGTGGAGGAATTACGGACTCGCCTCAGGCTGTGGTTTGTGGCTCTAGCCACCAGATTTTGCATTAGTCTCTTGTCAGTTTACAGATGCAGGGTTTTGTGGTTAAAAAGCTGATCTGTGGAGTTTCCCTGTAAAAAATGGTCTGCGGCCTTTCCTTTTCATGGAGAATGCCTGTTGGTGAGGATTGGACAAATACTGTACATTCTCCGGGAAAAGCGTTCCTTTTTACCACTTAAAAAGAAGGGCAGGCATCTGGTTTAGAGAGGAACAGTTGCTTGGTAAGCTGGTACCTTGTCATCCAGGCAGTCTTTTTGGTGCACACACGCAGCTGGATCCATAGGGAAAACACAGGGCCAGGGCTTCTGCTCCAGAAAAAGGCCCATCTAAGAAATCAGAGCCTGTAAGCTGAAATAGGTCAAGGTTCCATTCGATAAGTCCTTTCCATGAACTTGCTGGAAATGATGGTGTTCAGGGCCAATTCAAGTGCTCAGTTTCACTCCAGGCCATTACAAAGGAATATTCTGTCTGCATGAACAGGAAGGTTCAGCGTCTGGATTGCCATATGTCCCTAGCTCCCAGTGTGTCACAGGCGTTAGACTGTTGGATGGTTCCTCAGAACCTGGAGAAGGGGAGTCTTTCCTTCCAGTAGTCTGGTAGATAATGTCTATCAATGTATGTCTGGCTGGGGGGCCATTTTGGAATCTGCCTGAGTACAGAGATCCTAGTCTCCTCAAGAAATGCATTTTGCCCACCAATATTCTGGAGTTTTGGGCTGTTCGGTTTGAAATAGATAATAAAATAAATTGAAATAACTGGACAAATGGTTGCAGAGTCTTTCAGTAAAAAATTAGTCTGACAATGCCACAGTATCAATTAGTAGGGTGGCACTCAGGTCAGGCTGCCAAGAGAAGAGTTATATGCCGATACCCAGGCTCAATGACAAGATGGACTTCGTGAACTTGGCGGTTGACGGCCCTTGGGCATTTCCGGTCTGGCCAGACCTTCTGTCTCAGGGACTAGCCTTGCACACTTTTACAATTGCTCAATGACGGCTTGGCTACTGAAGCCCAGGTGCTGAAAAATTGGGCTGTCTCTGGGCCATTTATCTCTACTCTGTTGAAGGCAGGAAACCTTGTTTCCTTGCCTCCTTACAGGAGTAGAGATAAATTTGCCATTAAGGTCCATTAAAGGCCAGTTATCGACTCAGTTTTTCCAGAGGCCGATTTCTCATTCGTTGTTTCGTTCATTTCTTCAAGGGTGTCTAGTATGGGTCCGCCTGTTAAACTGTGCTTTGGGGTTTGAATTTGGGTTTGGCAGTTTTGCAGAAACCACCTTTTGATCCAATTTGTGATTATCTGGTAGTCTTATTGACTCAAAAGGTGTTTTTTAATTCCTTTTCTTATTAGTTGTGATCACTTTGATGAGAAGGGTATCAGAGCTGGCAGTTCTTTTGTGTAAGGAGCCAATTTTTGGTCCTTCACCATGATAAAAGGGGTGTTTTGGCCTCATCCATGTATTTTGCCGAAAGTGGTTTCAAGTTTTTTTTTGAATGAGGACATTGTCTTGCCTTCCTTTTTTCCCCGCAGTCTCCAGGAGAGGAAGTTCTTCACATTTTTGATGTGGTTCATGCTGTCAGAATTTATTTAATTTTATCAGTGCAGATCAGGCAGTCCGGATCGATTGTTCTGCTTGAAGGGCCAGGAAGGGTCAGGTGGCATCCAAGGCAGGTAGTTTGCAGTCAATTCACTAGTTAATCACTTAAGCCTATGGCTTGAAGGATAACGTTTCCTCTTTTCAGGTAAAAACGCACTCTACCAGGAGTGTGGGAGCGTCTTGTGTTAGTGATCGAGTGTCAGTGACCAAGGTCTGCAAGGCTGCAACATTGTCTTCGGTACATGCGTTCATGAGCTTTTACCAAGTAGATGTTGGAGCCGCAAAGAAGACTGCTTTTGGCCGCAGTGTGTTGCAGATGGCAGAGTAGGTTCCTTAGGATTTATGTTTTTTTGTCTGTCTCCCTCCCCTCAACTGCATTGCTTTGGGACATCCCAGATAGTAATGATTATAGCCTGCTCTGTGTCCCGTGATGTACGATAAAGAAAATTGGATTTTCTCTTCTTGCCTGTAAAATCCATTCATTGGAATACATCATGGGGTACGAATGTCCCTCCCCTCTTTCTGGGGGTCCATTGCTTACTACAAAACTGAGGGACTTCCTGAATGGGAGGGGTAGGGGGAGGACTTCCTATATGCTTTTGGTCTGCCAGTGTCCATTCACTTATATGTAGCACATAACTCAGATAGTAATGATTACAGCCTGCTCTGTGTCCCATGATGTACTCCAAGAAATGTAACTTTACAGGCAAGTCCAAAAAAAACAAAACATTAATTTTCAGAAACAAAATATCAGTGATTTATGCCAAATTATAACAAGGAACCGAATTGTTTCTAAGAAAAGAAAAAAAAGTCAAGACAATGTCCAATTAAGATTTTCTGATAATGCTGACCATCTGCTACTTTGAAAGAACACAAATGAACCTCTTACTACTCTGGTGAAGGATTTATCCACAAGAGTATTTACAAATATATGTATTTTACCTTTATGAATATGACAACTAGGAATGCTAAATAATTAAAGTACACTTACAAGTTTGACTCTATGACCAGCAGTAGTGGATATGCCCCACGTGCACTCCTTGCGGCTTGGATACTTATCAGGATAACTTGGGCTCGAAATGGTTCCTTCAGAATTCACAAGTCTGTGTTCACAGCCAGCTAGAGATAATCACTGTGTTAGCAACATGCAAGGATTCAAACAATGCACTGGCTTTTTGCATTCAAATACTTGGAACTTAGGTTATGTAAAATATTCCATATTACTCTAATGTAAGACACACCCTAACTGTAGAAATTGCTGGCAGGTTATTGAGCATTTATCCAACATTAGCCCTTGCATAAGGAACATTAGTCCTTTAATCCAGGGAAAAGATGTAATATTGTGCAGCTTCCAACTCCTTAGATGTGGTGGTACATTGGTTTCTTTTCAGAATTTTCTTCTGTACTTTCACCTGATGATCATGCCAGTAACAATTCATGTCCTAGGTTGACAATGCTCACTGTACTAGATCAATGGAGGAGTAGTGTCACCCAAGGACAGGGAGTATTAGGCCAACAGAACACCTCCCCCCTCTCACCATAACACAGGGTCGGTGTTCTGTAGCCCACATAGAACCAATAACACTGCTGATATATTTAACAGACCAAAAGAAAGCAAAAAGAAAACGTTCATTGTTAGGGTATACATACACTTAAGTTCTTCATGGGAGAGAACAAATGGTCAAAGACCAACATATCTTATAGTAAATTTATTTTAGCCTGGCAATTTTAAAATATCACTAACCTTACAGCGACCTAGTATGAGGTGCGGGCCATTTATTCTCAGACTTTTTTTTATACAAAAAGGGAGGCACAAAAAAAAACTCTCTTCTCTTCTACTGGCTAACTTATTATTAGAAGCCTTAAAAAATGAGAACATATTCACCCATGAACACTAGTAAAACTAGTAAACTTTTACACATCCCAGTTTGTAATGTATTTACATGCACAGCATTCTGGGAGGAAAAGCACAACAATTACTATATATAGTTATATGAGCTTTATCTGTTAGATGGACATTTCATAGAACAAGTGTGAAGAGTATTTTCGGATTTTACTCATTATTTCCATAGCTCATTTTCTGATTCCACCCTGTGTTTTCTCTAGCCCTACAATGTCAAACATTGAAATAAATTTCCATATACCTTACTTTATTAATGACTAAAGCTAAAGAAAATGTTGTAAAAAAACCTGACGAATTTAAATTTTTATTATTTATTTATTTATGTACCTTGAACCACAAAGTGAATCATCCCAGTATTCAAAAGGCATACTGTATAAAGCATTACTACAAGCGCCGGGATTTACCACACAAACAAAAGCTGCTGTATCCCAATGCTCTATACCAGCTATCAAATAGCAGACCGAGATCCGAACACTGACTGAGCAACGCTCCTGTCCAGACCATCAGCCCACCAGTTTAAACTGCCAAATCCCCACTGCTGAGCAGTCATTGGCTGCCAGGACTGCGTGAGTCACAGAAACCAATGATGTCACATGTGCACCTCACCCCCTGCAGCTTGTTCTCCTGGCCTACCCACAGAGTATAACGTGATGTCACAGGTGCACCTCGCCCCCTTAGAAGGGTTCACAGAACAGCCCCCACCCCCTGCAGCTTGCTCTCTTGGTCTGCCCGCAGGGTATAGCATAAAGTCATGGGTGTGCCCTGCCCCTTAGCAAGGTCCTCAGCACAGCTCCCACCCCCTGCAGCTCGCTACTTCTGCCGCCTCCCGCTCCCTGCTTGCCCTCAAGGTATGTTTAAGTGCACGTCAAAGAAATTTACAGGGAGCACTCTGATGGGCACATTTTATGTTAAGGGGGGTACTCAGATGGGCACATTGTGTTAAGGGTCATTCTGATAGGTACATTTTATGTTGTGCTCATCAGAGTGCCCCCTAACATAAAATAAGGGGCATTCTGATGGGCACATACAATGGAAAGGGGCACCCTGATGGGCTGCACATGTGATCAGTTATGATACCAGCCATTTGATGGCTTGACAGATCATGCCATGAATAATAAATGTGACAATTATTCATGGCATGACTTGAATGTAACTCTTGGGAAACACCATCACATCTGCTACGCCATCCTAAAAGCAATACTGGAGCCACTATTTGAAACACCCAGTTCGGCATCAAAATGCTGAGTGACACAATTTCACATACTGGCAAAATTTTAGTAAATTTTTGCATGGCTCTGTCACAGAACAAACTTGAGATTTGGATCTCAGCCGGAAGAAATTTTTAGTAACCGGACCTCACTGAATTTTAAATCAATACACCTACTCTAAAGGGCATTTAGAGTATATGCAATTCAATTACACAGCAGTACATTTGTGTCACCTTATCAATTTTTTCTTTATTACAGGTACTTATATATCACTGTCAATTTACATATATATATTGTACATTCACATCGGTCTCTAACCCTCTCAGGGGCGTACAATCTAAAGTCCCTAACCCATGAACATTAGGGCCAATTTAGACAGGATCTAATTAACCTACCAGCATGTCTTTGGCGTTTGGGAGGAAACTGGAGTACCCAGAGGAAACCCACGCAGGCACAGGGAGAACATGCAAACTCCAGGCAGGTGGTGCCATGGTTGGGATTTAAACCAACTACCCTAGTACTGCCAGGCGGAAGTGCTAACCATTTAGCCACTGTATTGCCCAAATAAATACAAATAGATCAGAAAACATGGAAGTAAAGAAGAAAAATAAAGGTGAAAATTAACCAAGCACTTATAGTCCAGTGTATCATTAAAGTGTCCTTACTTTGATACATGGACACTTTATATAAGAATCCATAAAGTGCTATAACCTGTGTAGCTAATGCTTCCAAATGCTGATCTTATATCCATGCGCCAGTGATCCTCCTCCAACACACCAGAGAACTTACCAACTTTATATGATCACCCGCTACAGGCAAGTCATACAGTGTTTATTGAACAGAGCTTACCACCATCCACATCCAGTCAATTCTCTTCTCCTCTCACCGATGTTTAAAATGAATTAAGGATTATGTCATAAGGAAGGCAAGGAAAAACCAACAAAAACCTTTAAATCTTTCAGAAACCATGAACCAGGCGGAGACAAAGTGCAGTTTAAAATCACACCTTTAAATTAAATTTAAAGAAAAAATAACAGTTCAGGAATGTAGTCAAAACGGAAGACAGGGTTTGGATGCCAGAGTGCGTAATCAGATGAACCAGGGTCATGAAAGCAGAAGTCAGTGTAGTCAGGAGCCAAAAATCAGGAACATGAATCAGAAGGCGTCAGCCAGACCAAGTTGTACACAGGAATACGGACAGGTACACACTGGAGATCATAGATCACTCAGGGGCAAGGAGGATAGGAGCTAAGCTGCTAAAATAGCAAAAAGGGCTGTATGTGGGCTAGACTAATGAGGTAGGTAATGGTATCCAGGTGAATCACTGTGGAGACAATGAGTGGCTGGCAATTAACTGACAGCTGAGCAGCTTCTGAGCACTGAGACAAAAAAGCTGCTCGATAAGTAGCAGGAGCCCAGCCCTGACAAAACCTTTATTAAAATACTAAAACACCTTAAGGATCCCCACTGTAAAGTGTTCCTCCCGAGTGTATAATGGCATCACTTCTGGGTGTAGGGGCGGAGCAGGCGGGGATGTCATCCCGCACAGTACACCTAGAAGTGATGCCATTATACACCCAAGAAGAAGCAGAAAGGGACAGCTCACAATAGGAGTGTATACAGCAGGTACTCCAGCATATCTGATGTTATAAACAAGCGCATTTTCTTTTGTGTGAGCCATTGCACTTTACAATGTGAGTAGGGATCGTTTAGCTGTTTTTAGTATTTTAATAAAGGTTTAAAAGTTTTTACACTATGTGGTTTTTTTCTCATCTCCCTGATGACACACTCCTTAATGCATTTTAAACAATGGTGAGAGGAGAAGTGGCTGGCCCTGGCTGGATGTGGATGGTAGATCAAAAACGAATTCTCCTGCGCTCTAGGGCTCAGACAGGTGGCGAACAGATGGAACCAGGCCTGGAGGGATCGTCCACCAATGCATAAAGGGCTGTGCGGCTCCAAAACAAGGCTGGGGAAGCCCAATCAACACTGCAGAATGAAATGAAAACGAGAAGCGCACCAACCTGTACTGAACACCTACTCCCCTGATGGGACTCATGTTAGCTTCAAGTCCCTGTGAGGACTTACATGCCTGATTTTATTCGCTGTTTGTGAGTATATTTTTTACAATTAATAAATTTTGGTTACTGAGGTAATGCGCAAGGTTGGTGCGCTTCTCGTTTTCAGTGGATGTGGATGGTGGCAACCGCTGTTCAATAAGTGTTGTGAGACTTACCTGTAGCCGGTGGTCAGATAAGTTGATGAGTTCTCTGGTGTGTTAGTGGAGGATCACTTGAGTATGGATATACGATCAGCAATTGGAAGCATTGGCTACACAGTTTATAGCACCTTCTGGATTCTTTGACGCATGGACACTTTAAAGATGCACTGGACTTAAGTGCTTGGTTTATTTTCACTTTTATTTTTATTTGTCTTTTTTCAGGTTTTCTGATCTTACTTCTTGTATTTCTTTGATAAGGTGACAAAGTAGCACTGTATAATTAATTTGAAAAGACATACTGTATTTCTTTGGATTATGCTTTATCTGGGTGCTTGCTTGTATGTTCGAGTGTGAATGTATAAGTCTTTTGTGCAATCTTGCAATGTGTTGATACTATTTTATCAAAATGCACGTCTGGGCAAAATAAAACACGCAGCACATCTGTGTAATACATGCACATTTCCCCATGTTTTATTAAATTAAAAAAAAACTCTGCAAGTACAGAAAAGCACATGCTGATCCTGCCAACAATCCACTAAGTAATTTCCTCCAAGGAGCTGACAACACAGTGTGCTGAAATGAAATCTCAAGCAGTGTTGTCAGCCCTGCCAAGTTCCATCTGCTGGACTATAGCACACAACACAACCACTCATCTTAGAATATAATTGAGGGGGATCATCTAAAATCCAGCAGGGAAATCATCTAAAATCCAGCAGGGAAAACTCCGGCAGTGCTGAAAACACTGTTTGGGATTTCAGTGCAACAGAGGCAGCTTTGTCAGCTCATCAGATTTTTGACAGAACATGTATTTTTTCTGTATTCGTTTTTTACGGGGTAAATCCTATGAGAAAGTACATTCTTCTGCAGAAATGTACTGGATATATTTTTAAAATATTTTGCCCAGACATACATTTCAGGTCAATTAAACAGTCTTATTTTGCAATGGCAATATCAATGTGCATTAAAATTTTCAAGGAACCCTGTCATAAAATAAATGCATGGTCTACCAATTCTAACCTCCTTTAGAAAACACTAGTTGCCCAACTGTCTTTCTTCAATACTTTGTGGGTCATTTACCCAGAACAAACATGCAGTAAGGGACATCAGAACTACTGATTTACATGCTTTTTCTTGGTCAGTGACTCAAAAATTACTAAAGCCATTGAACAGCATCACAGCAAGGCAGCTAGCCACTTTCAGAAGAGGGGTGTACATAAGTAGCCCTCATATTTCTGTTATGACAGATTTCTTTTAGTGAACTTACCTTCTTTACAGTCATGTCCATTGTCATGAAGCGTGTAGCCATTTTTGCACTGGCACATATAGCTGCCAAATGTGTTGATACACTCGTGCTGGCAGCCTCCATTTTCTTTGGAACACTCATCCTTATCTGTAAAACAGGCAGATGCAGCTTTGATATGTTGCCATGCAATGGTGGCATACATGACCTTGAAAACAGTTTACATCTTGCAGTTACACCGATGTTATGCTAGTTGGTGCAGTTGTACTCTGCAATATCCAGCTGATGGATGCAGATGTAAGGTTCATATACTGTATTCAGATGCACCAGTGCTTGAACAAGGCATTTTACACTATCAGTAAAAATTAATTGGGGATTTCATGTCCATTAACAGGAGGTACCTTCTTTTACCCGTCAATATAGGGCTGCTCATAAAAGCAGATCTTTCACACAAAACAAACGATTGAAGCTCTGTTATGTTTCCAATGTCCCTGAAAAATACCCATCTGACTAGCATAAAGTTGATGTTGAGCACACATACACAGTTAAAAAGGTATGATTTCTTGTTCAAGGGGTAGAGTTATGACAATCACTTTTGATGCTCACAGATGCTTGTTATTACTTGCTTGTTAACCCCTATACTGGATATTACAGTCAGGGCATTAACAAGTGGCCATATATTAATGGTCTATGGTGGCTAGAGCACTTCTGTTAAACAACACATAGAAAACTTAAAATGCTACAAAATGTAGGCTAATGTTTACTGTGCCAATCAGTGGTTCAAGGTTACCATTTTAAACAAGATCATGCCATCAATCCCATAAAGAGGTGTACTGCACCAAATACCCATTTACACATATGTAAATAAAGCCTGGTACACATGTACCAAAATTTGCCCAATTCAGCAGGAACTGCCTGAACTTTGGTCCATGTGTAATCCTCTGTTCATCCGAAGCTGGTCTAACAACCGCCTGCTGTCCTGCTGGAAAACCAGCATTTGATCAAAGCTTACAGCCAATGGCTGCAGAGCTGATCTGTGCATTTTTATGAGGGATGAGTGTCTACACTGTCAGAATACAATAGGGCAGCGCGGGAGATCCCTGCATCCACATCGCTTGTGTGGATGTGGGGATCCATGAGTTTTTTTCTCATTCAACCTGCTGGTTAAATGAAAAAACATTAGGTGTATACCTTCCTTAAGGCTGGCCATACACTAGCAAAATACACACTATGGGCTGAATTAATGGAATCCAACAGATTCCTCAATTCACACAAATGCAATGGATGGATATGTCTACCCTGCTAGGCTATTGTGTTCTGTTGGAATATCCAAACAGTGCCTTCAGCTGAAAGGCCAAAAATTTGTCTCCTTTGACAAATAACTTCTGTTGAGCAGGCAAGGCCACCCACTGTTAGAATTTTAGCCAGTTCCCCTGAATCAACTAAAACTCTTAAACAGTGTATGATCCATTGAGGACTGGAAAACCCCTTACACAGTCCAACGATAAACTATGAACTTTTAGCTAGACAGAGCACTGAATCACAAGCTAGCTTTTTTAAAGAGCTCTACTCTAGTACAATAGCAGCTAGATTCTCAAGCCTTTCCTTATGGTCTCTGTTCCCATTCTTATAATGTGGGCATTTCCAGAGAATAGAACCCCCCTGTAAATGCCACCACAGGTATGAAGACCTGGGAACTTAAATCCAGACACAGTTTGCTTTTGTTTTAAATAGAGTGGGGAAGGATTAGAACCTCCATCAACATTTATTGCTGCCCGACTCAACAAGACAAGAAATGAGGCAAACGGGGACAGAGACAGGAAGGCACAAAGAAGAAAAAAACAAAACAAAAAATAAAAAAAACTTTGCTGAGGTTTTTATTTACAGTTTGAACATAAGTTATGACTGGAGTTCAGCTCACCTTGGATTAAACTTAACCTTTAGCCCCAATACAGTGATCCTCAAACACAGTCCCAAATCACTTGTCTTCCTACACAACATGCATGTCATAGGCCCCATTCATATGGATGAGCCATACTCTAAGGGACTGCTGGAGACCGAAATCTGTACAATTACCCATAGAAATATATGGGGTGGAGCTTAAGCAAAATATAAAGAGGAGCCAGCCAGAACCATGTCAGAGGGAAGATTGCTGGCTCAGTGCTGAAGTATTATCCCAGATGGGCTCCACTTGGGGGGATTTGTTTTAAGGACAAAAATTCACTAAAGGTGAAGTTGACCTTTAAGCAGCCACTTAAATACAAACGTAAGATGAATGACTGAGCGTTCTGTGAAACTGCTGGTTATTACACTGGTAGGTCACAGATTGAGGAGCAAAAAGGAGTTCTACACAACAAAAAACTATACCCAAAAACAAAGCTTAAAGCAGAGTAGTCAGAAAGGACACATATGCCTCATTTCTGTATGTTGCTGACCCTCTATAACTGAAATGGATGTCCCATCTCTGGTGAAAGAGGAAGCTTAGAGGATTGTAAAAAAAAGGAGTACTGTAGCCTCTTAGAGAGGAGATAAATATATTTCTTACGCTTGCACACCTTTTAGAATGCATGCAGTGACTATATTGGCAGACTTTGCTTTTGGTGACCACTTCTTTCAGTGTTCTTTCTAGAATTCTAATATTTGAGGACTTTCCTTACCAGAAAAAAAGTTTACTTTAAATCCTTTTTTGGACACTGTGTTATCAGATTTAAATTCCAGTCTTATACCGTTGCCTTGTGATGTAATAACTTCTGGTTTTTCAGAGCCACAATATCTTCCATGTAGCTTTGACTCTGAAGTTAGACCACTGCGAATTTCCACATAGTCATACTTGCAAACCTAAGGAAATGATCATGTAAGATTAATACAAATAATATATTTTCCTTTTTTGCACAGTAGAATTTCTGAGCATTAGAAATTGTGGAAAAATACAAAAATTTAGAACAGTAACAAGTGCGAGCTAATCATCTCTTCGTGTATTGAACTTACATCATTGCCCTCAATATCGAAGACTTCAAACTGCAGTGATATCCTGTACTGTGCTGGAGCTACCACTTGCCACACACAGTTTTTGTTCATAGGATATTCATTTGGCCAGCCAGGACTTGTTATTGTCCCATCTAGTTTTGTGATGAAACCTCCGCAGGCAACTACAAGAAAAGTAGACCATAAATGCTGATAAAAGAAAAAAGGCTCACCTACAGCTTCACTATAAAGGGTAACTCCACTTATGTTGAGAAAAACACAAAAACATTCCTCTCTGGGTGATCTATATACATTACAAGGAATTTAACAAAACTTTGTTACAGATTCCTACCTTTTGTTATTCTGAAGAAAAAGATGGAAGGTTGTCTGTGTCCATGTGCAAAATGAATGAGAATGGGAGTGGTTCCTAAATATCAATCAATTGCTGCACCTCCAGGACTCTAATGGGGACAATTGCCAGGTCTGCATCGCTTTACGCCAGGTTCACACCTAAGCCTTTTCTGCAGCATTTTTCAGAAATGCAGTAAAGTCAATTTAATATGATTTCCTGTGGGACAGGTTCACATCTTCGCGTTTTCACCCGGTGCGTTTTTTGGAAAGGGTCATGGACTTTTTTTTTTAAACGCAAAACATTGCATTTTTGGTTCTATATACCACAATGGGAATGCTGCAGAAAATAATGTATTTTGTTTTTGCTAAGTTTTGCATTTAAAGTCTGCCCAGCAACAAGATAAAAAAAAAAAAACCCAGCAAAACGGGGCAAAAAAGTCAAGTGCAGAAATGCAATGCAGAACCGCCTCAAATGCAACCTGCATAGGTGTGAACCTAGACTTAGATGGGATTTCCCTTCAGGAGTATCTCACCATTTTTTGCAGGGGATGCCTGAAATCTGACTTGTATCTTAGTGCAGACGTTTGGGAATATCAGTGAGCCAATCACACAAGCCGGAAACGATGTTGCTGGGGGGCATTCTGTACATGTTCTGTGTATAGAACACCTCCGGGTAGCCATATAGCATTGCATTTTACATAAAATGCTGCTGATTGAAAAGGAAAGGTAATTTTTAATAACATTCAAATACAATGTCTCGCAATTGTATATGCCATTTTTTTTTTCTTTTCAAAAAAAGTGGAGTTACTCTTTAAATCATTGATACATTCCATCGTTACCAAATTTTTCTGGGCATACTAGAACTACACATCAAGAACAGACGTCTTTAACTGGTTATGTATGAACCTACTGAAAACCGTTTAAGAGGTACCTTACTGTCTCACTGCCATACTGTTACAAAACTATTCAGACAAACGCAATAGTGGATGGTAATTGTAAAATATTCTTACCCGTAGAAAGGTGTCCAGTTAAAAATGGCTCAGCTGCCTCTAATCCCAAACTGACAGTGTCTAATACATAATATAGACTAAGGAGAGGTATGCATAGAACACAGCGTCTTTTAAGGTCTTTTTTTTTTTAAATACATAAAAAAAAGTGTCATTATGTTCTTTCAGAAAAAAACTAAAGGGATAAAAGATATTACTAAATATTCTTTATAATATCCTGAATAATGCCTACAAAGCCTGGTTTGAATGTATTATAGCTTTGATCACTTACACCATGACATACTCACCTTCACAGTTTTTCTTGTCTGGAGTCAGCTCATATCCAGGATCACAGACACATTTATAACTTCCCAGAGTATTAACACAACGCTGAGCGCATCCTCCATTATCAGGCCTTGCACACTCATCCATCTCTTTTCAAAAATAAAAGATCAGCAATGCTAAATCAGGTAATGGAGTATTTACTAACAAGAAAGTCAATGATGGAACATTTTATAAGCGGATCAAACATGAAAGTAATTAATTCTTCCATCTCGAACATCAAACACAAGCTCAAAGTTTTCAGGCTTTTGATGACCTTGGGTTATGGTGAGGGATAGAATGTCAGCAGCATACCATGGATCTTCCGAACTGGTCCAAATCTTTATTTAGTGATCACATCATCACAACAAAAGCAATGTTTCAGAGCCTCGCAAGACCCCTTCATTAGGAATGTGACCACATAACATGCTTAGTAATGTGTTCCTGCAAAGCTCCAAAAATGTTTTTTGCTTTGATGTGATTGCTGAATAAAGCTTTGGACCTGTGCTGAAGATCCATGGTGTGCTGGTGCAATTCTCTCACTAATAATCTTCGGTTCAAGCCGGTGGTCACTGCAGCACCCATTTACATACACAGCCATTTTTCAGAAATGCGCATTGGGAATAGTATGTAAGAATCTTTGGACTGGGTTACGGTGAGGATCCTCTAAGAACCACCAAACACAAAGTATACAGCTGAATATTAAAAGTTAAAAAAAAAATTTCATATATCTTTAATTCTCTGGTCCTTTTCATTTCCCATTACTGCTAACAGATGTAAGACATGACACTGCCCAATACAGCGATCGCTGATCTTCTAAGCTAGAACACATGAATATGCTCCATACATGCTCCCAGTACACTACACAATCCAAGATCCACCAGAGGATTTCAGCAACAAAAAACAATTGTAGGCCTTTGTGTGTCACCTTACATGCCCTTACTGGTGGCATGATAGCGGTGTTATACCGGGGATGCTTCTACCTTTAACTAATCTTCATGTTCACAAGCACTTAACCACCAGTGAATGATTGTTCTTACCTACTGTACTAAGAATGTTACTTGGATCTACTTTGACTGTACCTAATAAAGGTTCTAATACAAATTACTATGATGCATAAGATGCATCTCACAGGCATTACACACAATTCCATATTGGCTATAATGGAAGCACATGCTACATGAGTATTAAAGTGAGACTGACTGGCTCCTGAATGCTGTTATGATCTGTCCAGCCATAATTAAACATTTAGAAGCCCAGACTGACATTTATAGAGAAAAGTCTATTATATATACACTGCTCAAAAAAAATTAAAGGAGCACTTTGAAAAACACATCAGATCTCAATGGAGAAAAAATATCATGCTTGATATCTATACTGATATGGACTGGGTAATGTGTTAGGAATGCAAGGATGCCCCATCGTTTGATGGAAATAAGAATTAACCTACAGGACTGAATTCAAAGACACCCTGAAAATCAAAGTGAAAAAAATTAGGCTAGTCCATATTGCTGAAATTTCACTGCAACAGCTCAAAATGGTACTCTGTAGTGGGTCACTTTGAGCCTAGAATATTGCACCTTTTCACAATATTCTAATTTTCTGAGATTGTGGATTTCATGAGCTGTAAGCATTAATCATCACAATTATGACAAATCACGACTTGAACCATCTTGCTTTGCATGTAATGAGTCTATCTCATATATTAGTTTCACCTTTTAAGTTGCATTACTGAAATAAATGAACTTTTGCACGATATTCTAATTTTTAGAGTTTCACCTGTATTTCACTATTTGGGACTTTAATAACAGCATATTATGTTGTAAACCACTGAGATGGTGTAATGTTTGAGTCATATGCACATGATTATGTGTACAATATAGATGCGCAATCCTTTTGGATTTTTATTATGGAACAGTTCTAGTTGTCCCAAAAACATTTACAGCCTATCCAATATCTTACCTAATTTTGATGAACAGTTTTCATACAAGTAGGCCTTTAAGAGTATATTTGTTTTTTCCTTAGAAAAGTAGAATAAAGTGACCCATTTAATTGGCTGAGTGAAGCAATATTAAAATTTTTGAGACAACTCGGGTTCCCTTTTCAAAGTAAAGGACAGATAATTATGTCTTCAAATGTATAAACACTAGGAAAAGGGTATAGACATGGTTTTTGAAAAATGCTTGCGATATATTGCTAGGAAAATGATAAATTCACCGAAGTTAAAAAAAAAAAAACACATATCAGTAACCTTAATCCAAAAGATAAAATACCAAATAATGGTTTTATCTAGTATCACTCTGTAAATTTTTAATAAAATCTGGTAATAAAGATGTACTTATGTACACATGTACCAAAACATAATGAAATGAACGCAGCAACTATGGACATGGGTGCAACACAAATACCTTTGAAAAAGTTGGCAGAAAAACCAGCTTTATTGATGGAAGAGTCAGAGTAAAATTTTATCCACAAAGTATTTGAGGTAGATTTAACATCATCAGGCTTCTCATAGCCACAAAATTGTCCAATCAACGGACTATCTTCTGAAGGGCCATCACGTATTTGGAGGTGGTCATACAGACAATTATCATGTGGTTCAAACTGTAGAGCATAAAAATTGTTTGATACCTAATAAATTACATTAGCAATCAAATAAACAGCAGTTATGTATTTTTTTTAAGTTTAAATAGAGTTTGGAAAAAGTTCTAATTCTTTCCTTCCTACATTGTAGAGATTTCCCTACACTTCCTGCCCTACAGACAAATCTCCCCAAATACAGGGACATTTAAACTTCTAACAGGATTTCACAGAACAGAGGTCCCCATTGGAAGACATTCCTCTATCTACTGTTCTTGTGACAATGGTAACATTTTATTGTTTTCCTGCATTTTTTCGTCTTATTGATACAGAGGTTGCAAAGACAAATAGTATGTGGACACAAACTGCAATAAATGACAAAAACGGCAAACCCCTTCTCACACTGTCCAAAATCATAAAAAAATGTATGGAGTTCAACTTTAAAGGAATCTTGGTAAACTAGATATGTTAAACCAATGTGTAGCTTATACATGCAATTTTTTTTTTTTTTTTTTACAACCCACTATACCTTTAAATAGAGAGCAAACATTAAAACAAAATCCTGCCATGTACACCAGAAGTAAAATACAGCAATTCAAAGAAAACAAAATCCAGGGCACTCATGGCATGTCACTCTTCTTTATTTAATAATAAATACCAAAGGCTAAAGCAAATAAAACACATCCAGCTTTTTGAAAGCAGTGGAAGTAGAGAATACATAAAAAATGCAGATGGGGAGAAGTTTAAAAAAGAAATCAGAGGAAGATACCCAGTGAAGGTGTAGCCATATAAACAAAAATACTAAAGCAGCTAATGTGCCTTACTGCCGTACAAACCTTCAGAGCCTGTAAGATTCAAACATTATAAAATTTCCAATTGAAAGCTTTTATAGGACGATTTGTGTGTTGCTCACAGCCACTAGATTTTTATCCGCTTTATCAAGAAAGAGTAAACATGGATTCTAAGGGCAAATGGACAACTGTATGAAGAGGCCCCTAGTTGTTTCGTGCATGACCCTAAGGATACAGCAGATGGCCCAAGAGATCATAACCCATTTTTTTGTTTAAGAGGCTGGATATTGTACAGCAAAATTACAGATTTTTTAATTATCAATAATATATTAGAACTTCCAGCGGATAACAAGAGCTGCAAGTCTAAATAAAGAATATACATCCCAATAAGTAGTAGCTTACCTCAAAAGTTTGGAAGGCAAGACCAACTACATATCCTTCAGAGACCGAAATCGTCCAAACGCAGTATTTATCTGGCCGATAATCATCCGGATAATTAGGAGACTGTATCTGACCCATGTCCTTTTTTAAACTACCTCCACACTTAGCTGAAAGTAACAAATATCTGCCAGTTAAAACATATGACCAAAAATATTGCAATATACAGTACAATAGCTTTTAAAACAGCAATGACTGCCAATTACGATATACCATAAGAAACAGAAATGTTGGCCCGTATTAAAAAAACAAAAAAAGTATTCCCCTAAAATTAGTGACTAGACCAACTCAGAATAATAATAATAATAAAAAAAAACAAAAAAAACAAACAAACTATATCCATCATCTCTACCAGCATATACTTACCTTTTTTTTTCCCTTCACCGCTACTCAGCTTAGCTCTAGGAGATAAAGAAAATGCCCAATACTTCCAGATCCAGAGGAACATGTGACAGTGCTGGGCTAATCAAAAAACACAAGAAGTCTACAGTGCTCGCCATCCATAACTTACACTGGAATTTGTTTTTTTACTCCTAGTGACCAAATAGAAAGGGGTAAATTAAAGTTAACTTGTTATTTTGCAATTCCAAACAAGCAAAACCCTTCCATGGGCATGAAATTCTCTGTCAGGGAGCGAGGAGCCAGACACACAAGGAGGTGCAATTAAAGGTAGGTTTATTATACAAAACAAGACAGAGTCTATGCAAGTCCAACAGCAACAGCGGATGACTTGGTAGAACAGTAGCCAGGAAGGATGATCGTCAGAGCCGGGGTCAGAAGCCAGTAAGGATGACGCCAGAGCCGGGGTCAGAAGCCAGGAAGGATGGTCACCAGAGCCGGGGTCAGAAGCCAGGAAGGAGTCTTGCCAAAGCCGAGTCGGTATCCAGGAGAGCAATGAGAAACTAAACAGGAGCTTGCTGCTGTGCAACAGACAGGACACGAATGCAATGGACAGCTACAAACTGCAGACTTATATGTGATAAGCCGCCACCTCCTAGGGGAGGAGCCGCAGAGGGCTGAAAGCATAAAGGATCCCACAATGCTTTGCAGACACCTAAGATGGATGCCAGCACATGGAGCAGCACAAGCCCTGAGGAAAGGTAGGACCTTGACATTCTCTCCAGCAAACACTTCAACTAACTCAGAAATGGTATGGTGCTAAAGTCAAGGGAATACGCACACACAGCTCCCTCCTTACATGGTCAGTTGGACTGTAGTTCATAGGGCATCTGCTGTAACTTCTGTCTTGCTTACTGCTTCCTGTAGCACTGATCATATTCAAACTTCCAAAACTGGTTTCAGTCTTATTGGCAAGTGTAGAAAACATCTTAGCATTGTATTTTTATTTTTTTAGCATACCAAAATTTGTATGCAAAGGACAGCAAAAAGGATGTTTCAAGAACACCAGTGAGTGTAATCCAGAATCAAAATATTACATAAAAAAGGGAGTGAGGTGATACGGTGCAGTAAAGCAATGCCTGGATGAAAATGTGATTATTCAGCAGGTAGGCGGTGTTCCGTGGATACATCCTAGTTTTGTTTTTTCTTTTTTTTTTTTAGTTAAAACAAAAAAACACACAACACCAGACCCTTGTGATCAGTAGGCACAACATTGTGCTCATGAAAAGTTTATGTATATTTCAGTATGCATAGCACAGACATTGAACTGGCACCTACCTTCATAAAATGCCAAGAAACCTTTACCAAGGATATTACTGCTACTTCGGAATTCAATCCATAGCCTACTGTCAGTTGATATTATCGGCTCTGGAATATGATCCCCGCATAATCTTCCTAGGTAGACAAAAGGGTTAGTACAACAAATGTAATAGTTGAAATACTGGATACTGAAATACTGGAATTATACATTGAAAATAATAAGGTTTCATGTTTCAAATTAAACAGCCAGCAATCATTTTGCTGTGGGTAACTCCTCCAGTTCTGCTCTAGTTTCCTTAGCTCATGTGAAAAGTAAAAGCTCTCTGATAGGGACAAAAGCTAGTGATGAGCAGCTGTTGACCAACAGCCTAATTTATCTCTCCAGCAAAATGTGGCAGCATTATAATAATAAACTATTATATTAGGGTTTGTCCCATTTTCAATGAAGCTGTTGTCAAGCATTTAGCATGCAATATTATATTCAAGTATACTTGATTCATTGGCCCTCATCACAAGGTTACATATATATCTGGCTTTCACAAGTTTTAGGATTTTTTTTTTCCTTTTAAGCATATAAAGCCATTTGGAAACTTGAACCATGACAGGGCAATCCTCTACTGTAATGGTGCAGAAGAGCAGCCAAGTGATGTAATCAGCCATACTTCTGAACTACAGTCCTCAAATATCACAGTAAGCTTACATATACAGAAATTACTTTGTTTCCACAGTTCATATAATCTGGTCTCATAATTGGTAATTACTGTTGATGAGGGTAATCCTTCAAAAAACACTTCAATGTACTTGAGTCATGGTGTTAAAACAGCTTCAAGAAACAATGGTCACATGAAGGATCACTAGTATTAGAAAGCATTTAAAACCATAAATACAGTACAGTAATGCATACAAAATGTCACCCAATACAAACAAACAATTTGGGTGCATGACATTTCATAATGGACAAGGTACCCGCCAACCACTCCCCTGAAGCTACAAATATATATATTTTTCTTTTGATCCTGCTACAAATCTTGTGAGCTGAAGACTACCTGTGCTGCACTCTATCCTTCTCTGGGGATAACGAAACACCTCCCCCACATGTTATGTTATGGAGAGGGGCGATATGTTCTACAGTGCTGCCCTAGGGTGACAATGCTACCTCTCAATAGATATACAGTGCCTTGAAAAAGTATTCATACCCCTTGTAATTTTCCACATTTTGTCATGTATTTTAAGTGATAGACCAGGGGTCTCCAAACTTTCCAAAGGGCAAGTATACTGTCCTTCAGACTTTGTGGGGGTCAGACTGAGGCCAATGGGAGTAGAAAATTTCCCGGTGTTAGTGGGAGTAAACAATGCCTCATCATTGGTGTCATTGGAAGGACATATCCCCAATTGTTGGTGTCAATAAGAAGACGCATGCCCAATTGTTGGTGTCAATAGTAGGAATTGTGCCCAATTGTTGGTGGGTGCAGTTAGCAGGAATTGTGCCCTTCATTGGTGTCTTGGTGTCAATAAGAGGATGCATGCCCAATTGTTGGTGTAAGTGGATGGAATAGTGCCCCAAGGGCCAGACAGAAGCAAGCAAAGGGCCACATTCAGCCTGCGGACCGCAGTTTGAAGAACACTGTGATAGACCAACACAAAGTGGCACATAATTGTGAAAAGGATAAATGGTCTTCACAATTTTTTTACATATAAATACCTGAAAAGTGTGGCATGCATTTGTATTCAGCCCCCTTTACTCTGATACCCCTAACTAAAATCTAGTGGAACCAATTGCTTTCAGAAGTCAGCTAATTAGTAAATAGAGTCCTCGTGTGTGTAATTTAATCTCAGTATAAATACAGCTGATTTGTGAAGCCCTCAGATTTGTTAGAGAACATTAGTGAACAAATAGCATCATGAAGGCCAAAGAACACACCAGACAGGTCAGGGATAAAGTTGTGGATAAGTTTAAAGCAGGAAAAAAAATACCAAGCTTTGAACATCTCACGGAGCACTGCTCAAGCCATCACCTGAAAATGGAAAGTGTATGGCACAAATGCAAACCTACCAATTCATGGCCATCCACCTAAACAGAACCAACAGGCTGGGCAAGGAGAGCATTAATCAGAGAAGCAGCCAAGAGGCCCATGGTAACTCTGGAGGGGCTGCGGAGATCCACAGCTCAGGTGGAAGAATCTGTCCACAGGACAACTATTGGTCGTGCACTCCACAAATATGGCCTTTATGGAAGAGTGGCAAGAAGAAAGCCATTGTTGAAAGAAAGCCATAAGAAGTCCCGTTTTCAGTTTGTGAGAAGCCATGTAGGGGACACAGCAAACATGTGGAAGAAGGTGTTCTGGTCAGATGAGACCAAAATTGAACTTTTTTGCCGAAAAGCAACACTATGTGTGGTGGAAAACTAAAAACACTGCACACCACCTTGAACACACTATCTCCACCGTTTAACATGGTGGTGGCAGCATCATATTGTGTGGATGCTTTTCTTCAGCAGGGACAGGGAAGTAGTCAGAGTTGAAGGGAAGATGGATAGAGCCAAATACAGGACAATTTTAGAAGAAAACCTGTTAGAGTCTGCAAAAGACTTGAGACTGGGATGGAGGTTCACCTTTCAGCAAGACAGCGACCCTAAACATACTGTACAGCCAGAGCTATAATGGAATAGTTTAGATCAAAAGCACATTCATGTGTTAGAATGGCCCAGTCAAAGTCCAGACCTAAATCCAATTGCACAGCAATTTGCAAGTCTTGCCACAGATTCTCAAAGAAGAATGGGCAAATATTTCACTCTCTAGTATGTGCAATGCTGGTAGAGACATACCCAAAAAGACTTGCAGCTGTAAATGCAGCAAAAGTTGGTTCTACAAAGTATTGACTCAGGGGCTGAATACAAATGCATGCCACACTTTTCAGATATTTATTTGTAAAAAATTTTGAAAAGCATTTATCATTTTCCTTCCTCTTCACAATTATGTGCCACTTTGTGTTGGTCTGTCACATAAAAGCTCAATAAAGTTCATTTATGTTTTCGGTTGTAACATGACAAAAATGTGGAAAATTTCAATGGGTATGAGAGCATCCTCACCCTAGGACAGAAGAAGAAAACCTTATGCAGGAACCACATCTATGGATTGGAAACCTGCAATAGATTACATTGTTGGTCTTGATTTAGATACACTTAGATGGGTATCTAAATGCCTTAGTATTAGGGTGCTTTTTTCTATATTTTCTTTATTAGGTTATAGATTAAAAAAAAATATATATAATTTACTTTTTTAATCCAGGTGATGATGGCTAGAAATTCCCTTAAAAGGCTTACCTGGACCAGTGTAACTGCTTTGCTGGAATAAAAAAAAGGTTCAATAACTAAAGCAGTGGCGTATCATCCATGGGTGCAGGGTGTTCACTGCACAAAGGTCCTGAGGGTTGGGGGGGGGCCCACTGTACTGTGAACACCCTGCACCCATGGATGATATGTATCAGGACCAAAGTCAGGGATGATCGGTGCAGTGGTGGACAGTTACAAGCACCGATCTCCCTGTACATCTTTCAATGAAGCAGCTGAAAGCCGCAGGAGGAAGAGAAGCGGTTTCAAGCTGCTTCACTGAAAGCCATACAGGGAGATCTGTGCTTGTAACTACCCCTATAACTTGTAATGCACCTATCATTGCTGTGTGTGCATTTGATTTCCCATCTGGGCCTCCCCTGTGTGCTCCTCAGGCATACCCCCCCTCCCCAGGTTTCTGATACCCAGTCTTCTCTCTGACACCGTGATTCTCCACAGCAATTGCAGAGTGAGTATCTCTCTCTCTCTCATTATCAATAAAACCAATGACCTAGTGCTACTGGAAGCCATGAAGGCCCATGCCATCACACTGCCTCCATGTTTTACAGATAACGTTGTGTGCTTTGGATCATGAGCTGTTCCAAGCCTTCTCCACACTTTTCTTCCTGTCATTCTGGTACAGATTAATCTTAATTTCATCCATCCAAAGAATGCTTTTCCAGTTTTTTTTCTGTTTTTTTTTTGGGCCAAAGTCTAATCTGCCTTTTCTATTCTTCAGGCTTATCAATGGTTTGCACCTTGTGATGAACCCTCTGTATTTACTCTCGTGAAGTCACCTCTTGATTGTAGACTTTGACAATGATACGCCCACCTCCTGGAGAGTGTCCTTCACTTGTCTGGATGTTATGAATGGGTTTTTCTTTACCATAGAGAGGATCCTGTGATCATCCACCACTGTTGTCTTCCGTAGACGTCCATGCCTTTTTATGCTGCGGAGCTCACCAGTGCATTCTTCTTTCCTCAGAATGTACCAAACTGTTGATTTGGCCACTCCAAATGTTGCTGCTATCTCTCTGATGGATTTGTTTAGTTTTTGAAGCCTTACAATGGCCTGTTTCACTTGCATGGACAGCTCCTTTGAACACATGATGTAGGTTCACAGAAATAGATTCCAAATGCAAAATACCACACTTAGAATCAACTCCAGACCTTTCCTTTTACCTGCTTAATTGGTGAACAAATAACAAATGAGTAGCCCACACCTGGCCATGAAACAGCTTTTGATTAAATTGTCCAATTACGTTCGGTCCTTTGAAAAAGGGGGGGGGGGGTGGCTACTTTTAAGAGCTGTACCACCTAAAGCCTTCCTACAGTTTGGATGTACATAACCTCAAATTAAACCTGAGTGTGCACTTTCAGCCCATATCCATTATATAACTATAGCTTGAATAGGTTTTGGTAAATACCTGAAAAAAATGAAAATTGTGCCTTTGTCCAAATATATATGGACCTAATTGTACTAGTGGTCCCTGTTCACTCCCTACTGACACCGTCCACTGCCCCCACAAAATCATTGTGAAAAAGATACAAAAATAAATTGTAAAAAATGGAATAATAAAAATAAAAAAATTCTGACATCCACTACATTGCTCTACTGACATCCACTGGCCACAACACCATCCACTAACCACCCAAAAGCATTTTGAAAAAAATAAAATAAAAAAAAACATTAAAATTGTGAACAAATAAAACTGTAAAACAAATTAAAACACAAAAAAAATAAAATAAAAAATTAACAACTGACACCATCCTACACATACTACTCACCGCCATACACTCCACATTGTACATTCCCCATTTAACATTACCACATTCTGTACTATGCAAGTCATCTCACACACTATTTAACCACAAATGTGTCAGGAAAATAACGAATGGACTTTTTAGGCACATAAACTCAGTACACAAAAGATAAAATCAATTGTTACTTTATTAACATGTCACATCTAAAACATATCAAATGTGTATTTAAAATTGCATTGCACAACTGAAACACAGCATGTTTCCCCCCCATCAACCAAATTACAGGCTGTTCCAATGGAAGCTATGTAGGGATGGTAGATGCAATTTACTTCCTTCAGAGGGTGGGGAATGTCCAAGCTGTGTAGAAAATGCCAAACATGTTTCACGACTGGAGTCACTTCCTCGGGCTAGCAACGCATATAGATAAATAGTGTGTTGTATGATAAAGGACTCCTCAATGCAGCAACCAAGGTCCCCCCCGGACGACCAGAAACAGGAACCCCACCGCCGGGTGTGGGGGTGCATCAGTTAAGCAGTAGTCAGGCAGAGAACGCCACAGGGATCACAGGCGTTAAGCAAAAAATCAGAAATCAGGAGGTACAGGGCAACAATCGGCATCATCATCATAATAATCCAGCTAGCAAGGATTAGTAATGGAGGACAGCATAGGCCTCTATAAATGAAGTGACGCATCCACTATATAGGCCTAAAGGGCATATGTGCACAACTATTAACCATAAAAAAAAAAGGCTGAAAGACCCTCAACAGATTATCTCCACTATAAAGGCATGAAAACCAATTGGCTGCATTATTGCCAAAGAAGAGACCCGTACAAAAGCCACAGATTATCCTCGTGGTGGTAGAGGAATCCCACTCTGAATCTAGGGCCCACTTTTGATCTTGCACACAAGCCCACTGATTTCATGATACGCCACTGAACTAAAGCTCAGATTACACACCAAGCTGAATTAACCAGAGGAGCAATTTATGCACTCTCCATTTTCCCTTCGTAATATATCTGCAAAAACTGCTTTTGTTCTGCTGTCTCTTTAGAACAATCTGACACCTGTGTAATAGGTGCATCCTATGTGAATATTTCCTTTATAAAAATAAAGATTTTATGTAAAGTACACAAAATAAATCAACTAAAAGTTACATGATTACAAAAAACTGACCCAATTACAATTTATTTGCCATCCAACATGCATTAAGCATGTTTTTCCATGTTGAATGAAAAAGAAATCTACCACAGAATCTTTAAAAATGGATGGCTAGATCTTGTCCCGTGGGTCAGGCTTTACTTGGAAAAGGGTAATGAACAGGAGAATATGAAGTGAAAATGTTGCTATTTAGAGATAAATCTACTAGATCCATTATGGAAATGCCTTTCACTGGCATTAAAAAAACGTTTCCCTGCTTATATATCATAAGCATATGCTGTATATGCCAGAAGAGAGCCTTTACCTAGTAATGGAGCTTTTCTCCAATAACCATCCCGAATCTCTATGTAGTCGTACCAGCATAGCCGACTTTTAAATAGGTCCATTTCTGTGAAATTCAGAACTATCTAAACAGCAAAAAAGTAAAAAAGTAATTACCAAAACATTTCTTATAAGACGTTCAAGATTTAACAAAAGCAAATGATAATGGATTAGATGAAAAAGCAGCATTTCTTTTCTTGCAAAGTGAAAGGCTATAAAAGAAGACCAACAAGTGGATGGGCCGTTTCCAGTAGCTCTCTCTTAGCCCATACATTAGTTTATAGTTCAATGCTAGTAGCTTTGGCAGGACTGATAACATTTGCATGTAGACCACCTTAAGTAATGCCTACAATACGTGTATTAAGCATTCATGCAACGAACAGAGGTGGGCTGTTTTACTGGTGCATTCACTCAATTCCATATGTATAACTCCGCCAACTGAATTAATAGGATCATGACATCAAGGTCCCTCTGGGGATCTATATAAACCCCATGGCAAATGTCTTGTCCTGGGAATGAGATGTTATCTGCCAGTGCCTGACCCTACGTCGGGGAGATGCATCCAAAAGACCATGTACAAAAAGACCAAAACACCAAAAAAGGATATTGAAGCTCATAGGCTAACAACGGCAGTATTTACTTTGGACGTAAAGAAATATATATGTAACCAGCATATCAATGCATGTCCCAAAGTTCAGCATGCCCCTTCACCCCTCCCCCTCCACTCCCAACCAAACCCCTACCCCACCTCCCAGCCTGAACCCCACACCCACTACCCCCTGGAAAGGCCCTTACCCCACTCTGAGGCACCTGGTGCCACCCACTCCTCCCTATATTCCCCTGGTCCCCCTTACCCCAAGAAAGCTGGACGGTGTCCCCCAAGAGATCCCTCCGGAGCAGTGGTGATGCTGGTGAAGAATTATGTCATTATTAATCGATGTGAGTGCCCAGCTGGGGTATACAAGTAATGTTATTGCAGTCAGTGTCCCAACGAGGAATTGTGCTGGATATCACCCCACTAGGAGAAAAAGGAGCTGGGGGGCACCCACAATGCCCCACACTGAATAGACTTTGTGTCTTTGCTGTTGGAATATATACCCCGCCTTTCAAATCCTCAAATATACAGCTACTCCCTCCGGACAACGATTAATATACTCAGTCCTTCCAGGCTTACCACCTGACTGGCGCCAACAAGTCCATCCTACCAAAAGTGCACTGTGTTGAGAGTAGCTGATAGACCCATGGATAGCCTATGTACTGCAGGTGGGTGCCTCGATTGACATCAGCATACTGGTCAACACACGGCGAGACTGTTCCATGTATGCCTTTTTGTTGTGAATATCCTCCTTTGTTCTATGGCCAGGATCTGCTGTGTCCATACAACAGTGTGTAGCAGTGCCCAGAGATCTCACCAGGACGGCACATGATATCCAAACAGAACATGGAAGCTGGAGTGCACTCCAGCGTCTCCCAGGGGGACCTCTTAAGTCAGGCGGTTGTGATGCCCTCTGCCTACAGGTTTTGTTCCTATCACTGACCAGGGCTTCTTCAGGGCGCAGCTTAGGGGTTGGTCTGTAGCCACCGCTATCTATCTCCGTTTCCGCGGCTGAATTCCGCTTCTTAAAGCAACCTCCTGGGGATATTTCCACCATAGACGCCACGTGGGTTCCCCCATACCGATTCGACAACCCACAGGGATATTGTAAAGCAAGGTCAAAGACCCCAAAATTTTATCCTTTCTATCCACAATTTTCCCCAAACTTGGGCTAAATCCAATCATTTACTATTTATGCCTGACTGGTGGTCAATCAACCAAAATACATGTAAATATGTAGGCATAGACCTACTATGCATAGGGACGGTTGCAATGATAGATCATTAAAATGTGAGTATCACCCCTATTTAGTGAATACAAGCGGCACATACACTCCACAGTGTTATCATTAAAACATTAGTGATAAATCTCCAATCGTCACCCATGCATTATATATCATTCATTAATACATATCCTGAACATTATCTCTGTAACAAAAAATAAATAAAAATTAAAAAATGCACATGATGTGATATCTAAAAAAAAAAAGTCCTGTGACATAAAAATTATATATTAAAAAAGTCCCGTGATGAAAGATGAAAAAGAAATTAAAGTCCAGTGATGAAATAACTTAATATGAAGAAAAATGTTAAAGGTATAGAAAACCTTGTGCAGTGCCCACCGTGCACCCCCACTCAGGTGTGCACTCACCAGATATTGCCTTTATTCAGGCATACTCAAGAGAATATCCACTAATATGACCAAGAGGTTCCTCCAAGAACAGCCCACTTAATGATTGATTGCCAGGATAATTCAAAACTCCATTCCACCATATCATGAAAAGAGAAGAACAAAGAATCTGCTCCAATAGTATATTACCCAAGATAGATAGATTTATTTACTCCAAGTAATGCACTTACAATGTTAAAAACATAAACAAGCCCAAATAGTGTGTCTTTGTGACCAGCAGATACCGCATAGTGTTCTCACCACCTCCTTAATCCGTAACATCTTTATTCAAACAATTCCTTCTACTTCTTAAGAATTAGGATCCCCCTAATTAGTGGCCAGGGATGGTGGCTGGTGGTTTGGAAAAGTGCATTTCCTGCCATGGATCTGAGGAATGTGGTAGTCTCAATTCTGTCTCCTACTTTTTTAATTTCCAAATCCGGAAATTCCATCTCACATCGATCCGCTTTATACCTAAGTAAGTTATTTTTTTCATTACAGTTTAATTCTTCTATGAATAAATGAAACTCATCCACTGATCCTCTCCATGCCACAAACACGTAGTTTGTCTGATATCTGGGCTTCTCATACTACGGTTTTCTTCCACCAACCTAAATGCAAACACGCATATGATGGCTCACATGCCATGCCCACTGCAACTCCTCTAGTCTGCCGGTAAAACTTACTAGTCAAACAAAAGTTATTGTGGAGTATGAGATCCAACAATTCCACCAAAAATAAATTATATGGACCGGACAGGGGATGTCTCAATTCAAGCCAGTTTGTAATGGCCTGGATTTCTATATGGTGGGGAATGGAAGTGTATAGTGACTACACGTTCACCCCCACCAAAACACAATTCACCAGTACCCTCAAGTCTGTCAACTTTCTCAGAAGATCCCCTGTATCAAGGACAAAGGAGAGTAATTCTTCCACTATATGTCTAATTCTCCTATCCACATACAGTATTGTCCCATGCGTTCGGAGGGTCCACCTACCCATAAAACAATAGGCCTCCCCGGTGGTCAGGCTACATTTTTATGGACCTTCGGGGCAGCGTAGAACATGGGAATATTATATTTCTTTATACAAAGATAGTCCCGTTCTTTTTTCTTAATCATCCCCACCTAAAAGGCTCTCTCAAGCTTGAACCTAATTTCAGTGACAAGGGAAGGAAAGGGGTTATTTGCACATCTTTTATAGCAAAACTCATTGCTCAGTTGTCTATATACTTCAACATAGTCCTTCTCTTTACAAATCACAACATTCTCACCCTTGTCACTGGGCTTCATAACTACCTCTCTGAGGTCTTTAAGCTCCTTGAGGGCTCTACGTTCTCCCTTAGACAAATTATCCTCATCTAGTAAGAAACAGTCCCAGTTCATTTCTCTTATGTATTTAGTAATCGCCTCCAAAAAAGTTAGGAGGTATCTTGATAATTAAAAAAGTAGGAGATAGAATTGAGACTACCACATTCCGCAAATCCACGGCGGGAAATACACATGCAACCAGCAACCATCCCTGGCCACTAGTTAGGGGGATCCCATATGGAAAATTCCTAAGAAGTAGAAGGACTATCATACAGAGTACCAAGAATTAAAAGAGAGATTCCGAGTAAGGGGATATCCTAATGCAGTGCTAGAAAGGGGTAGAGTGAGAGCATTAATACATAATAAGACACAGCTACTGCAAAGTAGAAAAAAAAAATTACAGCAAGATAAGGTGGGGTTGGTCACTAGATATGGAACACACGGGCGCCAGCTAGTGTCAGTGTTGGCATATTTTGTTACAATGTATGTATAAAGTGTAGCGCTTAACAAAATTTCAAACAATTGGTGAAAAAAAATGATTCCATGATAAGATTTCAAATAAAGAAAAAAGTCCCTACAGGTTGTGATGGAACAGGAAAAAAAAGCTTTCCAGAAAGGTATGACCACCTGTTAAGAGTGGTCAATCACGCTGTGTTATATAACAACCAGAAAGGCTGGAAAGCCGAATCTTCCTCTGGATCCCCAAGAGAGAAATGCCAAAGATCCTCCTTCAATGATCCCTAGTTAGGGTAGATGGAGGGGTATAACATAGGGACATATAATAGATTTACCCCTTTGGGCGGTGATGATGGGGATATGGAACAAAGTTAGAAATCAGTCATGCATCTCTTCCCAATTTGTTCACTCTAATCTGTCCAATGAAGGAAATATTTTTGGATAGCGCCACGAAAAGATATATAACAATAATGTGAAAAAAGAAAAACCATAAAAAAAAAATCACAGCTACAAACCTAACCTTAAAAAAGGTGCATATAATGGTAAACTAAACAGGTTGCGATTCATCCGCTCCGTGAGGATGTTGATGATAAAATGCGTGGGACGGAGCCTGTGGATGCGATGTCACTACATTCCCGAGCTGTCAGTGTCTGCGCATGAGGGATGAGGCTGGGTTAGCTGCATTGATTGATATCACGCTTTGTTTGCTGGTGTCGGCTGGGACACCATTATTTGTAAGTGCAATGAGTTTTAATAAATAAGAAGATTTTAAAGGTACTGCACCATGAGTTCTCTGTTCTCTTATATCCTGAGTGTTGGTCTGAACATCTGAGGAAGAGGTGTTTATTAAAGAAGTGGATCTATATTGCCGAGTATTCCCTTCAGAGTATTGCTCCTTGAAAAGAATATATGGAAACTACCTTCAGTGCTATTGCATCCTTCCGTAGAGTATTGCTCCCAGAGCAGAAAGAGCTTATGCGGATTTATAATTTGATCAGCATATTGCTCTGGTGTGTACATTTAATTTATTTTGGTGGTGGATTGGTACATGGTGAAATTTGTTGGGACACGAACAAGTTTTTCTTCATTACAACATAATATTGTTATTTGGACTTTATATTTTATCATTTATATCTAATAATATTTTTGTCACTAATTATATTTGGTTCACATTGTGGTAAAGCGCAACCTGTTTAGTTTACCACTAATCTGTCCAATGCCTCTTTGTTTAACCCCCCAGGTAATGTACCTTCTAATATTTCAGTTTTTCGGGATTTAGTCCTCAAAGATCTTGAATGAGTAAGGATTAAAAATGTTAAACCTTATAAAGACATTAGTTTAGGAATGGAAAAACTTTCCAATAGGAAGGATATAGTTATTCGTCCTGCAGACAAAAGGGGGTGCGATTGTAGTACTTGATAAGATAGCATATGACGACGAAATGGCCAGAATAATATCAGATGGAGATATTTACACGGTACTGAGGGGTAACCCTGTATTGCAATATAAAAAAAGAGCTTAAATTCATAGTGGATAAGGGATATAAAGATGGCATCTTGTATAAAAAAAAAAGACGGAATAACTTATACCATCTGCTCCTAAATTACCCGTGTTATATTGCTTGCCAAAAATACATAAAAGTATGGAAAACCCCCCGGGTAGGCCCATCATTAGCGTTATAGATTCCATCACAGCTCGAGCAGGTAAATACATCGATTATTTCTTGCAGCTATTGGTGATGAGCGCACCGTCATACTTAAAAGATACGAAACATGTCATCAAGATTTTAGGAGAAATTAACTGGAAATCAAGCTGTTAGCAACCGCTGACGTAGCTTTTTTGTATACATCAATATCCCACCAGTTGGGTCACGAAGCAGTGGAATTCTGAGGAAGGATGGGTCTATTCCAGCACTACAGAAATCTTTGATTATGGACCTACTCCAATTTTGCATGACTCATTTTATTTCTGACACACATGTTCGTATTATTTGCAGAAGAAGGGTGTGGCCATGGGGGCCAAGTTTGCACCCAGCATGGCCAACCTCTTCATGGCTAAGTGGGAAGGAGATGCGGTTTTGTGTAATCAAAGGCCGGAATTAATATTCTGGAGGCGTTTCATGGACGATATCCTCCTGATTTGGGAGGGGGATGCGAATTCATTGGATTTATTTCTGAGTGTTCCTAATGATAACCAAAAGGGGCATAAAACTTTGAGCCATGAAGTTAGCTCTAGTTCAGTGCATTTTCTCAATTTAAGGATATCTATAGTTAATGGGAGGCTCACTACTTCCATCTTTAAAGAAAACAGACAGGAATGGTTATATCTCTCTTGATTCTTGCCATCACCCTTCATGGTTGTCAGAAATGCCTACGTGACAATTTTTGCGGAAGATTCAGCTTTCCGGCCTTTCTGGTTGTTATACAACAAAGCGTGATTAACTACGCTTAACAGGGGTCATACCTTTCTGGTAAGCCTTTTATGTGAGTGGTTGGTGACATCCGCTATCCTTGGATTTTTCCTGTTTCATCATGGTCTTTGGGGACTTTTTTCTTTATTTGAAATCTTATGATGGAGAATATTCTTTCACTAATTGTTTGTGATTTTGTTAAGTGCTGCACTTTACATGTACATTATTTCTGATTGCCTGGTATCGAGGTGTAGTGTTTAGTTGCTATTTATTTGCACTTTATACTCTTTGCAGATTTACATTTTAAATTTCTCTTTATATTTTATTGTTAGATGAAAGATTAGAGAAGATACTGGGAAAAAAGACCCTGGATTATAGCAAGGAAAGAGCTTACAATAGGTGACACCCTAGTACGCTGTGACTATAGAAGGAGTAGAAGTGAACCCATGTATATACAACCACCTCTAAAGGGCAGGTTCACATGTCGACATTGTTCCATATGCAGATACGCTGATAAAATTAAAGAATCTAAGGATTAAACAGGTACAAGAACATATTCCATTAACTCCTTCTTAAATTGTTCCTCATCATGGGTTATATATAGGATTGTATGCCCATGTAATAAGGCCTATATAGGTAAAACAAGAAAGTAATTTAGACATAGGATAGGGGAACATCTAGCCAGTTTATCTGGCAAAGATGATGAGTCCCCAGTAGCTATTCATTTTGAACAATTTCACAACTCATCCGAAAGGTATAAAATGTGCAGCCCTTTTTTTAATTATCACTATCAGAAAGGAGGGGAGATTAAGAAAGTCCTCTTGGAAAAGGAAAAAGATGGATTTTTCTACTACTATGAGCCCTCAAGGATTAAATAATGAACTCATTGCAAACATTCCTATGAGGAGGAGGAGGGACTATGCCTACATATATATACAGTGGATATAAAAAGTCTACACACCCCTGTTAAAAGGTCAGGTTTATGTGATGTAAAAAAATGACAAAGATAAATCATTTCAGAACTTTTTCCACCTTTAATGTGACCTATAGGCTGTACAACTCAATTGCATAAAAAACTAAAATCATATGGTTGCATAAGTGTGCACACCCTCTATAACTGGGGATGTAGCTGTGCTCAGAATTAAGCAATCACATTCAAAATCATTTTAAATAGGGTTCGGGCTGGGAGGGGAGGTGGGGACTGGACTTTAGGACATGCATTGACATGATATGCTTGCTAGATATAGCTTTACGATCAAAATAAATACTGCTGTTAGCCTATGAGGTGCAATATCCTTTTTTGGTGGTTTTTGTTTGTTCCCTCTGGGGATCTACCATCAACTTTTGAGACAACAGGAGTGGCAAAAATTAATGACATTTTATTGCAAATATTTGTACTTTTACCCATCTACCACAATATTGAGATCCTGTCATCCTGTATAGTATAGAGGGGACAATAGTTGTAAACAGGTTTTACAAAGTTTAAAATCACTTCCCCTTTCACAATCTTCACTGCTTGAAATGGTGGAGTTTCCTTCTGAACCCCTTTCACAATGTTTGATTTGTCAGAAAAATGGTTACACCTTAAACATGGAACCTAATACATGTAAAATACTATTAGTAAACTCAACCAGCAATACTACTATAATGGTGTGAACCTCCTGCGCTCCCAAGTGTTTTTAACTAAAATAAATATGTGTATAAATCCCAAAGGGAGCTGCTAACATTAAATCATATACCAGTGATTATATTAGATAAAAGTAATAAGGAATGCAGCGCTACATTCAGATCATAAAAATATGTGAATGTGGGATCCCAAAATATCATATAAATTAAATAAATGTGACAGTGTTAAAAATATTGATAGGTGCTCATCAAATAATACCATCAACACAAATATAATAGATAGCTCCAAACATGTGAAAAAACATATGAAAAAAACATATCCATATATATATGCATAAAACAAACCTACACATATATATGATATAATCACACGTGCCTGTTGTGAAGTGAAATAACCATAATAATGGTACAAACGAAAATGTATCTCAAAGTCCAAAAATTATTATTGGTGACAAAACAGTAAACGGTGCTTCCAAATAATGCTGTTAGTGACCATAGGTGAAACTCGTGCAGATTTCTGAGTGTGTACAAATCTGAGAATCCAACCACCATCTGGATTAGCCTCTCACCTCATCCCTTCGACCCTTGCGGGTCAAAGAGCAGTAGAGGATCCCTCTCACGGATCCTCCAAGCACCAAATCACTCCAAAGGCAGTTTTCTCAGAATTTAGTATTCCCACTCTGGCTCTTCTCCAGGAAAAGTTGTAGTATCAATCTCTGCTGCATGCCGGGAAATGTAGTCCTGCCCCGCCCCCCACCTGTTGCTAACTCCTCCAGTGCTGGCCAGCACTGGAGGAGTTAGCAACAGGCGGGGGGCAGGACTACATTTCCCGGCATGCAGCAGAGATTGATACTACAACTTTTCCTGGAGAAGAGCCAGAGTGGGAATACTAAATTCTGAGAAAACTGCCTTTGGAGTGATTTGGTGCTTGGAGGATCCGTGAGAGGGATCCACTACTGCTCTTTGACCCGCAAGGGTCGAAGAGATGAGGTGAGAGGCTAATCCAGATGGTGGTTGGATTCTCAGATTTGTACACACTCAGAAATCTGCACGAGTTTCACCTATGGTCACTAACAGCATTATTTGGAAGCACCGTTTACTGTTTTGTCACCAATAATAATTTTTGGACTTTGAGATACATTTTCGTTTGTACCATTATTATGGTTATTTCACTTCACAACAGGCACGTGTGATTATATCATATATATGTGTAGGTTTGTTTTATGCATATATATATGGATATGTTTTTTTCATATGTTTTTTCACATGTTTGGAGCTATCTATTATATTTGTGTTGATGGTATTATTTGATGAGCACCTATCAATATTTTTAACACTGTCACATTTATTTAATTTATATGATATTTTGGGATCCCACATTCACATATTTTTATGATCTAAATGTAGCGCTGCATTCCTTATTACTTTCAGCAATACTACTAGCTGTCTTTGCAGTAGGTACAGTGGGATAAGGCATATAAGTTCTTGTCCATCATACAGACCTTGAAATCTACCCAAATAAAGAGGCACTTAATACCTTTTCTCCAGGTGTAACAGAGATTCTCCAGATGCAATGTGTATAGGACGGATAACCACTTGGATAACCAGGAGCAGAAAAGTTACCGCTGGATTCCAGCAAAGTTTCTCCACAAGCTTGAAAATGAAGACAAGAAAGAAACTGACAATCTAACGTGAAACAAAAAAAAACAAACAAAAAAAAAACCAAAAAACACACAACATTGAAAAGTTTTATCATGTTACAAAGTGCTAGTTTTTTTTTCTTATTTACCTAAAGATGTAGTTATAATGTATCTAAAAGCCAACTGAACTTACAGTTTAATCAGCTAATTACATTCCAGGTGCATCAAAACAAAATCTGTGCAAAAATTGGTTATCTTTAGAAGGTAGATGCAGTCTTAAAGTGTTACTAAACCCACATCAGTAAACCTAAGGGGTTAATCCTCTGCATTGTGTAAAAAGGCTGTTTGATCCAGTATTCTGACCTTCCCCTTCTACTGTCTCCAATCCATCTGCTGACAACAGAGCGCAAGGAGAAACTCTGCACATGCTCAGTTTAGTGTGTATGGCTAGAAAGTTTTGTTTTTTGCTTTGGGAGGGTGCATGTGATCAGCACAGGGCCAATCGGCACTGTCCAGACAGAGGGTCAGCAGTCATGCAGCCTTAAACAGTCAGAGAATGAAAACTCATTTTACAAGACTAACCAGTGCTCAGCTGGACACAGAAGTCACAAGACTGCTATATACTGCTGATGAGAAAAGGGTATTTAGCAGTTTATATTTACTAAAATAATTGCATTTCCATGTTCTTTGTACTGTGGGAGACCAGATATAGTGAATGCAGGATCCTGGGTTTAGTAACACTTTAAGCTTGTTAGACACAAGTAGAATTTCAAACGAAGGATCTTCCAAAAATTCTCAGAACATTAAAAAAAGTACAGTAATTCAAGATTTTGCATACCTTTTTGAAAATTGGCAATTTTTACAAGAAATGCAAAACAACCATGCAGCATAAACAGTATCAAAGTGCATAGTATGAAAAAATATAAAGACAACAAAAACACAGAAAAGTTGTACTTGAATAAATGCAAAAAAGCTGATAACTGCAGCAGACCACAGTATACCCAAGTAAAATACTGCACAGTCAGCCGTTTGTGTACTAGGACCTGAAAACTTCTTTTGCTTTGATGCACCTGCAATGTATTTGGAGGATTTAAAAACAGAGTTCGATAGCTTTTAAAAGAGAACTAGAATCAGAATGCATTTTGCTTTGGATGGAGTGAGCAAGGGTTAGAGGCTCTGAGATTTTTATCTCAAACTGTGTCCCCATCAGGGAAAGCTCCCTTCACCTTTTGTGTGAACAGTAATTGATGAGAAAAAACTAAAACATATACATGAACAAAAAATAATATTAGAGTGAAAAAGTGTTAAAAGTTTAACTTAAACAAACTTCTTGCTGCTTGTGCTTCTCTCCACTTCAAAATGCAAGGTAAAACTGCTGTCCATTACACTTTAACATCTTTGGTCCAAAACAGTATTTATTTTTCCAGAAATCTGTACTTTGAGTAGAAATGAGGAAAAAAAAAAAATAAATAAAAAAAAGTACCTGGGCACTTATACAGCTTCTTTGCCTGAGCAATATCTCCTTGACTGAGGCGAATACGCTGCCCAATAGTTGGTCGAACATGGTTATTAACCCTCCGGGGAAGTATTGTATCAAAATATACACTCCTGTTTAGAAAGAGAATAAAAAAGTATGTTACAGAAAATGCTGGTTATAACACCGCTATGTTCCTACAATTCATATTCTGCACTGACATGGACATTTGCTTTTTTTGCCTTCTTCATAAAATGTCTCATACATTACCCCAAGCCTCATTATCAAAACTGGATTTTTACTATGCACATCTTGATTTTTCAAAGCTTGGAAACACCATTTAACAAAACAAAAATAAAACAGAACAATTCTTCCTAAGACCAAACCTTCCTTTACATCGACAACAATAGAGATGTGCTAGGACGGTTGAGTGAAACAGACAAGGTAAGCAACCAGTGAAAATAGCACATTTTAAAAATACAATGCCTTTCAACACCTAACAGAGAAATTATCTTCAAATCAAAAAATTTCCTGTAAACCAAGAAAAGCTTTATAGCAACTGTTGACAGCTAAAATCAACTAACCAGTAAGATTTATGCAGTACAGTAGATTAATATGATGGTCTTGTATTGCAAAGATACTGTCTGCTTCCAAAACAGACTTTCAGCTTTTACTAGGTCCACTGGCTAAAGCAGTCTTCCGCTGGTTACTGGTATTCCGATGCAGGTTTATCCAGTATGCCTTTAGAGTTTAGCGGATTGAGCTGTGCCATAATGAGTCTGGCTACATACTGCACTGATCTAATTGCAGCTTAAGATATTGGTATTTACTGAATATGCATTCTCGCTGAAAGCATTTGTTGAATTGGTTCGGCTTCTTCCTAAAACATAAAAGCTTGTGAGAGTTGATAACTGGTCACCTTGGGACATCAAAGCTGGATTAAAAGCCAGCAAGCTAGACTGCTTTTTATTCCCGGTCCTACTCTGCCCACCACTATGTAAGAAGGATGAGCTAAATACCAAAATACCATGTGACATACAGTATACACTAAAAAGTGAATATTTGTGATGGATGAAAGGATTAATCAACATTAGGGTCCCTGGCAAATGAGCTGCCATAATCCTGGTGTTTGGCCAACTAAGCCATGAAAGAGAATTCAAGTTTGAAGACCAGGCACCTATAATCCTCTTCTAAACACACTCCATTGATCTTATTTTTAGAGACTTGTCAGCGACTTTTTATTACATAAACAAATAATTCAATACAAAAGCAAACTTTAAATAAAGCCACAACATACTTTGTCGCTGAAGCATGCATCTTTCACATACTTGATCCTTTAAAAAAAAAAAAACACAAAAAAACAAAAAAAAAAGATACTAAACCTGCTTAAAGGAAACAGGTTATGTTTTGTACATTTGCCCACCTGTAAAGATGTAGTTCTCAAATGTATAAACCATTGCAAAAGAACTTCCTAATCATTTTTAAAGCCATTGATCCTGTAATATTGCAATCTCTGATTCTAACAAGAGACATGATTGCAATAGTAACAGGCTGTACCCTGGGATGGTGGAAGGTTCTCACTGTCCATTTAAGCAGGCCATAGATGACGATCAAAAAACAAAAATAGCTCATAAGAAATTGTGCATGTGATGGAAGCGTAGGCAGGACAGAACACACAAAGAAGATGGTAAACACACAAAGCTTTATTGAACTATGGAAGGCACTCAATCAGGGGCAGTTCATGGCACTCAGCAACATGCGGCTTGTAGGGACACTCACGGTAAGCAGGCTCCCGGGGACTCAGCGGGATCTTGGCTGTGGAATCTGGCCTCAGCACAGCTCCCACACAGCTTTCTAGGGACAACATCAGCCTCATGGGGACTCAGTGGGACCTTGGCTGTGGAGTCTGGCCTCAGCACAGCTTCCACACAGCTTTCTAGGGACAATATCAGGCTCAAGGGGACTCAGCAGGTAATGGTTCTGACCTTTGGGGGGGGTCTCTTGCAGAGTGCCCAGCGGGGATGGCTGCGGAGGTCCGGTCCCCCACCCAGACCTCCCAACGGAACAGCTGCGGCGGAAACAGAAGACACAAGAGGAAGAGACTGGCCTGGTCCTGCGCCGGCCTTTTAAAGCCGTGCAGGACGCTTCCGAGTTGCCCCAGCAATGGCCGGCCCAGCGTCACATTGCCGGGGCAACGAGGCACGCCCCCTTGACTCGGACCGCGCTCTCGCGAGTGCGGCCTTTGTCACTGGTGGTCGCAGAGCGCGGGAAGCCCTATGACCGCGCTGCATCCGCCGGGGGCGCGTGGAGACCTACCAGCTGCCCCCAGCCGTGGTCTCCTGGTGGGAGAGTCACAGCTCCTCTGGATAGATTGCCTGGGGGGCCGTGATCCTCGCCGCAGGGGTCCCCTCCCCCCATCCCGCATAGCCTGCTTCAAAGGCTGTGTGCAGGATGAGAGGGTGCGGCGAAGAGGGAGGGAGGGGGGAGCGAGCAGGGACAGCGGCCACACCGTGACAGTGCCATTTGTTTTTTCCTTAAAAAAAAAATGGATCAGGCACTTTGTCGCAGGTGGCACACTACTGATGCGAATAACAAATGGATTTGACAATCCACAAGAATTAGTTCAGTTTTTGATTAATCTATTACCAGCTTAAATTAATAAGCAGAAGATGCTATAAAATAAGTCCTCAATAATATATAAATCCGTGCAGTCCAAACCCTATAAGTCCAAAATTAGATCAAATCCTTCTCGAGTGATAATGTGTTCAAAAAAATCTTTCAGAAACTTTCCCCGGTAATGTTCCTAAAAAAAAGAAAAATATCACATAGTGTATTATCTTTTAAATTAAACAATTATAAATTATAGTGACTGCATTCCAGTGAACACCCAATCACATTAATAATCAGTGAAGAAGTGAACAAAGTAAAAAAACTGTGAATCCAAACAGTGAAATACCACTGTGAATGTGAATCACTCTTCAGTGCTCCTACTCAAACAAACACTGTGACACTTCTAAATGCAGTAAGGAATGCATACCCTTACCAACATTCCAAAAAACAGAAGCTTTTATATCTTTCAAAAAGATAGGTGGGAGATAGTCCTCCTGTGGATCTTTACCCAGTTTAATCCGCCTTCATAATACTATCAGGATCCAAAAGCCTTGAGACTCCATATGTCCCCATCAAACATATAAGTATAAGCATATAATGGACAAAATAGTGTGATACCGCCAAGATAAATCATAAAATTGACCTTTAAATTTTTAGGGTTTGGACTGCACGGATTTATTTATTATTGAGGACATATTTTATAGCATCTTCTGCTTATTAATTTTTGTACATCTTTTGGGGTAAAGGTGTTGATGGTGCTGTGGGGAATTGTGTTTATATAATTTTATTTAGAGAGTGGTTTTTGATTTTATTTATTGCCAGCTTAAGTCTGTTAATTACCTTATAGATAATCACTGCAGTTGAAAAGTAACCACTGCAATTCCAAGGGAATTAAACAATTAACCAATCAGAGAATTGGAAGGAGACTGCAAGAGTCCCATGATCCTGTGGTCCAAATACAATTATGTTCCTATATTAGAAGTGGTCAACATAGCTGTGAGGTTCATAATATACAACCCCAATTCCAAAAAAATTGAGACACTGTAAAATCTACATAAAAAACAGAATGCAACAATCTACAGATCTCAAAAACCAATATTTTATTCACAACAGAAAACACATCACATGTTTAAACTGAGAAAATGTACCATTTAAGGGTAAGGTAATTTTGAAACTGATGGCAGCACCACATCTCAAATAAGTTGACAGGGCAACAAAAAGCTGGCAATGTAAGTGGTACTAACAAGGAAGAGCTGGAAGAACATTCTATAACTAAATATAAAAATCTTCGTGAGTCAGAGTGTTTCAGAAGTAGAGTTGGGCAGAGGTTAACCAATCTGAATAGCTTCGTCCAAAAATTGTTAACACAATTTCAGAATAATGTTCCTCAACATAAAATTGCAAAGACTTTAAATATATCATCATCTACAGTACATATCACCAAACGTTTCTGAGAATCTGGACAAATCTCTGTGCGCAAGGGACAAGGCCAAAACACAATATTGACGTATGTAATCTTCGGGCCCCCAGATGGCACTGCATTAAAAAAAAAAAAAAAAAAAGGATTCTGTGCTGAACATCACTGCATGGGCTCAGAAATACTTGCAAAAATCAATGTCTGAACACAGTTCTCCATGCCATCCAAACATACAAGTTAAAGCTCTAACATGCACAGAAGAAGCCATATCTGAACATGATCCAGGAAAGCTGTAGTCTTCTCTGGGCCAAAGCTAATTTAAAATGGTCTGCTGCAAAGTCAAAAACTGGCCTGTGGTCAGATGAATTGAAAATTTTACATTTTTTGGCAACCATGGGCACCACAGCCTCCAGACTAAAGAGGAAAGGGACCTTCGGCTTGAGATCAATTCAAAAGCCCGAATCTCTGATGGTATGGGGGTATATAAGTACGTATGGAATGGGCAGCTTGCACAACTGGAAAGGCTCCATCAATGCAGAAACATATATCCAGGTTTTAGATCAGCATATGCTCCCATCCAGGGAACATCTTTTTCAGAGAAGGCCTTGCATATTTTAGCAGGATAACGGTAAACCAAGTACTGAATCTATGAAAGCAGCATGGCTTCATAGTAGAAGAGTTTGGGGTATTTAACTAGCTGGCTTGCAGTACAGACCTTTCATCAATTGAATATACTTAGCACATCACGAAACGAAAAACACGACAAGGGAAACCTAGGACTGTTCAGCAGGTAGAATCCTACATTCCTCTCTGAAAACTTCAGTGATCGGTCTCCTCAGTTCCAAGATGTTTTTGTTAAAAGATAGGATTCTACACTAGGGTAAACATGACCCTGTCCCAAGTTTCTTGAGACGTGTTGCTGTCAATTTCAAAATTACCTTGGTTTTTTTCTTAAAATGGTACATTTTCTCAGTTTAAAACATTTGATATGTTTTCAATTTTCTATTGTGAACAAAATATTGGTTTATGGGATATACAAATCATTGCATTCTGTTTTTATGTCCAAACTTTTTTGGAGCTGGGGTTGTAGACAAACAGCATTGCTCCTTGGGACTTTAGTAAGATCATTTATTGGATTTACCACAAAGTTTATTAATGAACCTTAAGAAAGTTACATAATTTGGCATTTTGTTCTACACAAGAAGACTTAAAGTGGAAAAGGAAGAACTTTCAAATATTAAGCAGAGCAAAGCAACTACATCACAGCTGAGCAACTTACAATACCTATTGAAGGAAATGTATTTTTTGTCTTCAGAATGCATTCTCTCAGCTATTTTATTCATCCAAATAAAGTCTGTTCCCTGACAATGCTTCTTTTCATGGATCACAATGACATACTTGTCATTCCTAGAGATGATTCTTTTATCTCCAATGGCTCTTTTCAGCTGACGGGAAGATTAATATCTTTAATTCCTAGAAGCACTTTATTTGCTGGGTGATAAACTGCTAAGTCCTAAAGTCGTAGACAAAACTGGATATGAAGCATTACGCTATGGGTCTTTGAAGTCTACCAGGAGATGGGGTCCTCAAAGCTCACAAAGCTTGCTAGATAGCTTCATCTGAACAAAGATTTGATTTATGCAAGTTCTGTTTATAAAAACTTCAATGCACTTATTTGTCTGCAAATCCATTGGTTGGGCTGCTCCAGCAAATATGGCGCCTCCTACAGAATTCACTTTGTATATTGCACTGTTGCAATAGTCAGTTGGAGCTATTAAAGTTATTTACCATCTTACATACATTCCTTCTTATATGAGCATTTTAATTTTTCACCCAATTTGTTTCTAAAATAAAACCATCATTGTAAGATATACAGAACTGTCAAGCATACTTCCAGAATAATTTTTTGTCTGCAGTAATAGCAGTCTACATCCTTATCTAGTAGAATTACAATAGATCATTACAAATTTGAGTTACCAATTTATTCTTGCAAAAGTAAAGCACATGGATATACAATGTTGTCTACAGAGAACATTCACCTGATCCAGCAATTTACAGTCATGTCAGGGTAGGTTTGAATGTTTGTAGGCTCCTTCACAACCCCGGTTGATGCACCCTAACCAAGTATGCTTGGGGGAAATTTGTTTGACTTAAGATGGATCCTCCCCTGTTACAGACAGGCTGGTACATTCAGCACACCCTTCTCCCGTGTTTTTTCACCAGAAAATAACTATATAACAAAATATTTTTCAAACAATAATAGATTGTTCACCGGCCAAGTCTTTCACACACCGGTAGGTTCCTTTAGCTTGATTGATGAGGATAATACTACTGCTAACTTAAGAAGTAGTAAGACATCACTGATATGGTTACTTTGAAAAGACTAGGTTACCCTAATGTTTATTTAGGTACTGTAAAGAAGAGTAACGAGTAATGAAGTTTAGCACTATAAAAGCTGTGTATGTGTGGGCATTTCTCCATGTTTTAACCTTCTAAAATTCTGCAGTACCCAAGGATTCTGCCAGAAATCCAGTGAGAGCCCAATATTATGTTTGCTGAAATCTCAGTGCCTCTTCTGCACTGAAATTCCAAGCAGTGTTAGCTCTGAGGGCGTTTTCATTTTTTGGATTATAGAACTCACCCTGTCCTCATCTTCATAGCCCTCCTTGCTTACATTCAAGCTATGACCTGCCATTAAACCGAGAACACCATCAGAGAACTCTCAATATATATTAACAAAAAAAAAAAAAAGGTGTGTAGCGAGCACTTGGAGACCAGAGAGCTGCTAGCACAAAAGGTTGACCAACCCGATGACAAAATAAATAAACAGTGCAGCGCTAAATTAACATTACTCCCTATATATGTAAACTTCAAAACGTAAATCATCCAGTGAAAAAATATGCTCAATTGTACAGTGGCTAAATGGTTAGCATTTCCGCCTGACAGTACTAGGGTGGTCGGTTCAAATCTCAACCACGGCACCATCTGATTGCTCTTCCTGTGCAGGTTTCCTCTGGGTACTCCGGTTTCCTCCCACACTCCAAAGGCATGCTGGTAGGTTAATTGAATCCTGTCTAAAGTGGCCCTAATATGTGTATGTATGAATGTGAGATAGGGACCTTAGATTGTATGCCCCTTGAGGGTTAGGGACTAAAGTGAATGTACTAATATATATACACACATATCTCTACATACATACATATATTAGTTTGGAATCTGATTGTTTGATTGCTCCTGTGGACAGGAGTATTTTATACAGGTAACAAAATGAGATTAGCAGCACTCCCTTTAAGAGACTGCTTCTAATCTCAGCTTGTTACCTGTATGAAAGACACCTTGTAGCCAGAAATCCTGCTGAATGCTAGGGGATCAAATACTTATTTCGCTCATGAACATGCAAATCAGTGCATAATTTGTTAGACATGCATTTCTTTGAATTTGTTGTTGCTATTCTGTCTCTCAGTGTTACAATACACCTACCACTTGATTTGTTCATTTCTTTGTGAGTGGGCAAACAATCAAAATCAGCAGCGGATCAAATACTTATTTCCTTCACTGTGTGTGTGTGTGTGTGTGTGTATGTATATATATATATATATATATATTAAAAAAACAAAACATTTATATATATATATATATATATATATATATTTAATTTAGTGAAATGTCGATGATATCTGTTGATTAATTTCCTACTAAACAACCTTGTTGCGTTGACTTCCAGAGTCTGCCCATGCAATAGGGTTGATCTACTAAAGGAAAATAGGCAATTCACTTTGTATGGGAAGCTGCATTTTGCAAGGAAATTTTCCCCAGAGCTTGTTGAATGAGGTGAAGCTCTGCTGACTTCCATCATCCAATCATTGAAGGGTGTTTTTTTTTCTTGCATGTGATTGGGCATTCATTGCAAAGCAAAATTTCACCACATTTAGAACATTTTACTGATCCCTCCTCCCAAGAAGCTGCCCCTAAAAAATTTACAAGCCTTCATAGGACATCATAAACGTCATGACCATTCTATCAGCATAAAACAAAGCAGACCCAAAGTCATGTGTTAGAATTCCAGAATAAATGAATTTGTCAATAAGCTTTTGATAACCAGCAAACCATGTATACCATTGTGTAAATAAATGTAAAATCCAAAAACAAACCTCCGGCTACAAATGCATGTATTTTTATTATTACACAATTAGAATGAGTTATATTTTTAAAATGTAACTTGGCAACAGAAGACTGAAAAAACTGATGTGATGGATCTACTTACAACATGTACTCTTGTTAAACAGAACTCAATGCCAGCTAAAATTATGAATTGACTACTTTCAAGGGTCATAGGAACAACTGAACTGGTAAATTTATCATGCAGCTTTGTGCAGCATTCCTAGTAAACCCTTTTACAGGATAGGTCCCTTATGTCAAATTAAGCGGTTTTGTTGAATTTGATAGATAGAAAAAATATGGCACTTAACCAAGCAAATTGTGCTTTTGCAGTCAGTTTCTGAATTATGTTCAGCCTGCCTACAGCTGCCCTATGAGATCAGTTTACAGTTTCCGCTTCTATATATGTAATCACTTAACAATCAACCCCAGTATGAGGTAAGCCTAAGCTATATTACAATTACCAACACAGCTGCTTCAAATGTATAGGCCAGAAAGCATTTCCTCTATAAAATATTTACCCAAGAAAACAAAAAGGTGTGTATTTCGCTAGTTCTCACAGTGTAAGAGAAGTTGGCCCAAGGCATAACTCCTGGGAAAAATGTCCTGAGAAGCACGGCACTGAAAGACATCACTAACATCTTATACACAAAATTTGCAGATTGGATTTGCTGCTATAGATTGCTACACATTACAGTTGAATTAGAATACTGGCCCATTCTCCAAGTTCATGGGGAAGAATACCAGGACCCATTCCGAGTAAAGAATACAACCGGTCAAATTAATAATACAATCTTGTTTGCAAAAACTGTGATGAAGTTTAATCAATTTATTAAAAGTATATCTAAAGTGATTTTTTTGTTTTGAAAAGAGTGGGAAGGTTAAGTTTTTTTTGTTTTATTTTTCTTTTTTTAATATGACCTATGCCCTATTGGGGAGATTTCCCTTCACTTCCTGTACTTGAAGGCACAAAAGGAAGTAGGAGAAAATCTCATATTGTCTCTCAAGCAGCTCTCCAAATTGAAATATAATAATTAAAACACATAAAGCAAAGGCAAATTGCGAACTTTAGAGGCACTGCGACAAAAATATTTTTAAAAACACTTTGTTATAGGAATGTATACCATACACATCAGTTATATACATGTTGCTCTGAGAAGATTACAAGACTCCCATAGAAGGGGGTAGAGTATTCTATGCTGGTTACAAAATTCTTCAAATATTTTTCTCATTAAAATTGACACAAATGTACCGTATCCCGGTAAAGATATCAAAAGGCATAAATTGAATATCGATATGGGTAATCACAGAGTAGTTACTCTATAGTTACTGGGCATGTTTCGCAACATTATCACTTCTTCAGGAGTTACTTGAGGTATAGGTTAGAAAGCAAAACGTGTGTTGGAATAGATGATGATAACACACAGATCAAAAGCGTATCAAGCAAGGCAGCAAGGGGATCCCATAAGGATGGGAGGCTCAGCGGGACGGATTGTGTGGTTCCTTCATCTGACACCCCCAAATTCATCTTTTAGCAGCCCCCACCCCCAAATTCATCTTTTGGCAGCCCCCAAGAGTAGGACAGCTCGACCTCTAGATTTTGAAAACAACTCTTCTATGGGGACTGCAAAGTGGTGCCCTATCCTTATGGGATCCCCCTGCTGCCTTGACACACTTTTGATCCATGTGTTATCATCATCTATCCCGACCCACGTTATGCTTTGTAACCGATACCTCAAGTAACTCCTGAAGAAGCGATAATGTCACGAAACATGTCGAGTAACTACAGAGTAACTACTATGTGATTACCTACATCGACATTCGATTTATGCCTTTTGATATCTTTACCGGGATACGGCACATTTGTTTCAATTTTAATAAGAAAAATATTTGAAGAATTTTGTAACCAGCATAGAATACTCTACCCCCTTCTATGGGAGTCTTGTATTCTTAGCGGAACAACATGTGTGTAACTGATGTGTATGGTATACATTCCTATAATAAAGTGTTTACAAATATTTTTGTTGCAGTGCCTCTAAAGTCCGCAATTGGCCTTTGCTTTATGTGTTTGAATTATTATATTTAATGTTATAGGACGTGGCACACAGGAACCTATTATATGCTCCTACAGTTGGTCACTCTGTACGGGATATTTATTCATGTTATCTCCAAATTGAAACACTTACTCTCTACTCCTGCGACAACTCAAAATGTAGTTTTTCCCTGACCTTCTGCCTTAGTGATAATTACTAGGTCAAACCGAGAGAACAGACAGCAATAACAACTTGGCCATAGTACTAACACTTCCCTACTCGTATCTAAACCCCAATTTTTTTTTCCATTGTTGTTTTAGATAATTTTAAATATCAAAATATTAGGTTTCATGTGGCAATAGAGTAGGAAAATTTGAGGTTTAATGGAATGATAGATTTTATTTTATTCTATTCAGAACTTCTACACCATAATTAATAGTAATTAATTACAGCTTGTATGTGTCTGTCTGCTTATTTCTGGCAGTGTCAAGTAGCACGATTAAAAACCATAACATTTATACTGGGGGAAACAAATGTAATACAGTGCCATGTAAAAGCACTTGAGACATACCGATAACATATATAAAACAAGAAATACTATGAAGAACTTAAGAGACATAACCTTAGGATTCCAACCTTGAGAATGTGTTCCTGGCATAATGCATGATACTATCAAAATCGTACGTCTCTCCCAAAGAATTCACTTCTCCTGGCTCCATTTTAAGAAAGTTGTATTCCTGACCTGCAAGGACAACAAGCTTTGAACATATTATCAAACTGAAAACAAAAACTTCAGACTTTAAGAGCAAAGGATTAAAACCATATTTCATTTTCTACAAGGAATGCCCAAAAAATTAGAGGGGATGCAATGCAATGCATTTAAAGCATGAAATACAATAAAGTTTTATTTTCTTTTAATTTGTATGAACCTAATTTTGAGCAGAATTTTAAAGACTTATGCCATTCAAAGATTACAGTTCTGACTATGAGAAACTGGATACTCTGCAAAGTATATGGTTCTGCTACAGACACACATCTCCTTCACTCCTCCGGCTCTGGGTACAGGCTTCCAATGGATGCTCCATAAATTCAATATTTAGGCAAAAGAAAGCCATGCTCCATGTTAAAGCTGTGTATGAATTTCTTAGGCTCCATGTACACTAGCTTTTTTTTAGAAGCAGTTCGCAATTTGTTCCTGCTCCTAGAAGCTAAATCGTGTTAACCTAAGTGTCCATGCACACTACTTTAGGCTATTAAATGTTTTTTGAGCTTCAGCAAGTTTTTTGGAGCGGTTTTCCAGCAGAAAAAAATATTGTTAAAAACACTCCTAAACGCTGTTAAACACTACTAAAATGCTCCAAACGGTTTTTTTCCTACATGTACTATCAAAACGCTAACACTAGCGCTCCTAAAAACCACTATTACCAGCATTTTTCCAGTGTTTTTTAAATAAAAAAAAAAAAAAAAAGCTAGTGTGCATGGAGCCCAAGAATCTCCAAGGCACAGACTGTTCCACCTGATCTTGCAAGTGTCAATGCGTTTCACTTCATCCTTGGGCACATTTGTAGACTCTACGATAAAGCACCAGATGGACAGTCAAATAATTCATACAAGGATTTTTTTCTTTGGAGAGTGGTTTCCTTTTTTTGCTTAAATATGGAATTGATAAGAATTTTGTGGATTAAAAAACACCCCAAAAAACCCTTTCATTGCTTGCAGAATATATTATCACTTATGGCTAGCCCATGCTTACTGCCACATTTTTTAACCCATTCAGTTTGAAATCAAACGCAGCAGCCAAGGTATAATACCTCAAGTCAAACACAGTGACAATGTCAAGGCTGACAAAACCTGTCTCAGGTGTGGCTTCCATGTTCTAGTAGCAATGGTCAGTCTATGATTCCCTAAGGCATATATTAGTTCTGGGATATCAATTACAATGCTGGTGAAAAGGTACAGCCCCACAGAAATAAAATAATCTTATGATCATAGGATGGAAACTACTTCCAATACAGTTATCAGTCATGGCAGTTTCTATTAAACGTTGGTTTAAATAATTCCACTTATAGCGAATGCAGGGTCCTGGGTTTAGTAACACTGTATCTGGTTTCCCACAGAACACACTGAAATGCAATTATTTTAATAAATATAAACTGCCAAATACCTTTTCTCATCAGCAGTTACAGCAGTCTTGTGACTTCTACCAGTGTCCAGCAGAGCACTGGTTATGGCTTGTAGGAGGAGTTTTTATTATGCTCTAGGAGGATACAGAACTCCTTCAGTGCTGGGGTGACCACATACACGGTCCCAAGAGAAAAAAAGGGCTCTCTAGCAATATACACCAAACTAAGCATGTGCAGAGCGCTTACGCACAATAGGTCTTATCAGGGGATAAGAGGGATACACTGGAAGGAGGAGAGGATCAGAGAAGTCAGGATCAAAGCATTTTTACACAATGCAGAGGATTAACCCCTTAAGTTTCACAGTGAGTTTAACAAGCATGCTTTACTGCATATACAGACTGATTTTATGTTTGTGGGTTTAGTAACACATTAAGCCATGGTTTTGAACATTCTAGAAATAGGATTTTAGAGGTATTCATGAAACAATTAAGATCAGTTTAAAAAAATGAATGACTTTAATTGTTTACATGCAAAAATCAATGGCATTTTAATAAACATTGAGTCTTTTCAGATTTGTTAATAGCATGAATGTTAGTACATTTAGTTCTGCTAAAAATATTCCAAGTGCAACAAACCAAAAAGATGGTCAAAGCCTTAGGCCTCTTCCACATGGGCTTTATGATCAGGTCAGTTTTTAGGTGGAAATGGGCAGGCAGATCTAAATGGAAATCTACATATATGCCTACCTCCCAGTCCACCAAGGTCCAAGGTTAAAAAAAAAAAAAAAAAAAAAAAAAGGAGGACTGTGCCCTTGTCTACCTCTGACATTTAGGTCTCTAAAAACAGACAAGTCCACTTACATTTGATTGCCTACAGATCCAGTATGGGTCTACTACAGTCCAATGTCAAAATACAGACAAAGAAAAAAAAAAAAAAACACAACAAAACTAAATGGGCACTGATGTCACAAAAATAAAATCTGTCCATCAGTTTACAGAGCCCCTTCTGAACAGAGAAGAGTGTGACCATGTGTGAGGGGTCCTTACCGTTCATTTTCTTTAGAAAGCAGCCATAGCCCAAGTACAAAAGCCTGTCCTGGTCAGCATGCTGCAGAGGAGGACCCTTGCTGTCTATGTAAAAGTATAGATCTCTTTGCAGAGGTTTGACAAGCTCCCTGTTGAGTCAGAGCTATGGAACTGCGATTACGCAGAGACCACTGCTTCCACACAGAGTAAGGATCCTTCTTTGCAGCATGCTGGCAGGGATAAGATTTTTTACTCAAGCTGTGGCAGCTTTCTAAAGAAAAACACACTTTAAAGTGTTACTAAACTCAGGACCCTGCATTCACTATATCTGGTCTCCCACATACACACAACATGGAAATGCAATTATTTTTAGTAAATATAAACTGATAAATACTTTTTCTCATCAGCAGTTAGAGCAGTCTTGCTATCAGTGTCCAGCAAAGCACTGGTAAAGCTTGTAGGATGAGTTTTTTATTCTGCTCTAAGAGGATGCAAAACCCCTGACCCTCTGTCTGGACAGTGCTAATTACATGCACTCTCCCAAGAAAAAAAAACACCTCTCTAGCAATACACACTAAACTGAGCATGTGCAGAATGGATACGGTTCAGTCTGTCTTAGGAGATAAAATGTAGACATTTTAACAAGGAGCAGAGAAGTCAGGATCAAATGGACTTTTTACACAATGCAAAGGATTAACTCCTAAGGTTCCACAATGAGTATAACAAACATGTTTTACTGCATATACAGACTGATTTTATTGTTGTGGGTTTAGTAACACTTGAAGGCTTTGTAAATCTTCTGTTTTGATTCACCTGAATGTATTTAGCCAATTGAAACTGAAAAGTTAAATGAAACTCTACACTGCAATATTCTGACAAAAAAAAAAAAAAAACAGCAGTAACAAATGATATGGTCAAAGTAAACATTGAATAGGAAAAATAAACATTATATTTGAATTTACCAGTAAGCACGTGTTCAAAAAAGGATTCATGGATAGTCTTTTTGCATAAGTATCCCTGCTGGAACACAATTATCTGTAGATTAAAGTGTAACTAAACCCAGGACCATACATTCACTATATCTGGTCTCCCACAGAACATGGAAATGCATTTATTTTAGTAAATACAAACTGCTATATAGCAGTCTTGTGATTTCTATCAGTGTCCAGCAGAGCACTCGCTACACCTTGTAGAAGTTTTCATTCTCCCCTGATTGTCCTATGAGGCTATATAACCCCTGACCTCTGTCTAGACAGTGCTGATCAACCCTGTGCTGATCGCATGCACTCTCCCAAGAAAATAAATAAATAAAAAAAACTCACTAGCAATACACAGCAAACTGAGCATGTGCAACTTGCCCCCAAGGCTCTTTTCTATCAGCAGATGGATTGAGGACAATAGAAGGAGGGGAGGATCAGAGAAGACACGATGAAACACAATACGGAGGATTAACCCCTTAGGTTCCACAGTGAGTATAACAAGCAAGTTTACTGCATATACAGACTGATTTTACTGTTGTGGGTTTAGTAACACTTTCAAGCCTAGGTTTATTCCTACATTTTCTCCTCCAATGCATCCACCCGCGCGGTAATCTCAGTGTGGCGGGGCTCAAAACAGCTGACGGAGCTGTGAAAAGCACTTCTCAAGAGTGTGCAGCTATGCCTGTCCTTTCTGCCCAACTCCTCTATTCATAGAGGCCGGTATTACCGCTATGATTCCTATGATCTATAATTGAGGACAGACGGATGACTGAAAGGTCCGCCTCCATAGATCACGTTTGATACATGGGAGCTGAATGGAAAGGGCAAGCATAGTCAGGAATACTTGATGAAAGCCCATCACAGCTCAGTTGGCGCTATTAACCTGCGCTGCACCAGAAAATTGAGGCATCGGTAGGGGGACATTGGAGGAGGAAAATTTCTACTAAAGCAGCACAAGGAACAGATCACACTGATAAGATCTTGTGCTGATTTTTTTTTATATTAGTTTTAGTAAACTTAGACTTTAAGAATAAAACAAAAAGTATACAGAAGAACATGTATGACACACAGCAGATCCCAGTGTCCATACCTTGCTGTATGTTCTCTCTCACAATTGTCACATGCTCATCTCGGTCAGGCCGGGTATGTTCATGCCAAAAACCAACAACATGACCCAATTCATGGACCACTATGCCAAATTTATCACAGTTTTTTCCTATGGATATAGCCTGAGGACCTCCTCCACGACGACCTACATATGAACAGCAGCTTAAAAGATTTTAAAAACAATTATAATTAATGCTCTACAACATGTATCCTGTACACACTTGTATGCCTTGTACTCTACAAAATCTCACAAGTTATTAATAGATGCATCATATTTATGTTACCAAAGTACACTATTGAAGTAGAAGAAAAGAAAATGATATAACATATATAATGATATAAAAGTACACCGACATATTTGAAAGTAGGCAGGGGCATAACTAAAATTTCAGCAAGCCCTTTATGGAAATTCTTATGATTTTCCAAAGAGGATGACCAGGAAGGGATGCACAGAACCACTACAATTTTTTGTTTGCATCCAGTTATTTAGTCTCAGTAATATTAGATGTAGTACAAGTGCAACTTATTGGTAACCTGTACCAATTTAGGGATGCTTAGAAAAGACGATGGCGAATATTGCACTGGATCTCTTTAACCCTCTTACTGCCACTGCCTTTATTTTTAAATACTAAAATGCACATTTTGAGCATAAACACAAATACTTCCAAAACATTTCCATAAGCAGAGACCCTGCAAAAAAAAAAAAAAAAAAAAGGTAGTGCTGCATATTACCTCACATGATATTTTTGCTACGGTTGATAAAACCTATATTTTCGGTAAAAAAAAAAAATACACCAAAAAGCTTTAATGCACAAAAACACTGTATATTTATGTAAAATAGTTACTCCACAGGCAGTGAATCAGCTAAAGCCCATAAGAAACTGTGGAAACTGCAATATACATGGCCATAAAAAAGAGAACAATTTACTTAAAATAAATAAATAAAAATCAGAAATTTCAAATATAGAATTTTTTTGTTGAAACATACATTTTACAATTTCTAAATTCTTAACTAGAGCAAATTCACAAATTCCTTTATTTATACAAAAAATAACATGCAAAATTACCAAAAGCACACATATGTAGAACAATTGCAAAAGTGTAGAAATGTAAACTTTTGAATACTCCTGTCATTTTATTTTTAATATTAAAGCAGAGCTCCACCCAAAAGGGGAAGTTCCGCTTTAAACCTTTGTCCCCCACTCCCCATTAAGGAATGGCACCTTTGGGGGAGCGGGTACCCGAATTTGACAGGTATCCGCTCCCACTTCCGCTGCGATAGGAAGTTGTCCTCCCCCTCCCTCCCCATAGTCTTCTGAACACGTGACAGGTCCCAGAAGTCTACAGGGCCATTCAAAAAGCACAGTGCTTCTCAGGCAGGTGCAGTGGGCACCCGGCTGTGAAGCCGCAAGCTGTCACAGCCGGGTGCCCACACTGAAGATGCCGGCGCCAGGGAGAAAAGACGGGCGGTGAAACCAGCGGTGGAGAGGACACTGCTGGACCGAGGGACAGGTAAGTGGCTGTATTTTAAAAGTCAGCAGCTACAGTTTTTGTAGCTGCAGACTTTTTTTTTTTCCCCCAGGTGAAGAAAAAAAAAAAACAAGCAAAAATGCAGGTACCCAAATATTCAAATGTAGAATAACTGAACCCCAATCAATATTGCCACAACAGGTACAGTGGGGATCGAAAGTTTGGGCACCCCAGCTAAAAATTTGTATTAATGTGCATAAAGAAGCCAAGGAAAGATGGAAAAATCTCCAAAAGGCACCAAATTACAGATTAGACATTCTTATAATATGTCAACAAAAGTTAGATTTTATTTCCATCATTTACACTTTCAAAATAACAGAAAACAAAAAAATGGCGTCTGCAAAAGTTTGGGCACCCTGCAGAGTTAATATCTTGTACTGCCCCCTTTGGCAAGTATCACAGCTTGTAAACGCTTTTTGTAGCCAGCCAAGAGTCTTTCAATTCTTGTTTGAGGTATCTTTGCCCATTCTTCCTTACAAAAGTCTTCCAGTTCTTTGAGATTTCTGGGCTGTCTGTCATGCACTGCTCTTTTAAGGTCTATCCATAGATTTTCAATTATGCTGAGGTCAGGAGATTGTGAAGGCCATGGCAAAACCTTCAGTTTACGCCTCTTGATGTAATCCCCCGTGGATTTCGAGGTGTGTTTAGGATCATTATCCATTTGTAGAAGCCACCCTCTCTTTAACTTCAGCTTTTTCACAGATGGCATCAAGTTACCATCCAAAATTTGCTGAAATTTTATTGAATCCATTTTTCCTTCTACTCGTGAGATGTTCCCTGTGCCACTGGCTGCAACACAACCCCAAAGCATGATTGATCCAACCCCATGCTTAACAGTTGGACAGAGGTTCTTTTCATTAAATTCTGTGCTCCTTCTTCTCCAAACGTACCTTTGCTCATTCCGGCCAAAAAGTTTAATTTTAACCTCATCGGTCCACAGAACTTGTTTCCAAAATGCATCAGGCTTGTCTATATGTTCATTTGCAAAGTTCAAACAATGATTTTTGTGGTGAGGATAAAGAAAAGGTTTTCTTCTGATGACTCTTCCATGAAGACCATATTTGTACAAGTATCTCTTTATAGTGGAATAGTGTACCACAACTCCAGTGTCTGCCAGATCTTTCTGGAGGGATCGTGCAGTCAAACGTGGGTTTTGAATTGTTTTTCTCACAATCCTGCGAGCTGTTCTGTCTGATATTTTTCTTGGTCTTCCAGATCTTGCTTTAACTTCCACTGTTCCTGATGACTGCCATTTCTTAATTACATTCCGAACAGAGGATACTGACATCTGAAAACGCTTTGCTATCTTCTTATAGCCTTCTCCAGCTTTGTGAGCGTCAACTATTTTCAGTTTCAGTTTTCTAGACACTGCTTAGAAGAACCCATGGTGCTGATTGTTGGGGCAAGGTCAGATGAGTCTGGGCATTTAAAACCTTTGAGATTGAAATAACCTGGTCTTCCCAGACGATGATTGAGAACAATCCATGACACTGGCAGGTCTCAGCTTTGCAAAGGGGGCAAAAATTTACACTTTTGAAAGTGTAAATGATGGAAATAAAATCTAACTTTTGTTGACATGATATAAGAATGTCTAATCTGTAATTTGATGCCTTTTGGAGATTTTTCCATCTTTCCTTGGCTTCTTTATGCACATTGATACAAATTTTTAGCTGAGGTGCCCAAACTTTCGATCCCCACTGTATACCATATATACATTTAAATCACAGAACAAAGTTAGCCTAATTTAAAGTGCTAAACCCAAAACCAAAAATGTAATGTTCCAGCTTACCAGTACTTAGATGTGGTGGCTGCATCAGTTGTCTTTTTCAGGCTTCCTTACCTTAATTTTAAACAGTTTAACACTACCCATTTCCTATCTACTTGGCATTTCTTGAAGGACAACCATGGTGTGAGAAGTTCTTGCTAGACAAACCTCAACTTAACCTTCCACTTTCTGACCCAACATAAATCCAAGTGCATCAAATTACAGATATTTGATACAACCTTTATTAACTTTTAACAATCATTAAAAAAGTAAATCAGTAGGATACTATACCAAGAAATAATGGATTTACTTACCCACATGTTCTGTAAGTGAATATGATGTAACTTTCCTCATCAGTTCTTTCAACAAATGTTACACAGGTATACCTTTCCCAGTGCCTCATCGCTTGTTTAAAGATTGCTCTTTGAGGGCCTATAAAGATTAGACAAATCAAGTATGAACTGATCCCAGGGTGTTAAAAATGGACAAATACCAATAAAAACAGCAATGCAGTAAACTACCTGGTCTATTCCATATTATCTTATGTAAGATTTAATAAAATTGCAATAGTCAGAAAAGCCTTAGAAATGTATGGTACCAACATGCAGAGAAAAAAAATACTAAAGAAGTGTGTAACAGTAAGGCCATTTACATTTCCTACTTCATGCCCAATAAAGTGGGCAGATAATCCCTCTTGGTAGGTTGCCATCAAGCAAGACAAAAATAGTTAAACTGTTTAAAGTATATGTAAACCCTTACGTTGTAAAAACAACCCATTCAGTTTAACCACTTAAGGACCACAATGTACTGTGGCATATACAAGAAGAGAAACATACCAGTATAGCACAGGAGGGTGTGCAGCACGCCACACACACACACACACCAAAGGGCCCAACCCACGTGCGCCAGCTGTACATAGCAGAATGCAGATCCCGGTAAATCAGGACCTGGTGGTCACACAATCCCTTTTCATTCTGATTCATAACAGTCTTGCGGCCCTTCCTAGTGAGCTGTGATTGGCCCACAGCTCTCACATGGTACAATCACAGCACCCTATACCATGTGATTAGCTGTAGCCAATCACAGATCACTAATATTTTAAAGTGTCATGAACCTAACCCATTCAGGACAGTTCAAAGCAAGCATTGCATGAGCAATGATCTTTATTTCTCCTGCAAAGCGTAAAAAAAAAAAAAAAAAAAACCTTCCCAGAGTAGTACAATGTTACTATGGTAATACTAAACTACTCTGATAAAAAAAAAGAATAATTTTCAACAAAAACTAATAAGTGTTAAAAGTAGAAAAACTCAATATAGTAATTTTTTTTAAACTACTTGCTGCCTGCATTGAGCAGACAAGCGGCGGCTCTGGGCAAAGCAGCATGCCCTTATGTTGTTTCTATTTCCAGGTGTGAGCGCGCGTTCGTGTGCCCCCCGGTGGTCCAGGGAGAGAAGAAGAGAAAACACCACACTGTGTAAAAAGAACTACATCTCTCACACACACACACAGGATTAGCACATTTAAACACTTTGATCGCCCCCTATTAACCCTTTGATCGCCTCTTCACCTAGCCAGTGTCATTAGTACAATGTCTGTATATAGAATTTTTCACTGATCATTGTATTACTGCCACTAGCGACATCAGAAAGTGCCAGGGTCAGTTAGCGCCCCTCCCACCCAGGGTCAGCTAGAATCAGATTGCAAGCACACTATAGGTCACTGATCACCCCCCATTACTAGTATAGTGTTTGTATAGATCACTATATTGATCATGAACAGAACTATATTAGTGCCTCCTTCGTATAGGCTAACGTTTAGCCCCTCCGCTATTTCTCACAGAAGATTTGTATCAATTGATTGTGGCCCAAAGCAATTTATATGCAAAATACATTCTCGCCCACCCAAATTCAGCTCTTGCCAGACAATTCACATGGAAATCTATCATGGTTACCAAATTTAAAACTTTTTTGGCCTCAATCCTCAACAAGGGCATTAAAAAAATAAAAGAATTAACTGTGGTCATATTGGCCCACAGACCTGACTCATCATATGCCCATATTCTCTGATGTTATATATACAGTATGCCCAACAAGGACCTGCAATGTACTGGTACATCGCTGGACTTTGAGTAGTTATACCAGGACGATGCCTGCAGCTACAGGCATCATCCTGGTATCGTTTTTTTTCAGCTGATGGTCTGCTTTCATGCAAAAGCAATCCTAAGGGCTATTTAGCTGCTGGATCATTTTACAAGTAGTGAGAAGAGATATGTCCCAACCCCCTCCCACCCCCTTCCAGGGCTTTCTCAGGCTCTCCTGTCCCACCGGGGAACCCGAGAATGCAACTGGTGATTCTGCCGGCTGACCATAGAGCTGATCGGAAAACAGAATGGCTCCAATCATTTCTATGGGCTAAGAAACCAGAAGCAATGAGCATTTCATCATTTCGGTTTCGCCGGATATAAACCGCGCAATTTCTTAAATTGGGAAAGAATCTGATCACACCAATCTTGGTATGAACTGATGCTTTAAGGACAGAGGAGAGGTCTAGAGTCTAACAGACCCCAGATTTCTCAGAAAAGAGTACCTGTCACTGCCTATTGCTATCACAGTGGAAATTTACAAAAGAAGAAAAAAAATGTATTATATATATAATGGGCAAAAAAATTACCTAGTTAGGAAGGGGCTGAAGTGGTTAAATAGAAATGAAAGGCAAAATATTTGGCATTCCCCCAGCTAACTGCCAGCAAAATATATAGATGAAAACAAAATGAATACCTTTTTTAACCCGTTTTGGAAGCACATACCCTCTAAGCTCATTATGCTGCAGAGAACAGAGAGCTGGCGGATGAGAAACAGGACACTGAAATTCCCAGTGAATGGCTGTGCAAGGAGGGGAAAGGTGTGAGCAGAAGTCTGATCAATGGAGGAGAGCACAGTTAGAAAATTGACCAAGCTTTGCTCTCATGCCTAGTGTGGTCAACTTAATAGGAAAGCAGAGGGACTGGCAGGAACACCAGAAATTTCACACAAAGGAAGAAATACAAAGAATATGAATTTTTCATGCAAGCACATGGTACAGCAGGCACATATCAGGAATATAAAATGATGGGTTTACACATTCTTATTAAATTTGTAGAGTTGGAGAATAAAAACAGTAAGCAAGGAAACCTGTTCTCCCTGTGAAGGTTTCCTCTTGGTACACCGGTTTCCTTCCAAAGGTAAATTAATTGGCTCCTGTCTAATTAGGCCCAAGTGTGTATGTAAGAGAGTTAGGCCTCTCTCAATCGGGGTGTAAGGAAATAGGTCTTATTATCTGGCATCCATTTTGTATAATGCCTCCATTTTAGATGTGTGAGCTTTGTAGTTACTATCTTTGATAACAGTATAAAATTTCGCTGGACATTCTGATTTTGTATAAAACTGCTTGCACACGTTAAAACTTTCAGAGATTTAGCTTGCACATTTCGGTGTCTGGAGCTTTGTTTCTCCTGGGTCCAGAAGGTTAAAATATTCAAGGACATTTTGGGCTACAGACAGGAACTGATCAATTGGTGTCAGAAGTTGGGATAAAGGCGTGGCTGATCAGGTAAGCTGAGCTACTGTATATGTCTTAGTATTATCTTTGAGCACCTCCCTTTAAGACCCAGGGATAGTAGCCAAAGTCACCATGTCAGATTATTGGATCCCGCGGAGAGTCTGAGGTTTGAGACCTCAAAGGGAATTCAGAGGTTTTTGGGAGACTCTGGGAAAAATTGCCTAGGCAGGTATAATATTGTGTAAGCAGGGTGTAGCGCTAAAAATGGCAAATACGTTTTACATCTATATTATTTGATATTATTTGATACAAGTACAGATATTTGCCATTTTTAGCGCTACACCCTGCTTTTACTATCTATTTGGAGGTTTTATATGGTACCTTTTGGTGTTTAGCAGCTTGATTTTGTTTTAAGTGCACGCTTGCTTCTTCAGAGTGGGTATAATATTGTGAATTCACAGGAGTCCTCATTTATTTTTGCCATTTTAGAAGTATAAGTGCTTCTTTTCTGTGTGTTAAATTGTTAAGTAGTATTTTTGTTACAGTATAGGGTTATTTCAGTGTCATACTTTTAAGTGTTAAACTCTTGAATTGTTGAGTTTTGTCGGTGCTACAGCCTCTCCACTTCAGAGAATAAGTGCGGACATTGTAATAATTTAGTGCTTTGCCTAACAGCTGTTTTGCTTCAAGATGGGTAAAGTCCATGGTAAGGGACCTCTGCCCAACATTCCTAAGGCCCCACGTAAAGTGTTCAGTGATATTACTAAGAAAAAGAAAGACAAGAGAATCTTGAATTGTCTAGGTTAACTTGGAAGGAATATGTGATCAATGTATCACCCTGGGATGATTGTTATCTGGTTCCTTCCATAGAAAATATTGCAGAGTGGTCCCTGAATATAAAAAGCTGTAGTCCCTTTCCTAGAGATGGGTCTAATGATAAGTTTCACATGGACATAAGGGGACTGGGAGATGAGGAAGCTTTCCCATTGTTTTCAATTGGGATAAGAAATATATGAAAACAGCAGGTCTTCACTAGCTCAAATATACGCTTGGTTACGCTCCAGAGATCAGGAATTTTTACCTCCACTCTTTAGCCCCAAAATCTGCCCTGCCAAGTTATACACAAGTATATTCAGCTTTACCAAAGAAAGAGGATGATTTCCCTCAAATCTCAAAGGGCAGATAGATCACCACAACCTCCTGTAGTACAGGCAGAAGATATACAGAGCCCTGATAGTACAGAACGGGGGGGAGAAAATGTAGCTTTCCTGTACATTGTAATGGGAAATGATGTGGTAATTAAGCCCATGGACATGACAGAAATGAATGACAAAGAATAGTCCAGACTCCAGAGAGAATAGAACTGCCTGCATAAATTATTTAAAGAGAGTCATGCAAGGCAAGACAGTGCTCACAACAGGACGTGAAATTAATAATTGACGGAATTTTGGGATACAACATGGACTCAGTGTTTGACTGAACAATGGTGCCTACCATACATGATCTAGTTAATCCTGGAACCCAGGCAGCCACTCATGTATGTAAAAAAACAAAACCTCAGCGCTCAGGACTTCCTATTTACCATACAAAACCCCGTGAGATGCAGCTGTACACAGGTACAAAGGACCAAAAACTTTTAACAATGAAAACCAGCGCAAACCCACATGATCAATTACATTACTCAGTGTAAAAAAACATAAATGTGCTAATAAAAATTATATATAATAAATTATATATAAATTGATACAAAAATATATATATAAAATTATGAGTCCAGTGAAAAAACAAAGTGACAAAAAATCAAAGTGACAAAAAATCAGAAAAATCCCAGAAAATATATATATATATATATAATTAAAGTCCCGTGACAAAATTAATCAAATTAATTTATAATATATTTTCCATTTGATTCTTCCGTGTTACGGATCCCTTCACCATCCACCAGTGCAGAAATCAACATTAACCGCACTCACCAGATAATGGTGAGTCACACGCCTTTCAGGATTGTTAAGGGCTCCTGGACCCCCTTTACTTTCTCTGAGACCTCCAAGTGCTGTTTCCTCTCATGTCTAGGTACCTCTTCTGCTTACTCCTCTCACCGAATCCCCCAAAGGAAAATCAGGAAGAAGAAAAGACCATAGCGTGATACCGCAGTAACTTCTCCTTAAATTAATCTCCCCAGACCACTCACATTCTTTTGCGGGATATAGCCCGCTTTTTATTCAAAACAACAGCGATTCTCTTCAAAATTGATCCACTTTTCATGTACACCGATTATATAAGGATTATATAAGGACCCCACAGTTTAGTGTGCAGCAGGATGGCAGACCTCAGCTACAGACTCTTCTCCTTAGACTAAGATGGCCCCTTGGAACGCACCGCTCGGCGTGCGCTCCACTCACCGGAAATGACGTCAGACGACGGACCAGGCAACCGGAAGTGCGTCAACGCGTTTCGCCCCACCCACAGGGCGTTATCAAGACGCTCATTACCACTTCCCAGCCGCTTATAAAGCTTTGGGAGATCCCTCCCACTAATTCCTCTGGCACAAAAACCTGGATACAAGCATATCAATCACCACCATCCATCTGCACACCCAAGTGGGGTCCCTGTACATCGGAAGCCATTTCAAAAAATACATTACTTAAAAAATACATTGCTTCAAAAACATACTTTACTTAAAAAATATTCTTTAATATAAAAATAAAAATAAAAATAAAAAATAAAAAATAAAATAAAATAAAAAATTATAAAAATAAAAATAAAAATAAATAAATATAAAAATAAAAATAAAAATAAAATTAAAAATAAAAATAAAATTAAAATAAAATAAAAATAAAAATAAAAATAAAAATAAAAATAAAAAATAATAAATAAAAAAATAAAAAATAAAAAATAATAAAAATAAACATAAACATAAAAATAAATAAAAATAAAATAAAAATAATTAAATTTAATCATGAACACGCACTACGGACCTATAACTGAATATTACCAATTCGACAAGAAACAATTTATATCAATATCTGCATTCAACCCATTAGGATGCAATGTACCCATTTGGTAAATCCACTTCGTTTCATTTTGGGACACATTTATTACCATATTGCCTCCCCTCCATGGGACTTCTACTCTATCTATCCCACAAAATTTCAACGATGCCGGATCTCTATTATGATATCTTCTAAAATGGTATGATAAACTATGATGTTTGAACCCCTTCTTTATGTTCCTAATGTGTTCTCCCAATCTGGTGGCAAGTTTCCTAGTTGTTCTCCCTATATACTGGAGCTTGCAGGGGCACTCCAGCAAATAGGTCACATGCGTACTATCACATGATATGAATTTATTGATCTTATGGGATCCTCCATTATAACAGGATTGAAAAACCTTTATTTGCTTCTTTTTATCCCCTTTCAGGGTTCTACAAACCAAACACCTCCCACATTTAAAAAAGCCAACCCTATCCAAGAAGGTAACCAATTTTTTAGGTACATCTGGAACATTTTTAACAAGTCTAGACCTTAAAGTAGTTGGTTTTTTATATATAAACAAGGGCTTACTAGGTAACACTTTCTCAAGCGTTTCATCCCTCATCAAAATAGGCCAATATTTTTTGATTATGTTTTCAACTAATTTGTAATGCTTAGAATATCCTGTGATAAAAGCCACATCCCCCAACTTATTTTTACTTGCTTTTTTCTTAAGAAGTTCATCTCTACTACTCTTATTAACCTGTTCTAATGACATAGCCAAATTTTCTTCTCTATATCCTTTCTCCCTAAACTTTTGCAATAACACTTCAGCCTGTTCCAAAAAAACACCTTCATCATCACAATTACGTTTGATCCTAATAAGCTGACTCTTAGGAATGGATTTTAGCCAATTTTCATGGTGACAACTAAAACTTGGGATATATCCATTCCTGTCTACTTGCTTGAAATATGTCTTAGTGTAAAACCTGTCATCTTTCTTGTAAATTGTCAGATCCAAAAAGTCAACTGCCACCTCACTAATATTTTTAGTAAATGATATGTTATAAGAATTAATCCCCATTTTTTGGATAAACTCCTCCAGTGTCTCTCTTGTACCTCTCCAGATTATAAAGATGTCATCGATAAATCTTCTATACACCAGCAACTCTGTGGTTTGTTTCTTAAAAATAGCTTCACTTTCCCACCTACTCATGAATAAGTTAGCCACCGATGGTGCATACTTGGCCCCCATGGCCACGCCTCTTGCCTGCCTATAATATTTCCCAGAGTACCAAAAGTAATTATGTGACATAGCTAAATTTAGACTATTAAGTAAAAATTCAATTTGTTGTGGTTTTAAAAAGCGGGCTATATCCCGCAAAAGAATGTGAGTGGTCTGGAGAGATTAATTTAAGGAGAAGTTACTGCGGTATCACGCTATGGTCTTTTCTTCTTCCTGATTTTCCTTTGGGGGATTCGGTGAGAGGAGTAAGCAGAAGAGGTACCTAGACATGAGAGGAAACAGCACTTGGAGGTCTCAGAGAAAGTAAAGGGGGTCCAGGAGCCCTTAACAATCCTGAAAGGCGTGTGACTCACCATTATCTGGTGAGTGCGGTTAATGTTGATTTCTGCACTGGTGGATGGTGAAGGGATCCGTAACACGGAAGAATCAAATGGAAAATATATTATAAATTAATTTGATTAATTTTGTCACGGGACTTTAATTATATATATATATATATATTTTCTGGGATTTTTCTGATTTTTTGTCACTTTGATTTTTTGTCACTTTGTTTTTTCACTGGACTCATAATTTTATATATATATTTTTGTATCAATTTATATATAATTTATTATATATAATTTTTATTAGCACATTTATGTTTTTTTACACTGAGTAATGTAATTGATCATGTGGGTTTGCGCTGGTTTTCATTGTTAAAAGCCACTCATGTATGGCTGAAGGAAGACACTCAGAAAAAAGGTATGGGAGGAGGTGACAACTGAGATGGAGTGAATATGGAAAAGTAGGAAATCGTTAGCAACGGTTGTTGCTTGTAAGCAAGGAACAAAAAAGAGACAGTGACAGAGTATGTAAAAAGATTTAGAAAAGTTTGGAAGGAAGAAGCTGGGATGGATATGGTTAGTGCAGAAATGGGCACTATATAGTATATCCAAACCTCAATGGCAGGATTCAGACCTGAAATTTTGCTGCTAATAAGACGGCTTATTTCAAACTGGATAGAGATGGATGCAGGTACGTTTGAAAAGGAAGTAATGGAGAAAGATGCTGCTGAATGTTTGAGGTCCCCAAATCTACCAACAAAGCACATTTTCAGGGGTTACAATATAGTCATAATCCTAGAGAAAGAGGTAACAATGGAAACCAGGAGAGAAGAGGATATAAAGGTAGAGGAGGTGGGAGACACAAAGATGACAGATGTTTTGTATGTGGACAGGAAGGTCATTGGAAAAAGGCTTGCCCAAAATTTAGAGGGAATAAATCCACTGGAGACAAAGTGCAGAAATCCAACCATCAAGTACCCGATCAGTTGGCAGAACCAAGGTCCACAATAGGGCTGCCCCGAAGGTAAAAGCTCCCTCACATGTCCAGTTGTCTCATATATGCCTGAACAGGAATCTTTAATAGTTCTAAGAGTAGCAGGAAAAATATTGTTCATAGCTGACATGGGTTCAACTCGTTCAGTTTTAAAGGAGGAAAATTATGTGGGACCACTCTTTTTATGTGAACCTTCGATGGGAATTAGTGGAGCAGTTCTCCCAACTTTTAAGACCCCTCCCTTGCCTGTGAAAGGGGACCCTGACAAAAAAGGAATTGAACAGATTATTTGGCATGAATTTACCATAATCCCTGACTGCCCGGATAATCTGTTAGGAAGAGATTTACTTTGTAATATGGATGTTTTCATGGCAATTGATGAAGGCATACTCATGATTACCCCTTTTTGGCATTCCCCCAGCTAACGGCTAGCAATGATCAGCTTTCCCAAATTACACGAATGGTTGGTGGCACAAAAATAGATTTTTTTACTCGATGCGGGAGCCAGCCGGTCCAGTTTGAGGGAAGACCATTATGAGGGGACAAGAGTAGAATGTGAACCTTCAATTGGTATCACTGGGACATGCGCCAAAACCTGGGAAACATCCCTTTTGAGTGTATCAGACTCTCATGGGAAAGGTCCCATAGTGAAACATGCTTTCAAAATCATATCAGGATGTCCTGTGAATTTTCTAGGCAGAGATCTGTTAGGAAAGTTCGAAGCCAAAAAGCAGAGTAAGTGAGAAGGGAGGAGTGCACATGGAGTCACCTCACTTTTGTGAGCATGGAAGATTTAGACAAAGTGAAGCCTGAAGTCTGGGCCAGCAGTAAGCTACATGTAGGGTATATTCCCTGTACACCTTACAAGACCAGACTTAAACCTGGAGTTGGTCCAGTGTGCCAAAAGCAGTATCCTTTGTCGCAAAAAAAGATTGATGGTATCATGCAGATAGTAGAGAAGCTCCTTAAGGAAGGTGTTTTGAAACCTGTGGTTTCCCCATTCAACACCCCGGTAAATACAATGAAGAAAGCTGATTGTACTTACAGTTTAGTGCAAGATCTCAGGGTCATTAACCATCTTGTTATTCCAACTCTACCCATCGTCCCAGATGTGCCCTCATTGATCACTTCCATTCCACACGATACACAGTGTTATACTGTGATCGATTTATGCAATGCATTTTTTTCCATCCCAGTTGACGAAGAGAAACAACTACTGTTAAGTTTCACTCTGGCTGACAAACAGTTAACCTGGGCCATATTGCCCCAAGGCTATGTGAATTCTCCGTCTGTATATTCCATGGCCCTCTGAAAATCCTTAAAGGGTTGGGCACCCTGCCATGGTTCCACGTTGCTCCAGTACGTGGATGACTTGTTACTTTGTTCATCCAACAGGGAGGCTTGTAGGCAGGACAGTATATCTCTGCTAAATTTTCTGGGTACAGAGGGACACAAGGTGGCAAGGCCTAAGGTACAATATTGTCCAACTTCGGTGGATGACTTGGGTTTCACTGTCACAAGGAACCAGAATGGTGAATCAGTCCAGGATCCAAGCCATTACGGGTGTGCCCCGCCCAAAAACCAAAAAGGAAATGCTCTCTTTCCTTGGTATGGTCAACTATTGTTGCTAATGGATACCTGACTGCTCCCATTATGACAACATACTCAGGCAGCACACTAAAACTGAGGCTTCAGACCTCATTGAGTGGGACCAAAAATCCACCAATGCCTACCAAACCTTAAGGGCCTCATTCGTTTCCTCTCCTGCTCTGGGTTTAGCGAATTACAATGTTGATTTTCATGTGTATGCTCATAACAACTGTAAAACCATGGCAACTGTGGTTGCTCAGGATCATGAAGGACACAAGGTCAGTAGACTATTTTTCAAAAGTAGTGCCAAATCCAGTACAGGGCATGACAGCATGTCTGAGAGCCCTGCTGTCTGTGCCATGGCAGTGGAAGACTCAATGAGTGTGACTCTGGGACATAAAATCATCCTTCACACCACCCATCATGCACTGCATGTCCTTAAGAACCTCACTATGCAGCAAACGACAGCACAAAGGACAAGTGGTTATGAAGTAATTTTAACAACTGCAAATTTGGAAATTAAATATGCAGGTTCTAACTCAAGTTCCTTAGTTATATTAAATTGTTTGCTAGGAATAAAAATGTGAAACTGACAACCCACCCGAGGAACAGGATTGTGTTCATGTAATACATGAGGATACCACTCATGCCACATGCCACAAACACCCATTCCGGAAGCTCTGGACATACTTGTAAATGGTTCTTGCTCCAGACCTTCTGATGATACCTTTTTAACAGGGTACGCAGTGGTTCAGCTACCTGACATAGTTCATGAGGCACTACCCCTCACTCACAAATCAGCACAAGAAGCAGAATTGATTGCATTAACAAGAGCTTGGGAACTTTTTGAGAATCATGATGTAAAATGTTTACACAGATTCTAGGTATGCTTTTGGAGTTGTTCATGATTTTGGAAACCTATGGCAGAGACAGGGATTCACCACTTCAGATGGAAAAGGAATATCACATGCGGACCTAATAAACAATCTTTTAGAAGCCATTCATAAACCTAGGTCCATTGCAGTAATCAAACGTAAGGCACACACATCTTGCTCTGATTTTGTAGCCAAAGGCAATGCATTTTCTGACAGCACTGCTAAAAATGCCGCTCTACAGCAACAACTTTTGCAAAATTCACAAAATGTCTAAGGCCAATTTTGGATCCACCTATGCTATCGGAACATTCTCTTCTCAATGAGCTGCAATATACAGCAACTAAAGAGGATGTAGCATACTGGCAACAAAAAGGGTTGACATTTGACACAAATGGTCTAATGTCAAAGGAAGGTTTAATAGGACTCCCACGTCACAGTACTCCTCTTATTATAGTGCAGTTCCATGGCATAGGACATCGGGGTTGGCAGGTAGTGAAAGATGAAATAATGAAAAGATTTTGTATCCCAAAGCAGACACGAGAACAAATCAGACGGTGTGTTACATGTATTAGAAACAATGCTGGAAACCCCAATTAGAAACAATGCTGGAAACCCCAATCAGACATGATCATCTAGTGTCACCTTGTGGACCATTTGAGGAACTTCAGATTGATTTTACACACATGCTAATAGTGTGTGAGGTAAGTTTCTGCTGGTGAGAGTGATCACTTTAGTCGCTGGCCCGAAATATTTGTAACAAAAGAGGATGCAAGGACCGTTGCTAAAATTCTCCCTCGATGGGAATGTCCAGTAAGTATAAATTCAGATAAAAGGACCAGCATTTACATCAAAGGATACCAAACTGATGAGCATTAACTGGAAGTTTCACATACCCTACCATCCATAGAGTTCTGGTCAGGTAGAACGGGCAAATAGGAAGGAAAAACTAAGGAAGGCAACAGGTGAGACATTTAAGGGATGGAATTGTACCTGCCAGCTGTTCTGGATGAGATTAGTATGACACCAATTAAAGTCACCAAGCTTTCCCCATTTGAAATTCTTATGGGCAGGCCATTCCCCACACCCTGGAGAAGAGGTCCTTTTGGTAGTTATGCCTGGTGATTTAGAATAAATTCAGGAAAGATATGTCCAGGAATTGATTAGGGTGTTGAATGGTGTATACGGTGATGTCTTGCTCTTGTTTCCTCTTCCAACAGATGATCCAACCCACCCGTAGAAGCCAGCATATCAGGTAGTGGTTAAGGAACTTCACAAAACACAAGAACACAGATCCGCCATACGGAGAACCTACCATAGTGAAGGCTGTGACGAGAACCGCAGTTCTGACTGCTGATTCCAACGGCTGGATACATGCTTCTAGAGTAAAGAGGATTCCGGAACCACAAAAAGAACCAGGAGCAACAGACAGAACAAGAAAAGGAGACAGACCTAACAGCGCCCTACAATCTTCTGGATGCTACTTCATCCAGAGACCGCTTGAAAGAACTTTCTTTTGATCGGTTGTCTCTCAAGGATAACTTTTTCAGTGGCTTACTGGGCTAGCCACTGCTACCATCACCCAGAAGAATGGCCACCAATCTGTGACCACAACTATAAGAGTATGAATGACAGTGGACTAATAAAAAAGGAGCAGAAAAGGTCACTGACTGAAAAGGTTATTTTTGAAATTTAAGTATAGGTATGCCAAATTCTCGGGATTCGAGAGGGGTTGGGTTTGCAGTATGCTCCACCCTGAAACAATGAACATTCCTTTGTATGCTGCACCAAAAAATGTGACATCAATGTTTATTGGTAATCTGAGTATTTTCCTTACAAAATGTTATTACACGGCCTAAATGTGAAGAGTTGGGAGTTATGATGGAACCTGAATGGTGTTTTCATTTAGGCAACAAATCAAATGAAGGAGAAGGATTTTGTAGTAAGTAAAACTTAGTCACTGGGAAAGCACCTGAGGATGGTAACTTTGTACAAGTAAACACTACTTAGATGGAAAAAATACATAGAAAACATTACTAAATGCATACCACAGAAAATATTATGGATTAGGCCAAGTTTTTATTAATTTAGCTTTAGTAGGCTTACATTTAAGTTAGGGTAACCAAGCAAGGAAAAATCAATCAGTAGCTTTTACTGAAGGAGTCCAGGTATGTTGTGGTAAAACGTGTTATCCATGGATTCCCCAGGAACAGGCAGGATAGTGGTATTTAGCCACCTTGTTACCAGTAATGGATGTCATAGGAGGGACACACAGTGATGCTTTACTGACTAGTAGTCATCCCTGATATCCTTTGAAACGTAGGCATGAGCGGGAATTGTTTAAAAACAGGAGACCAACCCAGGTCATGGTTCCCTTCATGGACTGGGTGGGGGACAGAATTGATGAGAAGGTTAAACAATTATTCACTTATTATGGATCAGATTATAAATGAAACAACTAGAAGTAATTCTTTTGAATGTTGAATTACGGGCTTTAAGAAAACAGGTGCTCATGAATGAAATTAAAATAGAACAAATGGGTGCAGCATTGACCGGGCTATGAGAGTCTAATACTGACTATGAGTGTTGTACATGGATACAGAACACATCTGCTGAGATTCGAGACTACTATGAAGTCATTGAGAATCAAAGCCCAGGTGAATGCTTTACAAGCTCGAGCTCGATCCATAGCCGAAGATGGCTGAAATCCTTTTGAAGGGTTGGGAAGTTTTGGAGACTTTTTTGGATGGTTTACAAAAGTAGGCGTGCTGATGTTTTTTACGAATATTTATGTTCTATGTTGTTGCTAAATTTTGCATGTGCAATTTTAACAAGCTTTTAGAGAACCTGGATGCATATTGGAAACTACTGTGAAATTTAATGTGTTTTCACTATATGACAAATGGGAGGAAGTGTAAGGAAATAGGTCTTATTAACTGGCATCCATTTTGTATTATGCTTCCATTTTAGATGTGTGAACGGGTAGTTCCTTTTTGAAATTTCATTTGTAAGTTCTCTCTCGTTTCATGATATTAGTTTCTATTCTCTATAAACAGAACGACGTTATATGGTGGTCCTCAGCCATTTATAGTTTCTATCTTCTTTGATAAGAGTATAATATTTCATTGGTGATTCTGATTTTGTATAAGACTGCACGCATTAAAAACTTTGAGATTTAGCTTGCACACTTCGGTGTCTTGAGCTTTTTCTCCTGGGTCCAGAAGGCTAAAATATGCGAGGATATTTTGAGCTATAGACAGGAATTGATCCTTTCACGGGGTGCCACCAGAGGTCTCAGGGGTGCCATTGCGTTCTGGTAGAGAAAGGCTGTCACTTGAGCCCGAGATCCCAATCCCCAACCGCACTGTACATCCACACTGGGAGCTGTCAGACTGCTGAGCAAGGTGAAAGCAAAAGGGAGGGGAGCGTCTTCTGTGCTCTCTGCCTCCCCCTAGAGTGCAGTACCTGGCTGTGTGAGCGAAGGTAAGGTACTGTAACTTTGTATACACGTGTTTGATTGTACATGTGTACGTGTGTGTACACATGTGTTTGGGTGTTTACACAAGTGTCTGTATGTGTGTATGCACGTGTTTGTGTGTGTATGTTCGTTTTAATCTTGACCCCCTATTCCGATCCTTTTAGAACGGCTTTTTTAGGACTTGTTCGTAATAACAGCAAGGACTGCTGCTCCCCTGAAAAGCAATCAAGCCGCTAATCTCTGAGCTACTGTAATGGATCACTATCACCAGCTGACATCTGTCTTCCAAATCATCTACATGAGACCAGACATGGGAGAAATGTTCACTTGTGGGGCTACCAGAGGCAACTCGGCAGGAAGACTTATTGTCCACAGTACAAGGCATCTTAAACATCTTGCTAGGAAACCCTGTGATGGACCCCATGGACAAGTGCCGTCACACACCAGGATACTTTAAACCCAAATATGACTCAACCCTTGGGATGTACTGTGCAGGGTATATTTTTTCCAAACAAAGAAGCCATCCTTCTCAAAGCCAGAGAAAGGGGGGAGCATAAATTAGCTTATACCCAGATCTCTCACAGTGGACCCTGGCAAAGGTGGTCCCTGTGTCCTCTGACATGCGAGCTTCAAGATGTGGGCATCTCCTACATATAGAGGCATCCATTTTAGCTTCTGGAGAGGAAGAATGGCCACTCCCATATCCTCCAATCCCCAGCTGATCTATCCACCTTTAAAAAGAACTTCACCCTTCAACCTGTGGAGTTTAAGCTCTGGCCCGATCCACCACTGCCTGTGTTTTCAGAAGTGCTGACATGGGCGCCCTGGCAACAACCATGCACCTCCTCCAGGAAAACTTCAAAGCCCTCATCTAATAGTCAGGTGTGATAAAATATCTATTACTCCCTTTATGTACTGTTGTAGTTGGTTTGCTGTCTGTTACTTCTGATGAGTGGCTGCTGGTCTGCTCCTGTTCCCGCAAGCTTCGCCGGCTGCATTTGGGCCATGAAACTCCTAACTTCTCTGTGCCAAGGTAGGCAAGTTCTGTGCCTTTTACCAACCCTTATACCAAAAACTTTATTCTACCTGCCCTCTCTTCTATACGAGACTCAAGCGCTATTAAGCTACAATCAGGTCCATAAATATTGGGACATCGACACAATTCTAACATTTTTGGCTCTATACACCACCACAATGGATTTGAAATGAAACGAACAAGATGTGCTTTAACTGTAGACTGTCAGCTTTAATTTGAGGGTATTTACATCCAAATCAGGTGAACGGTTTAGGAATTACAACAGTTTGCATATGTGCCTCCCACTTGTTAAGGGACCAAAAGTAATGGGACAATTGGCTTCTCAGCTGTTCCATGGCCAGGTGTGTGTTATTCCCTCATTATCCCACTTACAATGAGCAGATAAAAGGTCCAGAGTTCATTTCAAGTGTGCTATTTGCATTTGGAATCTGTTGCTGTCAACTCTCAAGATGAGATCCAAAGAGCTGTCACTATCAGTAAAGCAAGCCATCATTAGGCTGAAAAAACAAAACAAACCCATCAGAGAGATAGCAAAAACATTAGGCGTGGCCAAAACAACTGTTTGGAACATTCTTAAAAAGAAGGAACGCACCGGTGAGCTCAGCAACACCAGAAGACCCGGAAGACCACGGAAAACAACTGTGGTGGATGACCGAAGAATTCTTTCCTTGGTGAAGAAAACACCCTTCACAACAGTTGGCCAGATCAAGAACACTCTCCAGGAGGTAGGTGTATGTGTGTCAAAGTCAACAATCAAGAGAAGACTTCACCAGAGTGAATACAGAGGGTTCACCACAAGATGTAAACCATTGGTGAGCCTCAAAAACAGGAAGGCCAGATTAGAGTTTGCCAAACGACATCTAAAAAAGCCTTCACAGTTCTGGAACAACATCCTATGGACAGATGAGACCAACATCAACTTGTACCCGAGTGATGGGAAGAGAAGAGTATGAAGAAGGAAAGGAACTGCTCATGATCCTAAGCATACCACCTCATCAGTGAAGCATGGTGGTGGTAGTGTCATGGCGTGGGCATGTATGGCTGCCAATGGAACTGGTTATCTTGTATTTATTGATGATGTGACTGCTGACAAAAGCAGCAGGATGAATTCTGAAGTGTTTCGGGCAATATTATCTGCTCATATTCAGCCAAATGCTTCACAACTCATTGGATGCCGCTTCACAGTGCAGATGGACAATGACCCAAAGCATACTGCAAAAGCAACCAAAGAGTTTTTAAGGGAAAGAAGTGGAATGTTATGCAATGGCCAAGTCAATCACCTGACCTGAATCCGATTGAGCATGCATTTCACTTGCTGAAGACAAAACTGAAGGGAAAATGCCCCAAGAACAAGCAGGAACTGAAGGCAGTTGCAGTAGAGGCCTGGCAGAGCATCACCAGGGATGAAACCCAGCGTCTGGTGATGTCTATGCGTTCCAGACTTCAGGCTGTAATTGACTGCAAAGGATTTGCAACCAAGTATTAAAAAGTGAAAGTTTGATTTATGATTATTATTCTGTCCCATTACTTTTGGTCCCTTAACAGGTGGGAGGCACATATGCAAACTGTTGTAATTCCTACACCGTTCACCTGATTAGGATGTAAATACCCTCAAATTAAAGCTGACAGTCTGCAGATAAAGCACATCTTGTTAGTTTCATTTCAAATCCATTGTGGTGGTGTATAGAGCCAAAAATGTTAGAATTGTGTCGATGTCCCAATATTTATGGACCTGACTGTATGTTGACATTCATTCCTATTTATCCTGCTATCTGACACAAGCCACTAATGTCCTATTCTGGGGAGAGCCAGATTAATCCCTTGATTAAGATGGCAGTCATTTGAATATCTTACTTCTTGAGCCCCTCTTATCCCTTGCTCTGGAGTTACCAATTATTGACAGTATGCTCTTCTGCTGGACTCCAGTGCAGCATATTATTGCTTGGACAGTTAGCAGGAATGCGACTCAGATGACCATGGTGTTCCTCATGATGTGACATAACCTGTACATCTCTACAGGGCAGTCCTTCATTGGCGGTTCTGTATGGCTCAATAACATTTGTCAGTTAATAGAGGGCATGCTGCCTCACAAGCAGTTGCTCTGTTTAACTATATCAAGTATTTTGTTTTTGCAAATGTTTTGAATTGAGGAAAAATTCCCATGTGCTTGCCATCTCTAGACACCAAAAAAGGCCTTTGACTGCCTTGACTGGAGGTTTTTAAAGGCTTCTCTGGCAAACTACTTTGCCTGCAGCTTTTATTCACAAAATTATGGATCTATATACCTTCCACACAGCCAGGATTAAAGATAATGGCCCCTTATCTGACCCAGTGCCCATCTCCAACAGCACTCGCCAAGGGTGACCTCTTTTCACATTTCTATACATAATCACAATGGAACATTTGGCAATGGCCCTGAGTGCTAATGACTCAATACAGCCTTAAGCCTTTTGAAGTCTTGCGTCTGCTCAAGACTGACTGCCAGCACATCATACCCCAATTGTAGAATATCCTTTTATTACATGCTTTTTCAAAATTCCCCTTCTATGTCTGATATGGGGTGGCCCAGTTACCTCTCCCAGTCTCTGAAAAGAACTAGGATAAAACTTTCCTCTATGTTCAAAATGAGTATAACCACTCAAACCCAGGAGAGGAACTTTAACTTCCTGATGTGGTGGTACAAGAGTCCAGCTACGCTGCAGAAAATTATGCCATCAAACTCTGACTGGTGTTAAAAATGCGAAGAATGGCGTGGCACGCTGCTGCACCTGTGGTGGACGTGCTCACGCATCTGACCTTTTTGGAAATCCAAATTTCAGCTCTGTTATTTGCTTACTGAAAAAACCTGGCCTGAAACTGCAGAGGTGGCCATTCTCTCAATTAGTCCTGGGTCAAATGGACAGATTAAAAAAAAAAAGGGTTATTCTATGCTTTCTCCTATCTGCAGGCCATTCCTTGATTCCCAGGCACTGGAAAACAACAACCACTCCTACCATTAGGGAGACGGTAGTGGAGCTTAATCTCATTATGAGGATGGAGTATGCATGTGTTAATGCATTTCCAAAAAGTCCCATGGGCACTTATTCTTGATTTTCCATGTATTATAAGGGATGGAGGTACATAACTATTTGGTAGATCTCTAATCTTTATACTTCTGGCACTCTGAATGCCTATGCCCAGAAGAGGAGTTAAAAAGTACCACCTACATTTTGCAGTCTGACAGAGGCTCAAGACATAAAACAGCATGTGTTCTTAGTCTGCACCTGAATTTATGAGAGATTTCATCACCACTGAAACCTTGATTTTGCAAAATTGAGGAGGGAAGGTATGTCACAACGGTTTCAATATTCGCCAATGTGGACTCATAAAAAACCTGACTGAAATCCACTTGGGACTTGGCAGCCATGACTACTGTATATGTGTCTATTATATGGAAAGTCCATGGAAATAAAAGATTGTACCAACAGTGCTTTGAAAAAGAATGCTTACCCCTTGAAATTTTACACATTTTGTCATGTTACAACCAAAAACGTTTATTGTATTGGGATTTTATGTGATAGACTAACACAAAGTGGCACATAATTGTAAAGTGAAAGGAAAAGGGTAAACTGTTTTAAAAATGTTTTACAAATAAACATCTGAAAAGTATGGCGTGCATTTATATTCAGCCCCCTTTACTCTGATACCCCTATTTACTAATTAGGTGATTTCTGAAGGCAATTGGTTCCATTAGAGTCCACCTGTGTGTAATTTAATCTCCGTATAAATACAGCTGTTCTGTGAAGCCCTCAGAGGTTTGTTAGAGAACATTAGTGAACAAACAGCATCATGAAGGCCAAAGAACACACCAGATGGGTCAGGGATAAAGTTGTGGAGAAGTCTAAAGCAGGGTTAGGTTAGAACGATCACAAAAAATCTCAAAAGGTACCGTATATACTCGAGTATAAGCCGACCCGAATATAAGCCGAGGTACCTAATTTTACCACAAAAAACTGGGAAAAACTATTGACTCGAGTATAAGCCCCATCATTAGTATCAGTGGGAGGAATAGTGCCCCATCATTGGTGTCAGTGGGAGGAATAGTGCCCCATCATTGGTATCAGTGGGAGGAATAGTGCCCCATCATTGGTGTCAGTGGGAGGAATAGTGCCCCATCATTGGTATCAGTGGGAGGAATAGTGCCCCATCATTGGTGTCAGTGGGAGGAATAGTGCCCCATCATTGGTGTCAGTGGGAGGAATAGTGCCCCATCATTGGTATCAGTGGGAGGAATAGTGCCCCATCATTGGTGTCAGTGGGAGGAATAGTGCCCCATCATTGGTATCAGTGGGAGGAATAGTGCCCCATCATTGGTGTCAGTGGGAGGAATAGTGCCCCATCATTGGTGTCAGTGGGAGGAATAGTGCCCCATCATTGGTATCACTGGGAGGAATAGTGCCCCATCGTTGGTGTCAGTGGGAGGAATAATGCCCCATCATTAATATCAGTGGGAGGAATAGTGCCCCATCATTGGTGTCAGTGGGAGGAATAGTGCCCCATCGTTGGTGTCAGTGGGAGGAATAATGCCCCATCATTAGTATCAGTGACACCAATGATGCGGCACTATTCCTCCCACTGACACCAATGACACTTGCTGACCCCTGTTGCAGTATGGTGCTGCTGCAGCCAGCATATGTGGTTGCAGCAGCACCTCTGCACTGCACACTTACCGGCTTTTCCCTCACTCGATTTTCGCGGGTCCGCTCGGCTCCACCTCCTCGCCCGTGATTGGCCGCCTGTGTACCTTTCCTGAGCTACAGTTCTGGCGGCCAATCACCGGTGAGGAGGCGGAGCCGAGCGACAGGAGTGAGGGAGTGGCCGGAGTGACGGAAGGAGCAGCGCTTCTTGGATGGATCATCGTGGGAGCCAGGTAAGAGACAGCAGCCCTCTGCCCACCCCTGTACGCGCCCCCCTTGACGTTGACTCGAGTATAAACCGAGGGGGCCGTTTTTCAGCACAAAAAATGTGCTGAAAAACTCGGCTTATACTCGAGTATATACGGTAGTCTATCACAAAAAATCCTAATAAAATACATTTACGTTTTTGGTTGTAACCTGACAAAATGTGGAAAATTTTAAGGGATATGAATACTTTTTCAAGGCACTATGCACACACACACCATAACCCGTAAAAAAAAAAAAAGGAAAAAAAAAAAGGTTTTATAACTTTGAACTTTAAAATGCATAATACATTAGCTAGTAAGACAAAACATGGCCTAACAAACATGGTTACTGCATGTAACTTTTTTGTTGCATTTATTCAGATGTGAAAAATCTTCTAACCAGTAAAATTTCCTCCGATGACATAAGGTATGACTCCCCCAGGCCATATTCTCTCTGTTCTTGAAGTTGCAGCTCTACGAACTCGCTCCCTCTTTTCTCTAGAATATTCGATTGTGGATCCATTTGTCGCCACAGCATTCAAGCTACCTTGTAAAGAAAGGTGCAGCATAGTTTACACACTCAGTAACATCACCAACTGTATTACAAATGCTGACATTTTATTGTATGCCATATGTTTTGCTATTAATGCAGATTCTCGGTTTTAACATTTTTTACCCTCTAGTGAACAGTAAAGAGTTCACAAGCTTTACCAGCATGTGTGTAGTGTTGGTAAAGGTTTTGCATCAGCCAAGACACTGTAGGTAAAATGAGGCTAAACTTTGTATCATAAGAATTAACTCAAAGAGGACTCGGCACAAGGGACACATCCTATTGATTAGGTTATATCCCTTGTGCTAACTTTTCTGTTTTTAAAGTTAACTACACGTAGGCTTTAAGACATTTTTCAGCATATGTGCAAAAATACCGCTGAACCAATAATATCACAATCTTATTAGGAGATATTAATTCTGGACTATCCAGGAAAGGCCTGGGCTGGGGACGATAGCCAGTAGTCAGTCCTTTCCCCCACTGAGCTTTTACCAGTACCAAGATGATATGTTGAGATAGGGCCCTTGAGTAGATATTTTTCACCAGACATCAAGCAGAGCAGGAAAAGTAGCCAATAACACATGGTTGTTATTACATAGTTGCTTGCTCCCTATTTGTGCTTACTTGTACCGGTGATCCTAGCAGAGGGAAGTGTCCCAGCACCAACTTCCTTTGCAACTCTGAAATGTGATAGGATTACTGAAATCCAATACTGGAAGATTTAAAAAAAGTGTGTCATAATAAACCATGCCCTTTAGAAACTCCCACCTTTTACCATCACCACTAATCACTGGGGCACCATGGAACACTTTGCATGGTACATTTCTTTAGCCCACAGAACTCTGCGCCTACAATTAGCTGACCAAAAGTTCCCAGTCCTCCCTTGTGCATATCGAGTCAATGTTAAAGCACACCTACTGCATAACTTAAAGTAGTTTGTCTTTTTTGTGACCATATTTAAGACAGCCTAAACCTTTCAACCACAAAATATTTTCCCAACACGATTACGTTTTCCTATCCATTATGTAGCAGTCGCTGAAAAGGAAAAGTGGCTTAACATATGGCTCAATTTGAAAACCACCTCATTCTCATTCTTCCATTATGTATAAGGGAATCCGCTTAATGTCAAACTGTCACCAGCTGATTATGTTTTAAGTCCACTCCACTCTGTGATCTTTAAAGTATAAAACATATGCATATGTGAGTTGCAGTATCTGTTCATTACATATGCATGTTGTGCTTACTGTGTAGGATGTAAAGCACAATGGCTCAGCTAAAGTCCTCTTTTTTTCCAAAAGACAGTCTATTGGCAAGTTCACACCATGCAAATTCATTTGTGTTCGGATTGAGTTCACTGAGGAAAAACCTTCCCAATTCACACTACTCAGACTTTGGAATGAAATACACCCTTCCTTTTACAGATAGGGTTACCGATTTTTCCACAACACTTGTTCAGCCAGGATGCTGACCATATTGTCATATACAGATAAATAGGGTCTTCCACTGGCTACAAATCTATATGAGATATAGTAAAAACATCACAGTAAGCATGAGCATTGTAAACACAACTTAAAATATATTTTTAAAAAATGCATGCTAACTGAAAATATACAATTCCCCTCAATCTGAGATTTGATAAAGGGTACATTATGGTCACCATTTGAAACAAAAACGAGAACAGTAAATTTTTTAATTTTTTAAAAAGTGACGTCAAAACATGGCTAACATGCATTTTTAAGAATTTAAGGTTTAAATTAAAGAAAAAAAAAGTACAGAATTAGCAAAATATAATTATGCGTCCCAAGAAAGAACAGGAATCGTTTGTGATAATTTTGAAATCAAAAGGAATGTTTACAAAAGATACAGTAGATCTCCTCTTCGAGATCACTTAATACTACAATATATATATTTATTTTAAATCCAAGTTCTTTTATAATCTCCAGTGAAAAAAAAAAACTACAAAATGGTTTTACCTTAGTTTACACATAGGATTTCAGGCAAGTTAAGAGTGATCTTCTGTTAAACTAAAAAATTACTGTATATTGGAGTTCAGCTGTTCCTTTAAGGCCAACACCTAGCAACATTCAGAGAACAGCGAATACAATCAAGAAAATAATGTCACTTACATCCATGCAATTTCATTGAAGCTTATAATTTTGCATAAAAAAAGTAAAGTTTTCAGATGCCTTGCTGTGCAACCTCCCTGCCTGAGATCCACTTCCCTCTGAATATAATGCAATGTTGAGCCAGAAAATAGGTAAAAATTTTGTGTGATTGGGGTTGTGTATAGTTATCCAGCTCTTGACAGGGGGATTCCATGCTACATTTTTTCTCTGGAGTACCATATTAACAGTCACTATTAAAGATGCAACTCTATAAAATTAGCAGTAAATATGGATTGGTTTGCAAATATGGAACAATTACTTTCACACAGAATGCTGCAGAGCAAATCGAGCAACAAGCAATTCAAGCAGCTCAGTAAATCTGAGTTCCCTGTATACAATATGGTGCTATAAATTAAGGAGCCTGTCACTTTAAGAACACTGGACGACAACAGGGATGAAGTTCAGACACCCAGAGATACATACCAGCACATACATGCAGCAGCGTTCAGTATCTTCTGCCTCCCCAATTGTCAGGCTGGTCTGTTTGGGAAACATTCAGCACTTGCTGACCAACTCCCTCCAGCTTCCCTTTCAATCATATTGGCTAATGAGGCAGCCCTTCATAGTGATAGGCCAGTAGGAACGTATGGGGCTGGGGCATGGCAGCAGACACCAACATTAACCAGACGTGCGAGAGCTTTACCATCTGAAATCATCTCTCCTGGATCACCTTTGGGTGCCTGCACTTGATACATGACAGCAACAGTAAGAATTCTTAAAGTAACAGTCTCTTTAAGGGGATAATTTGAAAGATTTGGTAAGTGGGTGTGGGCTATTTACTGCGTACGTGGTAAATATAGTGACCTATGGTTTAAAAAAAAAAATAAAAATAATTGTAATTTGCCTCAAATATAACCTGACCTAACGCAAAACCTATTTATTAGCTTTCTATAATTTTTGCTTTAAACAATGTACTATGTTCATCTATCAATGTGTAGACCTACTCTAGCCAATAGCATCTCCACAGCGTGCATTTAGAGTATGCTGCGCATCAGGCTCAGACTTCATCTCTCGAAGTGACATCAGTCTACCACAATCTAACCCTTTACAGTAGCTGTCTGCAAAAGGAATAGTTTATTGGTGAGGGGCAATGCTCCATTTGTACAAAAAGCAATTCCCTATATAACCTCCATCAATACTTTATAAACTGGGCAATTCTTACCTTTCCAGAGCATGTACTTTACAACAGGCATGGCAAACTAAGTAGACTACATCTTCAAGGGGTAACACTTTGGCTAAATGGAAGAACGCACCTCTTGTATTCAGAAAAAATTATAGCAACTTGGCAGAAATTGTTTTTGACAACATTTTATCCCAGGGAATGGGGCATAAAACGTTGTATGAAGTGTTTAAAATTATTTTATCAACAGAAGAGTGAACCTCATTTTATTTAAAATCTTTAAACTGGCTGAGGGCTGCATAAACAGCCTTAGAGAACTAGACGTGGCTAAGAAAACAGCAACTTGACATGTATGCTGTACAGGATAAAAAAAGAAGTCTCTATAGGTGCAGTTTTAATGCCAAGCCATAGGGCCCCATACACATAGCCGTTTACATGCTGAAAAGCCCTAGTGTCAAATCAACAACACTTTCCCACACCTGGGATACCACAGGTGGGGCTTACTACTGCCCATACAAGTGAATGGCTGTATGCAACTGCACATTTGTAAACACCGATGCCCCTGTGCACTGCTGTTTTCGCAAGCTTGTGCATACAAAAATTTCCAAAGCTTGAAAATTATGCATTTGGGGGAATACCTTTTATGTGCATGAATAAAAGGCATATGCCCAGAATTATCAGTGTTTACAAGCATAAGGTCAAACATAGCCTATGTTTATGGATTTTTCAGCATATAGGCATCCGTGTGCATGAGGCCTAACAATGTAGGTACAGCAAACAACCACTAAAAAGTTACAACTTCAAAACATAAAATGTAGTGTATACATAATGCAGATCAAAATTTAAGCAGTTTATGAAGAAAATAAGTTAAAGATACCCAAAGGTCTGGGTGGGGTACCACATTACCCTTTATAACTTGAGGGGTTGTGAGATTAGGTGCTGTTGTGTTCAGACTTGAAGTGGTAAAATTTCCATGCAGGTCATCTATAAAGGCAAAAAAAAACAAAAAAGAAACGCATCACAAAACCATAAAACCTCAGAGTTATTTAGAATACTAAAAAATACCTGCATCAATATTTATTTAATATGTTAGAAAAAGTGAGAATGAAAATGGAGTACATTATCAAGGTGCAATAGGTTAACACATACTTGTCACAATTAAACTATTAAACCCAGGATGCTCGTTTGACATCATGAAGAGGACAGTATAGACCTTCCAACATTTAGGTCCACACCTCCATAGTCTTAACCTTATCGTGAGTGGATATAATACATTATATTATCTTATACTAGAAAGTTGGGTTTTTTTTTTTTTTTGGTTTTTTTTTTTTAGGAGATTAGACATTAAAAGCCCCATCTACCAACTGACTGCTTACCAGATTTTTTTTTTTTCTAGGCAGTCCCACAACCATTTTGGAGTCAAGGTGGCTTTTTTTGTATTGGGACCTCAGACACCAAGGTGACATGACATCATCCTGGCAAAGACTCAAAGAACCCAACAACATACTCATTTTAATGATGATGATCGTCCTGTAATTGTTTTTTTTTTTTACATTTAAAGATAGACTTAAATTTTATAATAAAACTTTCAACAACAAAAAAAAAATCTAAAATCATAGAGTTTGCATTAATAAATGTACACTTATTCCCACTGATAATACAGTATATAAAAGCATAAGTCATTTTATCCAACACAAACAATTTCTACAGATTTTTTTTACCCAAGCAGAACTCCAATTTGCAAGATGAATTACACAGTCAATTAAAAATGTTTTGCATGTATTAAATTGTGACATAAAATGAACTGGGAGATTGAATTGCAAATTACCCTGTAGTGCACATTGCAAGCCTGACCTTTGTGCTATTGTCTTAAAAAGCAGAAAGACTCTTTTCAGGCCTGCAGTTACATTCTTTCCCAAGGACCAGATTAAACTCTTTGGCTGACAGACTGCCAGCCACACATACTTTGGTTAAATGTTTTGTTTTTTGTTTTTTTTTTTATTTTTAAAATAGGAAAACATTTGTAGATACATTTCCCCACCTGACCATCAATTTCTGTTTTAAAATATCCTTTCCCGCCTACCACATGGCATTGGCCTTGACCTTGATTAATATGGGATAAGACTCCAGTTTCCAATTATGCACTGATTTTGTTGGACTAGGTTCCTAAACACTCTTCCTAAACTTCTGTTTAATCAGGAACCAACATAATGAAAGCTGTGGACAACACGTTTTTCTAGCCTAGTAATGGAATATTTTCTACATTTTAATTCATAGGCACGATGAAGGAATGTAGACTTGCTTATAGTAAACGAGAGTGCAATTTTAAACTTGATAAAAAAATAAAAACAAAAAATACCTGCAGAAATTTGCTAACGTCAAGTGAAATATTGCAATTTTATCCTCATTTGAAAGGGCTGCTGTGCCCGCATTTCATGCAAGGAAAGGGTGCATGCACCTTTTCCAAAATGCATCCGCATGGTCTTTTTGACCGACTGCCCTGCGTGATGAGATGTGTGGGAGGTGCACCTCATCGTCTCGCAAGAGAAACACTATGCGGATGCAGTAATCGCATTGATTCCCACAACCATCCTGCAGCATGCAGGCTAGTGTGGACCTAGCCTCAAAAGGTGTAAACATACAATACTGAAGTAGCATTAAAAAGAACAATAGTTTTAAAGCTGAAGTTCAGTTTTACATTCAGTCTTGCATAGTTGTACATACAACTGTGCAGCAAGTCAGATACAGCCTGCCTCACTTCCTGGCTGGAGGACAATCCACTGTCATTTAGCCCAATATTTCTCAACCAGGGTGCCATATGCCTTCCCCCAAGGTACCGTGAACACAGGACCCAGCTTACTCTGGATCAGCATCATGAGATGCCATGGTGAGGGTGGGCAGATTGGCAACACCATAACAACCAAAGATGCTTTAGAGACCAAATGCACATTATAATTACTTTAGTGATGGCCCACACAATAGCAAGGCATGATTCTGATACAGGGCAGGTGGCATGGGGGAGGGCGCACCCCAGCATTTAGGAGAAGAAAAAAGTCCACCTCCTCCAGACCTCCTCGACTTTCCATCCCCTGCTGAGTTGCTGCTCTCAAAACATAGGTATTTGATGTGAAGACAGGACAGTTATATATTTTTTTTTTTGACTGGGGTGGGGGGTAAGGAATCTGATGGGGGACTATGTAATTGAGGGGGCCTGTGTCAATTAGAGGCTAACGGATGATGATTAGAAACAGGGCTTTCCACACCTCTAGACTGACACCCCACCTGTGAAGGAATTCTTTTATTTGCACAACCCCTACAAAAAACCCTGCTCTCTGCATGAAACAGAGGGGCAGGGTGATGTGAGGTTTGCAGAAAGCCATGAACAGTACCCTGCTGGTCCCATGATCTGCCGGCATTGCACAGAAAAGCACAAAGGCCCATTGAGGCCATTACTAGGTCTAAACCACAGGAGGAGGTCTTTTCTATATAGGAGTTAGGTGTCAGGACATGGATCTGAGCCTGCAACCTCTGCTGTGTCTAGCAGTATCTCTTCTTTGAGCCACCTGAGATGCTTGTGTCTTGTTTCTCTAAAAACCTTTGCTCTTCCCATGAACTTACCATTTAAGCCATGCCTTTGCACTTCTTGTTTGTCAGATTGTGCTCTTTTCAGCCAATATCTTGCTTATGTTACTGCTGCTGCCATCCGTATGTTTGCTGCCACTCATTATCGACCGTTGGCTTGTTCCTAGACTACACGTCTGCTTAATCCCAACCTGCAACCACTTGTTACCATTCTTTGGCTTGTCTACCGAGTACACTTTTGCTTTATCCCTACCTGCTATATTGGCTACTGGACCCAGGCTTACTTACCTCCTTGTAGGGCGATCCTGAGGGCCATGACCTTGTACTAACAGGCAGAAAAACCTATGTTCATCATAAGGAGCTCTGGTGAATACTGGTTAGTGCTTAGACCCCGCACCTCAAGTGAGCCTGCCTCATCCACCAGGGTGACATACTTGCATACCTATATTGCTGCTCAACGGTTATAGCTACTGGTCCCTGAGCCTGACCCAACCGTGACATTAAGACTGGACCAAGAAAATAGAACTTTGTAAAATACTTGGGGTTTACCTTTTTCTTCTACGCTTTGCTGCTTCCCAGTACAGCTGATATATTGCAGCCACCTGATGTCTAAATATGCATGGGTTCCAGTAATGACTGTATAGCATCTCTCCCGCTGGGTCTCTTTCATGGTCAACAGTGGATCATGACTAATGCATGCTGACAACTACTGTGAGTGTCCATCTGAAGCCAATGTTGACAGCCTCACAATGTAGGAGCATAACTGGGAGACAGGGACCTAAAATTACAACCCTATATTGGGAGGTGCCTAAACTGCTCCCAGCAAGCAGGTGTAGCTGCAATGGCATTCACTGTAATGGCAGGTCGCCAGATGACACCACTATTCACGGCTCTCTGCACTTTGTGTTCGGCCAGCAGAGATCACTGCAATTAATTGCTTGCGATGCAGAGAGCTTGGAATAGCTGTGACTGCTGGTGATCTATCATTACAGTGAAGGGGGCTGGCAGCTGCACCAGCTGCTGAAAGCCGCAGCAGCCCTAATCGCCAGTGTGAATGCAGCCTACATAGTCCAGTTCCTCTTCCCCTGGCCCCCAGCCAAGCAGATGGGGGCCAGGGATGTTCTTTTGTATTTGCTGCAGACCATGGAGGATACTCAACAGTGCCTCGAAGTTCCCTGCTGAATTAACAGAAAATACTAGAATGGCTGAACAGACTTAAAGCTCATTTACAGCTACAGGTGCTCGCTGAAGACAAATCCATGTTTGGAATGCTCTTCAAAGGCCATTTGATTGGCAGTGAGGAGATGTTATAGTGCCTCCTTCCCACCTGTTTAAACCCCACAGCAGTGGCCCACACCTGCATGCATTGCACACCGCTGTGGGAATCCCACATTCACCTGAATGGGCTGTGTTTAGCAAGCATTAATGTCTTCTGAACCCAACAGTGCGCACAATTTTTTGCCACAACGGAATGCAAAGCATTTCAGCTGTGGCATGTGTACACCCCTCTCTGCTGTCTTTGCAGCTTAAGGGAAATGGTTGGGTGTGGCTGTGGCATGTGTCTCTGCTGTCTTTGCAGCTTAAGGGGAATGGTTGGGTGCGGCTGTGGCATGTGTCTCTGCTGTCTTTGCAGCTTAAGGGGAATGGTTGGGTGTGGCTGTGGCATGTGTCTCTGCTGTCTTTGCAGCTTAAGGGGAATGGTTGGGTAGCGGTAAAACCACATCTCACTTCTAAAATTCTGACATGCCGTTTGTACTCAAATCAATCGATAGATTGACTTTCGTACCATCAGCCTGACCAAACATGATTCGAATCTCGGACTGGTCACTGCTGAACAGCTGAGACTCGATCCATCTATGGCCGGCTTTAGGGTGGCTATTTAAACTATGGAGGACCAATGGTGCCACCCTTGGATAGGAGCACTGGCGGGGGGGGGGGGGGGGTAGTGCTATATGGACTAGTAGATTTACATGGTATTTATAGAAGTCACTGACAAATCAAAGCCAAACTCCAGCCAATACTTTTTAGGCAGTTATGAAAATATGTTTTTCTTTTGAGATAAAGGTTTTCAATAAATTAATAAAAGCTGACCAACGTAAAACACCGCTGTCAGTGTTAACCGTCTAACTTTCACTTTTGCTGCACAGCTTGGTCTGTTAAGGGAAGCTGGCAAATAAAAGCAGGATCATTGGGTAAAAAAAAAAAAAAAAAAAAAACTAAAATCATAGGTGGGACTTGGAAAAGCAAAGACTGGTTTGTCAATGTTCATGGCAGACTGCACCAGATCGTTTTTAATTTTGTTTTTAGTACCACTTTAACCACCTGTTGGCTTCCCACAGTAAATATACAGTGAGCGGGTGGCAGGCACGATCATGTACCTGTATGTCAGCTGATTCTTCTGGGTTTGGCTTTGTGCCCCCTGCTGTGATTGGACATAGCACGAGTATGGCAGCTGATTTCAGCCAATCAGCTGCATCAAATCTCACACACACACTTCTGGGTTTACGAAAACACAGAACTCTGTACAGGGAACGGCTGTTTTTTTTCTTACTGCTTTGCAAGAAAAAATAGATAAAGTAAAGTAAAAGCAGCACACGTTACACATTCTTAGGCACACAGTTAACCCTTTGATTGCCCAAGATGTTAACCCCTTCTCAGTGTCATTAGTGCAGTGTACAGCAGGGGTGTCAAACTCAATTTCATTGCAAGCCTCATCAGAAGTTGTCCTCAAAAAGGCCAGCTGTATCTAAGACTAGATGTTCAGAACCCCTCAAATGTCAACATCCCCCCACCATCAGAAGTCATGAGTCCCACACCCTACCATACATCCTCGGTGCATCTCCCTTACCTTGTGCTGCTGTCAGGATGAAGTTGGGGGCCGAACTGGGAAGCAGAAACTGCAGGGGCTGGGAGGAGGACTAGGAGTGCTGGAGTCAGTTGACTGTTGAGATCAGTGGAGCTGGAGATGAGGGGGTGCTGCAAATGGCACAGCGGCTCAGAATCTGTAGGAGTTTTGTCCTCCTCTCTGCTCCTGACTGCTGAGTGGTGGGGGGCAGAGACTAGCCATTCCGCAGCTGAACGGAGTACCGCAGAATCTGGCAGAGGAGTTCTGTCCTCCTCTCTGCTGCCAACTGCTGAGACAACATGGGGGGTAGAGACATGGAAGGGGGTGCTGCAACTGCAGGAGAGCTGCAAGAGCCACCTGAAATGGCCTTGTGTTTGACACATGGTATACAGTATTAACATTGACAAGTGTATTAGTGTCGCTATTGATGTCAGTGTACCTCCCAGCCAGCATCAGCTAGCGCAGAGTGCCCAATTCAAATACATACACACACACACACACATACATCGTTTGTAGCAGAGCTATTCCCCCCCCCCCCTCCCCCTCAGAGAATAGGTGCAGGTACTCTCCCTTCCGAGTCACCCTGGTCTCTGCCCCTACCCACCTCTGCGCATCGTCCATTTGTTCCACTCCCTATCCATCTCCCAGTACCACCCCTTTTATAGAAAACAGATCACTTTGTGCTGTTAAGTACTGTCCTTCAACAGTAGCTCCCTTTCAGCAACAATGGACCCCTCCCTCAATAGATCCCCCAGGAACCAGCATCAATGTCAATGGACCCTCCAGCACACCTTGCCATTACATACAATCAGCGCTGGAGGTGCTGCGTTCCCGTAAAAAAAAAAAAAAAAAAGAAGATGAAGCCCTGGTTTATAGACACTAGCTTTTACACAAACCAATACGCTTATTTGGATTTTGTTTTACCAAATACATGTAGAAAAATACACTTTGTCCTCAATTTATGAAGAAATTCTATTTTTTTTATTGGATGTGTTTTGTTTTATAAACAGAAAATATACATCTTTCTTTCCCAAATTCCTGCCTTTTTTCATTTATAGAATTAAAAACAAAAAAAGGGGTGAGCAAACAGCCCTAATTGTGTGAAAAAAAAATTAAAAATGTAATCTGCATATAGGGTTTCATAACACGCAATTGCTAGTTAAACTAGCACAGTGCTGAATAGCAAAAAATGGTTTGGTTATACAGGGTATACATTTCTGGAAGTCAAGTGATTAAAAGATAACAACAACTCTTCTTGCATCATTTTTATTCTATAAAGGTATTTCAAGTTGATTGGCAACAGGACATTTGACTTGAAGCATGCCGTGCCTTTGCAGATGAAGTATGGTGGTGTAGTCCTTACAGAATGACTTGAGTCTCACGACTGAAAACGGGGTATTTAAAATGATGAGTAAAAACAGGTGTCCTAATATTTTACTATGAAATCATTGTAGATTAGGGCAGGGTGTCTAAAAGTTAGTTTCAAATGTAACATTATTTTTTCTGTACAGATAACCATTTATGTCTTTTACAGTATGTACAGTATATTTTGACTAAATTCAGCTTATATTTCGGATGCAAATAGCTAAGTGCACAGTTAAAAAAAACCACACACACACACACACACACCTTTACTACATAGCAAGCCACTGGCAAGTAGAAGATGTCTCAGCTGCAGTGAGCACATACAGGTTTTGTTCCTTCCCTAACCTGTGACTGGACAGGGAAAGGAGAAGGTGCCCAATGATGACTTTATCTGTCACTATGCTCTCTCCTGACTGGCTAGTTGTGCTGTTTCTATCACTCTAAATCTGAGCTCTGCTGTAAAAGGACTTGCAAGGAGGCAGGATGTTTTTTTTTTCTCAATTTAAAACACACTTCTAACAGTGAATATGGTTTTGTTCAGGAACACCCATTCATTCCAAAATCAAAATGTTAAAAAGCGAAACAAAAATTCCCAAGTACTGTTGAATGACATGCAGCAAGTCATCGAATGTACTGAGACTTTTCGTACAAATTTTGGAATGAATGTTCCTCCAAAAATCAGCTGGTGTATGGCAAGTTTTTGAAAAAACGTAAAAACAGGTTATAGTGAAACTGTTCTGCCATTAGAAATGTTTTGTTCAGTCCAGGATTGGCTGTTGACCAAGTCTGGCGGTAATTATGCACAGGATATCTAAGGACCAGCAAGGTAGCATCTTTCAATCTTTTCAATGCATTTAAAAAAAAAATTCCTTATACAAGATTTGGAATAGCAGCAGTTGGATGCACTAAATAAGTAAACTCCAATCTCACTTGCTAGCTAAATCTCCTGTGCTTTCCTTCATAATCAACAAAGGATACAAAGGTGCGGAGACCCCCAGTGGGGAAACAAACAAAGCCGTTAGGATCACAAAACATCAAAATCTGGAGGGGGTATAGAGACGAAAGAAGAAAAACTCTCCACAACACAAAAAACTCTAAACAGGAAGATTTTGTATACTTTCCACAAAGGCCAGAGTGCGAAAACTTGACAGTTCGAAGGGCATGTCACACTTCAGCACTGCACAAACAAGTTGCGTAGAAAGAAGCACATTCAAGGCTCATAACAGCCACAAAAAAAAACCCATGATGTGTTTAATCTGGAGGTCAGATCCAACTCACATCACAGCTATACACTACTGAAAAGGGAAGAGGAAAACTCTAATTAGGACAACATTCCTATCCCAATGTGCTCCTTGCCTGCTTATAACCATCCTCTACTTAAAACTACTGAATAACTACCCAGGAACAAAGACATTCATTTATGGCTATGTTCCCTACCCAATGTGAAGAACAATCTACAGTCCATATAAAGCTTTCATATATGTCATTTCATTTTATTAAAATCATTAAAAACTGGCATCTAAATTTGCATTGTGCTCATTGGATATTTTTAATAAAGATAATGGATATGGCATTTTGACAATCCTTTGAGTATTACTAGTTGCTGTCTTTGAGCATATTGGGATTATTTTCTAATGCAAGAGAAGCTCACTTTTCACACTAAACTTTCATCTATGTGAGGTGAAGCTGTGTGGACTTCAAACAATCACGTGCAAGCAAAAACCTGTTTTTCCTTTACAACTTTTTTGCAAATGATGGGGTATTCTTTCCAAAGAATATATTAACTTGGATTCACCTCAACAAAGACTCCCTGCTGCATAAATGCAACAAGATGGATAAAAGATGGCTTCAGCTTTTATTCTCCACCTGTAGAGAACTCCACGGACATGTTTCGCCCTTTTCGGGCCTTAATCGTAGAGAGAGGCCTCTGCAATTAAGACCTGAAAAGGGCGAAACGCATCTGAGGAGTTCTCTACAGGTGGAGAATAAGAGCTGAAGCCATCTTTTATCCATCTCATTACTTTTATGCAACAGGGAGTCTGTGCCTGTGTGCAGATGGCCACCATTTTGTTGAAGTCTACTGGAGCCTGACAAACTCTGGGTAGATTTACACAGTATCTTTGCGGAAGACTGGAGATCCTATTTAGGCAGCAAAAGGCAGGTTTTTAGGGGTTGGAACAAGCAGACTGGGACTGTAACTCTTACTTTGCTCATGCCCTTTTATACCGATATGGTCAATCACTGTGCTCTTATTCCATATATCACCATGCTTACTTCAATATTATTTTATTAAAATTATCTTAAAGGGCAAAAAATTATAATATATACATACACAGTTTTTGTGTTTACATGAAATTTGCTTAGCTGGGAATTCAGCTTTAAAAATGCTCATGTAGATATTTCATGTAGAATAGCAATGTGTCTGTAGAAAATTACAGCGGAGAAACAGAATGAGGTGGATTCAGTTTTTGAATGTATGTGCATGTAGAACATTCTCCGCTATTACTTGTTAAGTCAGTTGGATCACTGCCATTATTAAAGTGCATATTGCCTTAAACAACATTTTAAATAATGTTATAGGTGTACATTAAAGAACACTCTAACAGATTAGCAAAGAAGAATGGCATGTTATGTTCTATATATAAAAAAGTAAAAGTGTGACAAACTCAACCGGGGAAGGGACTTTGAGAGAACTGCAGGCTAGCCTCTTGCCTACTGATAATGGACCCTGGTGTTCCAGGGGGTTCAGTTATGTTCTATATAAAATAAACAGTTTTTGAACTGAAATTATATTTGAGCAGGGTGTTTTTTTATGCACTGACAGCGATCCCAAAAAAGTAAAAAAAATACCAAAAGCAGGAGGTACCATTCCTATAGCTTAAAATGGTAGAGAATCAGAATGCAGATCTAAGCTTTTGTTCAGTTTCGACTGCTGGTTTATACACTGATATCCATGGAAGTATATCAATCTCTATGGACAGTATGGCCACCAGCTGATTCAGCAGCATCCACAGACAGCTCAACTCTTCAAAAAGACACAGCAGTTGGCTCCAAAGTACATTAAAGAGGTTTTATTTTGTTTTTGTTTTTTTAGTCTTTTGAAGCATTAGGGCTCATGCACATGGCCAGAATCAAATTTACGGACATCTATATGCTGGTGAAGGCTGCTGGCAAGATTCTGCTTAAAAAAAAACAAAATAAAAAAAAAAAAAAAAACACACACACACAGACGGTAAATTACGAACCACAAATCGCAGATTTCTCTATTTTGCCTTTACAAATCTTTATGCAGCACAATTTTACGGATGTAAAAACGCAGCTGAGTGCACAACATACAAGTCTGCTGCCTTCAGATCCAAAAAAAAAAACAAAAAAAAAAAAAAACTTTACAGTTTAACCAATAGCCGCCCGGCCAATGGCCGTTTGGCGGCTTCAAATGCGCTCCTGTATTCCGGGTGCACACCATTTCATTCAGCTAAATGCTTGCTTATAGCAAAGTAATTCTTTGCTATAAGCAAACTGTATAAAAAAAATAAAAAATAAAATACTGATCACTTCCCCAAAGTAGTACAATGTTACTATGGTAACATTGTACTACTTTGGTCATAGTAAAATATGAAAAACAAATCTTAAAAAAAAATGTAATAAAAAATTAAATATAATAAAAAAATAAAAAATATATATATATATATATTTTTTTTCATACTGTCACCAGTCAGTGTCCCTGTTCACCGCCATGCCAGTTATATGAAGACGCTGTACTGCACTGGTGACAGTATGTAAAAAAAAAAATAGTGAAAATAATTTTTTTACTTTTTTCATTTTCCGAAAAATTATGACAAAAAAATACAACTTCAAAAAACTCACCATGCCTCTTATGAAGTACGTCGGACTGTCTACTCTGCAAAAAGGGGTCATTTGGGGATATCTGTACTATTCTGACATTCTTGGACCTCAAGAAATTAGATTGGCTGTCAGTACTTCAGGATTGATCAATATTCAGATCTATACCATAGTTTGTGAACTCTATAACCTTCCTACAAACTAAAAAATACATCCTAATTTGGGTTATTTTCACCAAAGACATGTAGCAGAATACATCTCAGCCTAAATTTATGAAGAACAATTATTTATTTGTAAACTTTTATAACAGAAACAAAGAAAAATGTGTTTTTTTTTTCAAAGTTTTTGGTCTTTTTTTGTTAATTTAGCAAAAAATAAAAACCCCAGCGGTGATTAAATACCACCAAAAGAAAGCTCTAGTTGTGTGAAGAAAATGATAAAATTTTAGTTTGGGTACAGTGTTGTATGACCGCGCAAATGTCATTCAAATTGTGAGAGCGCTGAAACCTGAAAAATGGCCTGGGCAGGAAGGTGTAAAATCACACGGTATTGAAACGGTTAAGGATGAATTCAGAGTTTTCTATACTTGGGTGCATGAGTCCTTAGAAGGGAATGACTTCCTATACCTAGTCTCTGCAATGACTAATGATGACTGCACCATGAAAAAGAAAAAAAAAAACAAATAAAAAAAACAAATAAAACAAAACAAAAAAAAGCCACAGGGAGGGTCTAGCTAGGACTGCACTAACTAGCAAAATACATGAGGGAAAAACGGCAAAAGACACCAAATACTGAAATGAACAAGTTGTAATGGCACTGCACTACCAATGGGTACCAATAGACACCACATCAATCTAGTACTATAAAATGTAACAGAAGTATGATACGTATTAGGTGGGACACAACTGTTAGTACAGCTCCATCTTATTGCACATTTTGGCAAATTTGACATTTTCAGTTTGATTCCATTTGATACTTGTATTTTCATCGTCATCTGTGACACTGAGAGATTTCACATCACTTCCCATGCCTGTTACAGAAGGACAATGAGGTGAATGACTATAACTGGCATAGGAAGACAGAAGAGATCAATAACCTCACAGGAAGGTTCTAACCTTGCCCAATTTTAGTGTGACGTAGTGTTTTGTTTCCACCTTTATCACTGGATAGATTTCATTGCAGGAGCAGGTAATGGACGCTGCATCATGGCTATTGCCGACTCCAAGGCACTGATAAATTGGGCATCACATGGCATTTATGACGTCAACGCATTTTGCTGGAATGCAGTGTAGCTTTGTCTAGTGATGGTTTATAAAGCTAGTGGTTACTTCATTGTATTTTTCTAAACTTTGATACAATATTTAAAAAACATATATATTTTGTAATAAAGTACTTTTAGTGATTCGTGGTTGAGTTTACAAGAAAAGTAACCACTTTTTACCCAGGTATCATCTATTTTGGGGGTTGTTTTTTTTTTTAAGTATAAAAATGTTCCCTCTGACCATTATTTGTTCATTATGAATTGGGATGAATACTGATTTTTTTTTTTTACAATAGCCTAAGGATGTGTTAAAAAACAAAGAAGTGATCCACACAGTTGACAAAATACGATAAGTATGCCACTGCGCCAGACTTCCCTTTATATTAGCCTTAAGAGTTAACTAGTGACAAGCTTTTACAGTTGCTAATTTGTTTCCCAGAGTCTTTGTCAGCTGCCTCTTGAGATTTTGGCAGCTTCATTAAATGGCCATAAAAACTCCCTTGAATCTGTCATTCACTGTATTATATTTCATAGGAATTTCTCCAGGTACAGGCAAATCTCCCCCTAGAAAAATTAATGCATTTTCAAGAAAAGAAGCACGGACATACAGGTTGGGAGAAGCCCTTACTGCGTCGAAAGAGAATTTTTAAAGCCTTTTTTAATGGGATACAGAGCGTCATGAAAACATTATGAAGGCACATATTTTACTTCCTACACTAGAATTTCTCTTTTTGTCTAAGCAAAGCTGATTTTTTATTTCAGTTCTAATAAATATGTTCATACATTTAATAATACCATGCATTTTTATTACAAAAAAGGTATGTAAAAGGGAAAATGTTAAACCATTGTAGTCAGCTTCCCTCTAAACGATAAAGTTTTTTTGCAAGATTCAGATCATTTGCAAGAATTTTTCTAAACATTTTTATTAAAAATGAGTGGGACTACATGCCCCATTATACCCCAGGCAGTTCACACCATCCTAAAATAGTAAAAAAAATAAATAATAATAAAAAATAAAGTTTGTAGACACCTGACCATCACAACTATTATATGGCCACATATATGCTGACACCCCTCCAAATTATGGAGTTCAGGTGTTTCCAGTGAAGAATACGGTTAATAACACAATATGCAAACCCATTTTAGACAAATGTGCCCCTCAACATTTTATGAAGGCCCTTTTCTTTTCAAGCATGACTGTGCCCCTGTGCACAAAACCAGCTTCACAAAGACAGTTTGGTACGTGAAGTGGAGGAACTTAAGTGGCCTGAAGAAAGCCCTGACCTCAACTCTAGCGAACACTTTTGGGATGAATTAGAATACCAATTGCAAAGCCAAGTCTTCTAATCCACCATCAAATACTTGACCTCGTTTTGTCTGAATGGGCACAAATTATCACAGCCATGCTTAAAAACCTTGTGAAAAGCCTTCCAAAAAGGAGTTCAGCCTATTGTGGCCACAAAAGGTAGGTGGGGATGGAGGCAACTGTATTATTGCCCATGGTTTAGAATGGGGTGTGCAACAAGCTCATAGCTGTGATGGTCAGAAATTAAAAAATTTAGCCATATACAGTGGGGATCGAAAGTTTGGGCACCCCAGCTAAAAAATTGTATTAATGTGCATAAAGAAGCCAAGGAAAGATGGAAAAATCTCCAAAAGGCATCAAATTACAGATTAGACATTCTTATAATATGTCAACAAAAGTTAGATTTTATTTCCATCATTTACACTTTCAAAATAACAGAAAACAAAAAAATGGCGTCTGCAAAAGTTTGGGCACCCTGCAGAGTTAATATCTTGTACTGCCCCCTTTGGCAAGTATCACAGCTTGTAAACGCTTTTTGTAGCCAGCCAAGAGTCTTTCAATTCTTGTTTGAGGTATCTTTGCCCATTCTTCCTTACAAAAGTCTTCCAGTTCTTTGAGATTTCTGGGCTGTCTGTCACGCACTGCTCTTTTAAGGTCTATCCATAGATTTTTAATTATGTTGAGGTCAGGAGATTGTGAAGGCCATGGCAAAACCTTCAGTTTACGCCTCTTAATGTAATCCCCCGTGGATTTCGAGGTGTGTTTAGGATCATTATCCATTTGTAGAAGCCATCCTCTCTTTAACTTCAGCTTTTTCACAGATGGCATCAAGTTACCATCCAAAATTTGCTGAAATTTTATTGAATCCATTTTTCCTTCTACTCGTGAGATGTTCCCTGTGCCACTGGCTGCAACACAACCCCAAAGCATGATTGATCCAACTCCATGCTTAACAGTTGGACAGAGGTTCTTTTCATTAAATTCTGTGCCCCTTCTTCTCCAAACGTACCTTTGCTCATTCCGGCCAAAAAGTTAAACTTTAACCTCATCGGTCCACAGAACGTGTTTCCAAAATGCATCAGGCTTGTCTATATGTTCATTTGCAAAGTTCAAACGATGATTTTTGTGGTGAGGACGTAGAAGAGGTTGTCTTCTGATGACTCTTAAATGAAGGCCATATTTGTACAAGTATCTCTTTATAGTGGAATAGTGTACCACAACTCCAGTGTCTGCCAGATCTTTCTGGAGGGATTGTGCAGTCAAACGTGGGTTTTGAATTGTTTTTCTCACAATCCTGCGAGCTGTTCTGTCTGATATTTTCCTTGGTCTTCCAGATCTTGCTTTAACTTCCACTGTTCCTGATGACTGCCATTTCTTAATTACATTCCGAACAGAGGATATTGACATCTGAAAACGCTTTGCTATCTTCTTATAGCCTTCTCCAGCTTTGTGAGCAACAACTATTTTCAGTTTCAGTTTTCTAGACAACTGCTTAGAAGAACCCATGGTGCTGATTGTTGGGGCAAGGTCAGATGAGTCTGGGCATTTAAAACCTTTGAGATTGACATCACCTGGTCTTCCCAGATGATGATTGAGAACAATCCAGGACACTGGCAGATCTCAGCTTGGCAAAGGGGGCAGTGCATGCTATAAATTCTGCAGAGTGCCCAAACTTTTGCAGACGCCATTTTTTTGTTTTCTGTTATTTTGAAAGTGTAAATGATGGAAATAAAATCTAACTTTTGTTGACATATTATAAGAATGTCTATTCTGTAATTTGATGCCTTTTGGAGATTTTTCCATCTTTCCTTGGCTTCTTTATGCACATTAATACAAAATTCTAGCTGGGGTGCCCAAACTTTCGATCCCCACTGTACTATATAAAGTAACAAAAAGTAAAATTTTCCAGATATATTGTTAGAGAGGTGAGACAACTAGCCCTGTTCTGACCGGTACTCAACAAATGTTCTGGAGGTTGAAGGTGTCAGCAAATACCATACATCTAAATCCCTTTAACCATATAGGATGGGAAGCTTAATACAAAGCAATCCATCCCTAAAATTGCACTACTCAAAGTAGGATAAAAATCCTTAGCATTTTTATTCAGGTCACATGACCTTTGTACTCCACACTGCAGGGCCCCAGTCTGTGCACAGGGATAGGGATAACGTCCGGTAGGATCACCAGGTATTTACTATTTAATGGAAATGATTTTACAGCAAAAGAGCAAATAGAAAAAAAAATAATTTCTGGGGTTACTGACACATTAAAAGATTGCTAGGCACAGCTGGGGTGGCTGTCTTTTGTAATATGCGTACCAAATGTTTGACAGGTACGGTTGGAATCTGGAAAGTTTCCTTTGCCTCAGTTTAAAAATGCTGTTTTTTTGTTTGTTTTTTTTAACAACTCCAACATAATGTAGCAAAAGAATTCTGTAACTTTTCAATAAGCTATAAATAGGATATATACAGTAGGTATAAAAACAAAAATGTTATACATTTCATATTAAAAAAACAAACTTAATATCTATCTATTATCAAATTACACACACACACCTAATACTGGCAGCTGTTCACATTCCCAGGAATGCCTACCATTTTGCTGGATTTGATTAATTAATATGCATTCTTCCAACACCCGTACACTAACAAATTTCAGTAGTATTTATCTATTCTGTAAATAAATATTCTCATCTTTGGAACAACTCTAAAGCCATCATTACACGTAGCACTTTGTGTTTGAGACTATGGCTGTATAACAACCTAGCAAACAAGGATTTACGCCTGGCATGTAAAATCTGGCATCCCAACCATGTACAGTTGTACTCCAAAGTTTGCATACCCATGGAGAATTGGTAATAAATGTGCCATTTTTAAGAAAACACGAGTGAGTAGGCAAAACTTTTTTTTCTTATGGGATTCATATTCAACTGTAGGTCATAACAGAATGGCACAATCAAAACAATACATGGCAACAAGTAAACAAATGAAATGACCCCTGTTAAAAAGTCTGCATAACCCTTAGTTCTTAATACTGTGTATTGCCCCCTTTAATGACAGTTTGCAGTCTTTTGTAATAGTTGTCTATGAGTCGCCAAATCCATCTAGGTAGTATAGCTGCCTTAAATGCCTCCAGGTCATGCAAAGTCTTTGATACTCTTGCATAAACTGCACATTTAAGATCTCCCCAGAGTGGCTTGATGATACTAAGGTCAGGAGACTGATGGACACTCCAGAACCTTCACCTTTTTTTGCTGTAACCACTGGAGGGTCAACCTGGCATTGTGCATTCATCTTACCATCAATTTTCACAAGATTAGAGTTCACACACCCAAAACATCCATGAGCCACCACCTAATTTACAGTGGGGATGGTATTCTTGTTGCTGCTGACCCCTCTCCAACACTAGTGCTTATGGTTGTGGCCATAAAGCTCTGTTTTGGACTCATTACTCCAGATTACAGTGTGCCAGAAGCTGGAGGCATGTCAAGGTGCTGTTAGGTATATTGTAACTGGGTTTTTTTGTGGCCTTGTCGCAGTAAAAGTCTCATTGTGGCAACTTGACCATGCAGCTCATTTTTGTTCAAGTGTTGTCGTATTGTCCTCCTTGAAACACTCACCTTTTTCCAGAGCAGTCTATTTCTCCTGAGGTTACCTGTGGGTTTTTCTTTGCAGCCACAACTGTCAGAAGAATTGTTTGGGATACAGTCTCTTGGTCTACCTGTCCGTGACTTGGTATCACTTATATTTAAGAACATTCAAGATAACTTATGGTCTTTAACTAGATCCATAGTATCCACCAACAAAGAAAATCTTATATTAAAAAAGAGGAAATATGCATTTATTTATTTTTTTTAAATTAAAAAAAAAAAAAAGACGACCTGGGTCCATGGATTAATTAACTTCGTTTTAACCAGGGTTGAAAACTGACAATTTATTAAAATTAGAAATGTGTGTATAATAAAAATAAATTTTACAGGCAATTTGCCAAAACACTATTATAATAATGGTTGTGCTAAACAGTATCATTTTGGAAAACTATATACCTTCCCGTGTGTATTTTACGTTGCAAATCTGTTAAACATCTTTGGAGTCTGTTTGTGCTGAACAGTAACTTTTAGTAAAACAAAATCTGCTGCAGCTGTGCATGGTAGCCAATCAGCTTCTAACTTCAGCTTGGTAAATTAAAGTAGAACTTCACTCCCTCAATCAACATGGACTATTTTAATCCTTTTGCCGCTAGCATTAGTAAATGGATAGGAAAGTATTTACTAGTTTGAAACTTTTTTTTTTTTACATTTCTTTCTGCTTTTCATGGCTAGGCAAACTATATCATACATCCCATGAGTCTTCAGGAGAGGAAGGATGGTTCTCAACACAGTCTATTACTGAGCTAAGGACAGATGGATTCCAGGAAGTAAATGATACATGAATCATCTGCCCTTATGCTAGATAGCCACTGCCAGAAATGCCAGGGGGTGTTTTTCAAAATAAAGCATGGAGACATTGATGGACGGGTGCGGGAGTTTGCTGTGAATATTACAAATTAAGTAGCATTTTTGGTTTGTGATGCTCAAATGCAGTGCAGTTTCACTTTAGGCTTTGACAAAAATAAAAAAACCTGGAAGTTGGTTTCTGTGCAGAGCTGAACAAGGTTTTTCACTCTCAAGTTTCAGTAAATCAACTCCTAAGCATTTTACTTTGCAAATCCATACAAAAAAAAAAAAGGGGATGTAGTATTTTGAGTCTGGACATTTGCTATACCATAAACTGCATATGTTGAATCCTATTCTGATAGGATACTAAAACCAAATAAACAAACTTTAACCGCTTGTGAAAAGCCCTAAAAAATGATAAATCACAAAATATTTACTGCTTTACACACTATGTGTTCCCACATGTAAATAAACATACATAGATAGTGCATCAGAGTAATATGAACATAAAAAAGTGTCTAACAATCAAAATAACATTAGTGTAACATCGTCAAACAAAAAAAAATAAATAAAAAGTTGATATATCGTCCTTCAATTTCTGTATCCGTGTGTTTACGTCCTATACAGTGAAATACAGAAAGTATTTCTTTCAGATTCTATTATCCACCATACAATCCCACCACGGACATTTCAAAGCTCTCACCTGGTTTAAATGACCTAACAGATATTAGGTCTTAGGCACTTTTCACTTTAAGGCAGAGTGCCTGTACCATGAATGGCGTTTCCCCTCAATGAAATTCAGGTAATTGTTAAGTGTATACATAGGAATTTCTCTATATCCACCAATATTTTAAAAAATTCTCCAATATTACAAAAAATGCACTATGGCTGGTGCGCTGCAGGATACATACTGTATGTGACATAGGTTTTATTCTCGCACATAATGGCAGCCCACTCACTTTTCAGTCTATGCGGCGTGATATCAGACCTCTTCCTATGTGTTACGTCACAAAGTCAATATGGGTATTAAAAACAGACACAGAATTTGAAGTACGCTATATCAACTCTTTACGGATATTTGTTAACCTCTTTGTGCAATGGGTGGATGGGAAGCTTTGCCGATGTGGGCAATGTACATGCATGTCAGCCCGCAATGATGGCACGCACCCCGACTATTGGTGTGTTGCCTGGACACAGCAGATTACATTACCGCTCTGTCCCGGTGATCACATGGTGTTTTACCATATGACTGCTGTGACCAATCACAGCACTCACATAGTAAACAATGTGAAAGTGAAGTAAAGACCGCTTTTCTCTGCTCTCAGTGTGACAGCAGAGAGAAGTGATCCTACAGTCTGAGTGTATAGCAGCCAGTCAGGCTGACTGTACCCTCAGACTGCTGTTCCAGCCACTACAGTGTCCCTGATCACTGCCCCAGTATATACCAAATAAAAAATGAAGCCTACCCCTGTCAGCTGTTTCAGTTTACACAAAAACATCCCCATACCCCAAACCAAATCGCCCTGACCACCGCCATAACCCAAACCATCGCCCTGACCACCGCCATACCCCAAACCATCACCCTGACCACCGCCATACCCCAAACCATCACCCAGACCACCGCCATACCCCAAAGCAATCGCCCTTATATTTATTAAAGTGATTTAGTCTGCACTATCCAATAAACGTTTTTTATTTATATTTTTCTGCATGTATTTGAGGCCTTTGGAATACGTCCAGAGCTTAGGAGAACACTTCATAGCAGAGGCGTTGCTAGAGGGAGAAATTGCCCTCCCCCGCTGGTTATTCCTTGCCCCCCTGCTGGTTATTCCTTGCCCTCCCCACTAAGTAAGGATTTCACAACCTGGCCCCGTGGGCTTTCACATGTATTGCCACTTGGCTGCCCACACACAGGTGCACGCATTGTTGAGCTGTCATCGGGCAGGAAGCCAAAGACACAGAACGTTTGGGGACACATGCCTCCCAGTCTCCTCCCTCAGCAGCTCTGTCCAGACGCTCTCACTGGACTCAGGCATCCCCGCAGCTGAACCTGAGAGCCTTTGTAGGCTGAGTGGATGGGAGGGATGACCACCTAAACCACGTCTTCATTCTTCTGATGCAGTGTGAGCAATGGAGGCAAGTTCTGTGGCTGTGGAATCTCTTGATATAAAGAGGATTAGCAAAACTGCTGTGCTATTATAGAAGTAAAAGTCTGTAACGGTCATATCTTTCTTTCATGTAGCATAAGCAGTGACTGAGAAATTGGGTTTAAAAAACTGCACTGTCCAATTTCTCAGTCAGAACAATGCTACATGAAAAAGGAGATACTATCTTTGTTAGCTAGCAGCACTTTTTTACGCAGATCTAAAAACTTTGTAAAAGTAAAAAAAGTGCTGTTAGCTGACAAAGATGGTATCTCCTTTTTAATGCAGCATTGTTCTGACTGTGAGAAATTGAGCAAAGCAGTTTTAAACCCAATTTCTCACAGTCACTGCTTGCTTACACCATCACCAAGGCCCCGTTCAAATCTGGACGTTTTGCATCTCTGGTAGAATTGCTACCATATTCTGCCCGTCATCCCAAAATGCCCTGCAAATATGACTACCTGTGTTCAGGTGCTATTCATTTTCAATGGCACCTAAAATGCAGTGTGGTTCTGCTGCAATTGTTGTATGATGATTTGCACTGCAATAGCACAAAGCTTGTCACCCAAAAAATGAGCAGGAAGCTTCTTTTGGGCAACAAGCTACACGCAATGCAGTTTGCCCATGATTGCAGCGCGATTTATCATGCGACAATTGTGGCAGAATAGCACCACATTTAGGTGCTATTAAAAGTAAATGGCACCAGGACACATATGGCCCGATCTGCCCGAGATACAAAATGCCCAGAAGTGGATGGAGCCTGAGACTTCTTTCACACAGCAGGTCCGATCAGGTATGATCTGTCAGGGATGAATGGAGGGTCTGATCAGGTCCATCTCAAACTATGGACAGGCAGATGTTACACCCTCCTACCTCTAGCCCGATTGGGTCTGCAAAAAAAAAAACACCACGAAGGGGATCACTCTTCTTCTGTTTAGGCGCATCAAAAGGCAAGTCAGGTGTAAATGGACAGAAGAGCCACCCATAGTTGCAGAGCGGGCAAACAGCAGGGGATCTGTGAGCGGATCTGTGAGCTTACTAATCGGAATGCTCTGCCCTGCTTACCCTACTACAGACCTCTGTATGATATCCTACATACTATGGGTCTCTGGACATCACCTTAAATAACACAGACCTCTGTACACTGCCCTACATCCTACTGACCTCTGTACACTACCCTACATCCTACTGACCTCTGTACACTACCCTACATCCTACTGACCTCAGTTACTACAAAGAAAAGTTTTTGAGAGTTTTCCCCTCTGTCTCAGGTCTGAAGCAATACCCAAGGAAGAGAGGAAAACTCTTGAAAGCTTGTCTATTAAGTGATAGGTTAGTACAATTAAAAAAAAAAAAAAAAAAAAAAAAAGTATCATTGCATACCGCATTACTCTCGTAAAAATTATTAGTGACCCCCCCAAGTTTTGACTGTGGTATCCTTGGTATCCTATGTGCCCCCCCCCCTTCCTCCTATATATTTACTCTGAAGTAGTGGCGACTAAGAACACCTTTGTTCCAGTGAAGCAGAGTACATTTGAAGTGTTGGTTGAGCCCCAATGACTTGTCTGATGAGTTATTTTAAAGGAGACAACCTCTGACTACCACTGAAATATTGTACTATGGAAGGAGATAATTATTCAGGCATAGGTGTGAAGCTATTTATAGTTAACAGAGAAGCCAATATAAGTTCAAAATGTCAACATTACCTTCAAAATACTACCTTTACAGTGGTAGTAAAGTCCGCTTTTGTATTTTTACACATAATGCATTTTGCCCATGATTGCAGCGTGATTTATCATGCGACAATTGTGGCAGAACAGCACCACATTTAGGTGCTATTAAAAGTAAATGGCACCAGGACACATATGGCCCGATCTGCCTGAGATGCAAAATGCCCAGAAGTGGATGGAGCCTGAGGCTTCTTTCACACAGCAGGTCCGATCAGGTATGATCTGTCAGGGATGAATGGAGGGTCTGATCAGGTCCATCTCAAACTATGGACAGGCAGATGTTACACCCTCCTACCTCTAGCCCGATTGGGTCTGCAAAAAAAAACCACGAAGGGGATCACTCTTCTTCTGTTTAGGCGGATCAAAAGGCAAGTCAGGTGTAAATGGACAGCAGAGCCACCCATAGTTGCAGAGCGGGCAAACAGCAGGGGATCTGTGAGCGGATCCCTTACTAATTGGAATGCTCTGCCCTGCTTACCCTACTACAGACCTCTGGATGATACCCTACATACTTTAGGTCTCTGGACATCACCTTAAATGACACAGACCTCTGTACGCTGCCCTACATCCTACTGACCTCTATACGCTGCCCTACATCCTACTGACCTCTGTACGCTGCCCTACATCCTACTGACCTCTGTACGCTGCCCTACATCCTACTGACCTCTGTACGCTGCCCTACATCCTACTGACCTCTGTACGCTGCCCTACATCCTACTGACCTCTGTACGCTGCCCTACATCCTACTGACCTCTGTACGCTGCCCTACATCCTACTGACCTCTGTACGCTGCCCTACATCCTACTGACCTCTGTACGCTGCCCTACATCCTACTGACCTCTATACGCTGCCCTACATCCTACTGACCTCTGTACGCTGCCCTACATCCTACTGACCTCTGTACGCTGCCCTACATCCTACTGACCTCTGTACGCTGCCCTACATCCTACTGACCTCTGTACGCTGCCCTACATCCTACTGACCTCTGTACGCTGCCCTACATCCTACTGACCTCTGTACGCTGCCCTACATCCTACTGACCTCTGTACGCTGCCCTACATCCTACTGACCCCTGTACGCTGCCCTACATCCTACTGACCTCTGTACGCTGCCCTACATCCTACTGACCTCTGTACACTACCCTACATCCTACTGACCTCTGTACACTACCCTACATCCTACTGACCTCTGTACACTGCCCTACATCCTACTGACCTCTGTACACTACCCTACATCCTACTGACCTCTGTACACTACCCTACATCCTACTGACCCCTGTACACTGCCCTACATCCTACTGACCTCTGTACACTGCCCTACATCCTACTGACCTCTGTACACTGCCGAACATCCTACTGACCTCTGTACACTACCCTACATCCTACTGACTTCTGTACACTACCCTACATCCTACTGACCTCTGTACACTGCCCTACATCCTACTGACCTCTGTACACTGCCCTACATCCTACAGACCTCTGTACACTGCCCTACATCCTACTCATCTCTGTACACTGCCCTCCATCCTACTGACCTCTGTACTCTGCCCTACATCCTACTGACCTCTGTACACTGCCCTACATCCTACTGACCTCTGTACACTGCCCTACATCCTACTGACCTCTGTACTCTGCCCTACATCCTACTGACCTATGTACACTGCCCTACATCCTACTGACCTATGTACACTGCCCTACATCCTACTGACCTATGTACACTGCCCTACATCCTACTGACCTATGTACACTGCCCTACATCCTACTGACCTCAGTAACTATAAAGAAAAGCTTTTGAGAGTTTTCCCCTCTGTCTCTGGTCTGAAGCAATACCCAATGAAGAGAGGAAAACTCTTGAAAGCTTGTTTATTAAGTGTTAGGTTAGTACAATAAAAAAAAAAAAAGGTATCATTGCATACCGCATTACTCTCGTAAAAATTATTAGTGACCCCCCCCCCCAAGTTTTGACTGTGGTATCCTTGGTATCCTATGTGCCGCCCCCCCCTTCCTCCTATATATTTACTCTGAAGCAGTGGCGACTAAGAACACTTTTGCTCCAGTGAAGCAGAGTACATTTGAAGTGTTGGTTGAGCCCCAACGACTTGTCTGATGAGTTATTTAAAAGGAGACAACCTCTGACTACCACTGAAATATTGTACTATGGATTGAGATAATTATTCAGGCATAGGTGTGAAGCTATTTATAGTTAACAGAGAAGCCAATATAAGTTCAGAATGTCAACATTACCTTCAAAATACTACCTTTACAGTGGTAGTAAAGTCCGCTTTTGTATTTATACTTACAGGCAAGCCTATAATAAGGCTTACTTGTAGGTACAGTAAATTTCCTAAACCATGCCCCATTTTGGAAATCTTTATGATAGAGGTCTGTGACATCACCGGCATATGTGCACTGTGCTCTCAATGGACGGCATGCCATCCATTGAGAGAATCGTGCACAGTCCGTAACACCCATGAACGGGAGTGACGTCAACGTGGCACAGACATTCAAACAATGGGAGCCTGCAAACCCAGAAGAGAAACTGGGTGACGGCGCACCACTGGAGGGCTTCATTTTAATGCAAGTCTCATAATGTGCAAGTATGCGATATATACTAGCATATTATGACAATCTGCAGAGGACCTTTTTTTATTTTTGTTTATTTTTTTTGAGGTTTGCTACCTCTTTAAAACTGAATCCATTCCACTAACCTGCAGTAAGTCCAGTCTGGTTATTGGTTTCTTCTTGGTCTAGTGATCTGTTAACTTGAAACCATTTCAGGTCCTCTTCATCCAAAGCAATATCACCCCAATAAGCAGCTGTTGGAAAATAAAATATATCAAATTTCTTGGTTATACATTAGAACTCTTCACTAATGCAATGAAGCTAGAATGGCCAACTCCTTGTTAAATGTAAAACTCAAAGAGGTATATGCCAATTAACACATTTTAATTCTAGAATACGGATCTTACCAAATATTTTATTTATGAACTACAGGCAAGCAGCTAAATACACAGCTCAAATACATCTATGGGAAACAATTTAGTCAGCCAAAATGTTTGTAATTCTGTACAGCCATTTTTGGGACAGTTACCCTGATAGGCAAAATAGTCATAACATCAACCTCCACTGCAGTAGTAGTACAGAGGTTTACAAAAAAAAAAAAAAAACACCATCAGATGGAACCCCAACTTGCTGATTTGACAATGAAGGAGCAGCAGAACATCAGGCAATTTTTTACTCCCTTTGTGCTCTTGTTTATGGTCACAGAACAGACAAGTAAAGACTTTTGCTGACTATATTTCAAGATCTACTAATCATTTTGCCATGTGGTCTTCAGTGAAATGAACCTCTGCATACAATGAAATGCCATGGCAAAGTCTGAACTGCCTTAGATTGTTGCAACTCAGGAAAGCTTTCCTGAGAAACATGGGATGCTACCATTGCCGACTTTTTTCAGCACATGCCTGGTTGTCATGCTAGCCCTCAAGCTTTAATAGTGTTGAGTCATGATCCCAGAAAAAGCACGTAGATAAGGACTTTTTCAGACTTTTTCTTAATTCGCAGACTTGTTCTAGGCCAGGGTCTTAGAAAAGTACTAAAGCCAATAGTTTAGCATAACGGACAAGCAAGTATAATTTTAAAGAGATCAGCATTTGCAGCCCCCGTGTTTCTCTGAAAGTTCTATTGCTATGAAAATCAGATTCTGCATGTAAAATTATTACTCAAAAAAGGTTGCAAGTGTGACAGGGGTCTACCCACGGACGTCAATACAGAGGCGATTCAGGAATAAAATATATCATTGCTCATTGGAATAATAGATAAGTGTCACTTGGATTACAATTGAGGATGCCATCTACAACAACCATATTGGCATTAAACACACAACTCTAAATTTACCTCTATGTTGAGAATAGGTTATAATGCTAAAACTAACAAGTGAAACATCTTGGTGATGTTCATAGCAGTTCATTACAGCTTGCATTCACACTAGTAGTTATACTTAAGCTGCTGGGATGAAACTAAATGCATCTACATGTAAATTTATTTTTGGTCCCAAGGAACTTGTTTACATAATAACATAAAAATCTACAGTAGGTAAATACTACAGTTAATTAGCAACTATTCAAAAAGCCATGAGCCGTCATAAAATTGTCCACATCATAAGTGGGATAACTAGAGATCCAGGACAAACGTTTGATGGCTCCCGCCCCACCCACTAGACAGTGTCAACGGGGACAATACTATCATTGATCTAAAGTACTGGATGCATGTTATAGTCACCTTACGTTGATTTTCTATGTTTAATCTGTGTCCATATCCCCTTGATAAGCACAGCAGGGTAATGGTAAAATTGTGACCTTTTGCTTAGTTTGCATAAGCATGGCAAAGCAAAAAAATATTAATTTTAATCAGGGTGGATTTGATTTAAATCAAACTGATTTAAATCACGATTTAAATCACGATTTAAATCACTAGTCAGTAAGGCTTGATTTAAATCATAGTTTTGTACATAAAGACTAATTCTTGCTGGTATAACTTTAATATGCAAGTAGTTTTAAGATTTTTAGAATAACAACTTTTCATATTAGTTTTTTTATCTCCAGTTTAATAGGTTAATCATTCATATTTGGACAACTTTTCTGTTGTACTTAGGAAGGAGAAAAATAATCATTACCTTAATAACAATTTAAATAGATTTATTCAACTGAAACAATAACATTACAGCATATGTTATTTGCTCAAAAAACATCTATGTTTGTTAACTAATTTGGCTAAACAAAATATATATATTTTAAGAAACTTAGACTGTCAGCCCCTTCCTCCTCACACTTAGTTTCACTTTCTTCTTGTGCAGATCTATTCCACTCCAAACAATCAGAAAAATATTGTTTCTATTCTATTCACTGAACTTCTTGAAACTTAGCACTGACGGGGTTGATTCTGTATTCATAGGTTTGTAGAAGTTAGGATTAAGGTCTTTTTCTTAACTCTGTTCATGTTATAACATTTTTGCTGTGAAGAAGAGGCATGTGATCTCCGCTGAGTCAAATTCAGTTTTGAGGACTGCAAAAGTAAACCAAGCATCTGTGATAATATCTTGAAGGCAGAGAAACTGCCCAATAATCTTACAAAAACCTCTGGAAGAGCATGACATTGTGAATGGATTAATGGAATTTATTTACCAAAAATATTAAACATATACAGCTTTATTCTACATAATTAAAAAACTAATCTTTATTTCATGATGGAATAACCTTTGGATGGTAATATATTTTCCTCAAAAAGCATTTTATTTAAAAAAAATCTGATTTAAATCAAAAAAATCTGATTTTTTTTTTTTTTTTTTTTTTTTTTTTAAATCATTGATTTTTATCCACCCTGATCTTAATGCAGAACTGCGTTATAACAATATACATATTGCAATAGCTTAAAATGTGTTCACTGCACAAATGCAAATTTTTTTTCATATATAGGTTAGGAGCTATGCTTTACAACCAGGTCATTTGAAAGAAAGAAAGAAAATTAAGGTGGTCAAGATAAAAATCAGAAAAGATCTACTGGAACACTGATCCAAAAACTTTTTTTTCCCCTTTTTGAAAGATATATTTTATGGTGTTTCAGTGATCAAGGAACAATTGTGGAAGTTACAACTAATATGCCTGTAGCTTTTAGAGCTCGCACACTTTGAATAAAAAATTACTGTCCCCATAGAAATGTAATTTTTTTTTCCATCTTCCCCCCACACAAAAAGAGCTCTTTTGTGTGCACTGGTACATTGTGAAAGATGTTTCTGTGCACTGGTACACTGACAGATGTTGAGGGAGCACTGTGACAGATGGTGCTTGGTGTACTATGTGAGATAGCTGCAGTCTGATCTCTAGCAGAGATCAGCCATTACAGGATCATGCTGATGCCTCATGGCCAGGTACAGGTACATCCATTCAGACCGGGAAAGCTCCCACCCAGCCATTTATGCACACTGGTGGCCAGGTGGGAGGTGACCGCTAGCTAGCGGTCACTGGATGCAGCGCAGTGGGCAGCAGCTCCAGGAGTGGGAACATGTTACATGTTCCCAAAGGTAAACCTATCCTTTAACCTATAAAGAAGCCCATCTTAACAAGGGTTCCATAGAATGGTTGTGCAGAACTGTGAAAAAGAAAGCAAAGCCCGACAAGAAAGTCGAATATTTGTTCCATGTTGATCTGTTTCTTACACAGACATCAAGTGGTTTACTGTGAAATGCCATTTTACAAACTTAGAACATGAGACAGAAATACATTTTTTGTTACATTAGTTTTTCATGGATATTAATAGCCATGAAAAATTTGTTCAACATAGTCAACTTTAATTCTGTATTTACATTGGTTCAGATACAAATTGCTGGAAGTCTTCCATACTAAAATTTTACTTGGAATGGAAAGTGTTTGGGCAGCCAGCATGTTTTTTAAGCTGAAACATTCTGACATAACTCCAGCTGTAGTATCTGGGGAAATCTTTAGACTTAATTCAACTTGCTCATTCATAACCCTACTAGTAAATGGAATAACCCAACTTCAGCCACATCAAAACAACTGTGTTTCAAGGCACTTCTGCCAAAACCAACTATTTACTGGACTTCAATGATCCATCTGAATGTAGTGAAAAATTGAAATGCCACATCGCATATTTTGAATTGTTACACGGTTATAAATATATAAAATGGATTAAAGTGGAACTTGCATTAAAAATATTGTGCAACCTTACAGCTGCGCAATAGTATAAACAGCAAACAAAAAAGGGTTATCTTTTTAAACATTATCCAACATTGCCTACTTGCTTTTCTTGAATAACAAACTCTAAAAAAGGACAGCTGGCAGACCAATCCAGGCAGGGAGAGTCAAAGAAAAAAAAAACACTGGGGTCCCTAAGTATTTGTAGGTTGGTGTGGTGTTTGGAGCCACCATCAGTATATATATATATACACACACACACACACATATATATATATATATATACACATATATATATATATATACAGACACACACACACGCTACTAGGTTGTGGACCCCGATGCAAAAAAGGTGACCTTGGGCCCATCCCACTACAACCCACTGCTTTCAATGCGCCCCAATATACTACCTCTGCACCAAGATACTCCGAGTTATTTCACAACTTTATTTACATATTGAGAGGACAATGCTAAAGATTTTGGAGAAACTGCCAACATTTTGACAAAGCTCTCCAATTCCTTTTGCATACCCCAGCAGTAGGCAGCCTTTGAGAGGTGGAGATTTTTTTTTTTTTTAAGAAACTAAACTAGCAAGGCCTAACTAAAGTAAGAAACTTAGAAAAATATAATAAAACAAATGTCACTGAAAAAAATATAAACAGCCTACCTTAAAAAGTGGATTACTGTCAAATCAGTAGAGCGGTGTCAGTTTCTTTTGTTTCTCAATTTATTTTCCTTTTTTATACTATTATCATTTTTTTTTTCACATTTTTGTTTTAGTAGCCCTGTTGGGGAACTTTGGTTAAATATTAGGAGTCTAAACAAACCTGATGTTTCACTTGAGACAGAGAAGAGATTGAGAACACAGCCCTCAATTTCCATCTCTGCAGCTAAACAGAATAAATGAACAGGAGTAGCTCTGTACAGAGCTTCCCATTCATTCACAAACCAAAGCACAGTAAACACATTTACTATGCTTCAGTTATGAATAAACATAATGAGTGATCAGTACTGATCTCTCACTGTGTTCATTCAGAAATAGCGGTCTGATTATGTCCATATTTCTGTGCTCAAAGCGGTACATTTTTTTGCATGGAAATATGTATTTTTTTTATTGTAGGCCTGTAATGTTTAGGAATAACTCACTGAAATCTGTCTGAACAAGAGTCTAGTAAACATCCCGGGTATGTTAAAATTTGAAACACGAAATCATAAATTATAATTTAATAAATAATCATAAAAAATAATAATACATTTATTTCAATAATATAATCAAACCAAAAACACTGAAATTTGAAATATAGCGCCAAGTTCGCACATCACTGAGCAAAGTCGCAAAATCGTTTTCAGTGTCTGATGACGAATTTCCCCACAAATCATTATCACTCAATTCTGCAAGTAGTTCTAATTTTCTATCGCTGTTCTCTAGCTGGTCTAAAACCGCTTTTGAGATAAAGGGACGCTTTTTGGACGTCATGGACTTTTCTCAGTTTCCAGGCAGAAAGAACAGTAAAAATGCAGGCAGGGCACATGACAAAGCAGTAGGGACAAAATGTATGTGAAATAGTTTGATACAGTAATGTTTTACTATGTTATTTTAGTGTATTGAGTGAATGACACAATATGTCATTTTCAAATTTCCTGCCGTTCCGTTCCCCGTATGTCCCGACGCTCGCAGGGAACGGAACCCAGATGACAGATGCCGGCATCCGCTGGAGTACATTACAGGGGACACTGCAGGAGAGACATCGCGGGAGCGCAAGACAAGGTAAGTGACCGAGGGATCCCGGAGCAGCGCCGCATGGTAAGCCCGAGTGTACCTCGGGATTATCGCTTTTGGTACTGAAACTTTACCCCGAGCTACACTCAGGAATACAGCCAGGGGGGGTTAACAAACAAAAAAAAAATTATTATTTTAATATATACAGTTAGGTCCATATATATTTGGATACAGGCACAATTTTAGTTTTTTTTCAGGTATTTATCAAAATATATTAATATTATAGTTATATAATGGATATGGGCTGAAAATACACACTCAGGTTTAATTTGAGGGTATGTACATCCAAATTGGAGGAAGGGTTTAGGAATTACAGCTCTTAAGAGTAGCCATCCCCCCTTTTTCAAAGGGACCAAAAGTAATTGGACAAAATGAATCAAAAGTTGTTTCATGGCCAGGTGTGGGCTACTTCATTATTTCTTCATCAATTAAGCTGGTAAAAAGGTCTGGAGTTGATTCTAAGTGTGGTTTTTGCATTTGGAATCTATTGGTGTGAACCTACATCATGCGTTCAAAGGAGCTGTCCATGCAAGTGAAACAGGCCATTGTAAAGCTTCAAAAATGAAACAAATCCATCAGAGAGATAGCAGCAACATTAGGAGTGGCCAAATCAACAGTTTGGTACATTCTGTGGAAAGAACGCACTGGTGAGCTCAGCAACATAAAAAGGCATGGACGTCCACAGAAGACAACAGTGATGGATGATCGCAGGATCCTCTCTATGGTAAAGAAAAACCCATTCACAACATCCAGACAAGTGAAGGACACTCTCCGGGAGGTGGGCGTATCATTGTCAAAGTCTACAATCAAGAGAAGACTTCACAAGAGCAAATACAGAAGGTTCACTACAAGGTGCAAACCATTCATAAGCCTGAAGAATAGAAAAACCAGATTAGACTTTGCCAAAAAACATCTAAAAAAGCCAGACCAGTTCCGGAAAAGCATTCCTTGATTGAATGGAAGCTTAATCTGTACCAGAATGATGGGAAGAAAAAAAAAAAAGTGTGGAGATGGCTTGGAACAGCTCATGAGCCAAAGCATACAACGTCATCTGTAAAACATGGTGGAGGCAGTGTGATGGCATGGGCATGCATGGCTTCCGGTGGCACTGGGTCATTGGTGTTTATTGATGTGACAGAAGCAGCCGGATGAATTCTGCAGTGTTTAGAGATATACTCTCAGCCCAGATTAAGCCAAATGCAGCAAAGTTGATTGGACGGAGCTTCAGTACAGATGGACAATGATCCAAAGTACACTGCAAAAGCAATCCAGGAGCTTTTGAAGGAAAAGAATTGGAATATTCTTCAATGCCCGAGTTAATCACCTGATCTCAACCTAACTGAGCATGCATTTCACTTGCTGAAGGCGAAACTAAAGGCAGAAAGACCCACAAAGAACAACTGAAGACAGCTGAAGTTAGAGCCTGGCAAAGCATCAAAAAGGAGGAAACCCAGTCTGTTGAGAATCTTTTACTGGCAATGATGTGAAGTGAGGAACCCATGGACATTACCAAAATTTTAAAAATTAACATTTTATTTAGGATTATATTCATTTATCCAATTACTTTTGGTCCCTTGAAAAATGGGGGGTGGTTACTCTTAAGAGCTGTAATTCCTAAACCTTTACTCCAATTTGGATGTACATACCCTCAAATTAAACCTGAGAGTGCACTTTCAGCCCGTATCCATTATAGAACTATACCAAAATACATTCAAGCTAAATACCTGAAAAAAAAACAAAAAATTGTGCCTGTGTCCAAATATATATGGACCTAACGATAGATCTATACATCTCAGAGGGCTGACATTGAGATCCTCTGTCACATTAAAGACAATGCAGACATATAAAAAGACAAATTATTATATTTTTGCTTTAACGTGATCAACGTTTGGCTCACTTAAAAAACAAAAAAAACCCAAAAAACCACACACACACACACTATAGTAGTGTAAGGGAATACCGGCAAGATGATTGGTGAATAGAAATGTGCATGCACATAGAAGTGTCCGGAGAAGAGTGATCGGTCGTGCGCATGAGCACAGAAATGTGCGATCGAGCACATGCACGGCGAAGATTGGTGCCAGACGGACTATTTAAAGGGTGCCTCGGCCTATGCTAAGTGCCGACTGGTCTTCAGCTGTTCCCCGTTTCCTGCTCATTCCTGTGTGATTCCCTTGTTGCTGACCCGACTTGTTCCTGACCTGGCTCTTGATTACTCTCCTGCTTGATACTTGTTCCTGACCTCGGCTCTGCTCTTGACTTTGGCTTGCTTATGATTTGGTACCTCTCTGTCCGTCCATTGATGACCCCGGGTATTCCTATGACATTGCTCCTGTCTCCCATCCCAGCTTCCTGCCTTGCTCTGGTGCACACCTGGCGACCTACATACCAGCTCTGCATATCACTACTGTTCCTGAATCGGTGGTTCATCAGTCTTCCAAAGTCTCCAACTGCAAGAGCTGCAAACAACATCTGCTGGCGCTCTTGTCCCCCTACTCCCTAGACACCCTCTGTTCCACTTCCAGTGGGGTCAGGGCTAGTGACACAAGTGAGGCCGACCTCGTCATTTCAGTCTCTAATCGGGTACGTGACAAGTAGGTTGTGGATGCCTGATATATTACAGTCCTGTGTATGGTTAAAGAAGAACTCCAGGATAGGCAAAAAACAACAATCACCCATTAGTACACCCCCTGCACAAAACCGTTAACCTTTTGAAAATCCCTGCGCTTTAGGAGAAAAAAATAAGTTAAATTTTCATTCATCAAAGCGCTGAGCAAATTGTTTGCGCTATATAAATCCTGTATAATAATAATTCATCTCAAAATTCAAAAGATAACAGCATCTGCTCTGTAACAGCAGGGATTACATCATATCCTCTCCGAAGTAAAAAGGAAACTACAGTTCCCATCAACCACAGGGAATTGTGAATTTGGGTGGGTACACTTGGCTTGTACATGCTGTAGTGAATTTGGGTGGGTACACTTGGCTTGTACATGCTGAATGTGTCTGAGTTTCTCAGTCTGCCCACCACTGCAAGTGGGGCTGAATTACATCACTGCTTCCTGGAGAAAGAACTATAGAAGAGATGTGCTAAGACCAGTGGCTGAGGGAGTAGGAGGTATAGCAGTCACTGGTCTTACAAACAGGAAACCAAAGAGAACTAGTGGTTTGTTCTGAAAATGAAAAGGCTATTTCAGAGCAACTACTGAGTGTACCAGAAGATGGATGACATTCAGTGATAGTAGGAAATCAGCAACAAGGACATGTAAAGACGTTTTTGCCTCAAGTTCTATAACTGGGACAGGGACAGGGCCCAAGTTTTTCTTCTGTCATGATATGTGTTTTTCTAATGGCAGAATTAATGACCATGAAAAGATAGTAAAATCTCCATACCACTGCCATTTTTAAAGTTGTCACTACCTCAGCACAGGCATCATCTATGATTATGCACATGTTTTTTTTTTGTTATTTTCACAAATCAATTTCAACATCCACGTTTTAAACTGGTATCCTGTTAGGCAGACTTCATCTAATAATATAAAATCTTCAGCTAAAGCTTTGCATGATCAAGATCAAGAATTTTCTCCAATTCAGATAGAAAATTACAAAAGGGAGGCAGATATTGCAGACCTCTTTCTAAAGATGCTAGCTGACTCTAGGTAACCTCGGCCATCTAACATTTGGCCCAGCTAACCTCTGGCCTCAATACCTTGGTGCCAACTAATCCATAACAAGCAAAGACTTGTGACTTTATGCCAACTCTGAGGAAATCTAACCCCCATTATGTAACATTCTGCTTCTGGCTTTTTTTTGGACAAGCTAGCCACCAAACAGTTGGTTACCCTCCCAGTCTACATAAACCTCTAATTCCAAGCTACATTGAAAAAAAAAAAAATCTGATGCACTTTTAAATATTAATTTCAGCCAGGATAAAAGTTGCTAACAGGCGTCTATGCTGAGCTACCTCTCCAGATGACTGGTGGTTAAGGCTCCTTGCAATACCAACAAAAAGTAACTCTTTATGATTGCTTTAACCTCTTCCATACAGGGCACTTTTACCCCCTTCCTGCCCAGGCCAATTTTCAGCGCTCTCAAATTTTCAATGACAATTGTGCGGTCATACAACATTGTATCCAAACTAAAATTTTATCATTTTCTTCACACAACTAGAGCTTTCTTTTGGTGGTATTTAATCACCACTGGGGTTTTTATTTTTTGTTAAATTAACAAAAAAAGACCAAAAAAAAAAAAAAAAGTTTTTCTTTGTTTCTGTTATAAAAGTTTGCAAATAAATAATTGTTCTTCATAAATCTAGGCCAAGATGTATTCTGCTACATGTCTTTGGTGAAAATAACCCAAATTAGGATGTATTATTTAGTTTGTAGGAAAGTTATAGAGTTCACAAACTATGGGATATATCTGAATATTGATCAATCCTTAAGTACTGACGGCCAATCTAATTTCTTGAGGTCCAAGAATGTCAGAACAGTACAGATATCCCCCAAATGACCCCTTTTTGCAGAGTAGACAGTTCAACGTATTTCAGAGGCATGGCGAGTTTTTTTAAGTTGTATTTTTTTAGTCATAATTTTTTGGAAAATTAAAAAATTAAAAAAATTATTTTCATTATTTTTTTTTTTACATACTGTCACCAGTGCAGTACAGCGTCATCATATAACTGGCATGGCGGTGATCAGGGACACTGATTTGAGACAGTATGAAAAAAAATTTAAATTTTTTTTATTATTTTTAATTTTTTATAAAAAATGTTTTCTTTTTTTTTAAGATTTTTTTTCATATTTCATTATGACCACAGTAGTACAATGTTACCATAGTAACATTGTACTACTTTGAGGAAGTGATCAGTATTTTTGTGCTTAGCTGTGATTTGGCCATGGCTAATCACATGACACAGCTGGGTTGTGATTGGCCCAGCTTATGCATGTGATCGCTGTGACCATTAACCGCTAGACACACTAGTATACAATGGATGGCATGAATGAAGCCATCCATTATAGACAACTGTCATGTGACCTGCTGTGATTGGTCACAGAAGGTCACATGGTATCGGCAACGGGGCCGGTACTCAGATCTGTCATCAGCAGTGTTCGAGGTACACGGCCGGTGACAGATCTGCAGGCGCGCAAACTGTGCATGCTCGAAAGGACGCCATATGGCGTCCACCCGGAAAGGTGAGGGATTTTTCCGGCCGCCATTCAGCCATAGGCCTGGCGGGAAGAGGTTAATAAAACAAGAGCCTATGAGGAGATACCACAATATCCCAACAATATTTATACTAATACCACTTCCTAAAATTACATTCAAATCCAAACTCAAATTCAACTCCCCCAAAGCACAATCTCCACCTTCACCCCCGAAGATGCAAACAATAATATGATAATGAATATGCCAAAACGTAGTTGATAAAACCCCCCAAACATAAAAAGCGCAAGTGAAGTCCCAACAAAAGTCCAAAATTTCGAATATATCAAAAAAACCACACACAAAAACAAAAACACACAAAAAGGTCCCTCCTGTATATTAATGAAAAAAAAGTCCTCCCAACGGTTTCCACGATAAGTGTTACCTCAAAAGAAAAATAAATAATACATAGTGCATTATATTTTATACAATCTTATCAATATGTGAAATCACTCTAGTGAGTATCACACAAGTGATACTCCTCAGTGAAAAAATATGTGAAACAAAAACGTGTATGTGAATCACTCTTCAGTGCCCAAAATCAAACAAACACGGTGTGCACTTCTAGTTTGAATAAGGAGCGAATGCCCTTACCAACAATCAAAAGTTATCACGCCTTAATGTTATCCAGATAAACAATGATGAACAATGGCCCTCTTGGAGATATCCACAAGGATTACCATACCTCCAAGGCAATACCTGGGTCAATCAACAATAGTACTCCATGTGTCATCATTCACCTTGTTTCATCCAGATGCTCATATATGAAGAAAAAAATAGTGTAATACCGCCAAAATATCTTAATCTTAAGCTTTATCAAAACTGCTTGCATTTATACAGCCTTTAAAACCGCTTTTTTATATATATATATATATATATATATATATAAATATATATATATATATATATAACACCTTTCTGCCATCCAGGAAACATCCAGGCTCTTTACAGATGCTCCTTTCCACTTTCCAAAATGGCCACTGGTATACTTCCGGTTCCAGTGTACATCTGACGTCACTTCCCTTGACGCGTTTCGTCACTGACTTAATCATAAGGGATATTTCAACAAGTACCCACCAGGGTTGCCATGAGGAGATACCACAATACCCCAACAAGTACCCACTGGGGTCGCCATCTCCCTACTTATGTGAAATAGTGGGCTTCAGTAGCATTCATTGTGAATGACCCCACAAATTTGCATTGTGGAGCACCAGAATGAGTGATATTGCACTACCATGTGTTTCATGTGCTGCGCTGACCAAACCTGCTGCAGAACTGATATTCCATCCACTGAAATACATTGGCAGCCCATTCATGCAACAGAGTGCATGTGTTAAATGCACTGCAATGTAAACAGCTCCTTAGAAACTCAATCATATAATCAGACTCCACCAGAAATGTAATTCATATGTATCCACAACGAAGACTGGTTGGCAATGCCAACTGAAAAACGTACTAAGAGAACATTATGTATATATAAAATATTTAATTCTTTAACCACTTCCTGTCCGGCCCATGTATATAAATGGCTGGACGGAAGCAGTGCAGGGGCTGGTGGCCATTTATAAAACGTCCTCCCAGCTCCCCGCTTGTGTGTGCTCCCTGGGAGCACGCAGCACCACGATCCGATGCCCGCTGTATCTGGAATACACATCATTTTATGGGACCTCTCTGTGAGGTCCCGATCATGTGATCACTGATTGGCCAATCAGTGATCACATGAAGAGTAGTAAGCAAAATGTCACTTCCAACATCATTGCGAATGATCACAGAGGTCACATGGTACAAGGCTATTCACAACAGCCTTGTACCATGTGACAAGCTGTGACCAATCACAGCTCACGTAGTACTTCTTAATGGCTGCAAGAATGCAGCCAGAGAAAAGGAGAAAGGAGGCTTTTACAGCCTTTATGGGTGTAAAAGCAATCAGTGTTAAAAAAAAAAAAAAATCTTCATCACCCCCCACAAGTAGTACAGTGTAACTATGGTGACACTGTACTGCTAGGGTGACTATATGAAAAAAAACAAAAAAAAAACACAACAACAAAATATACAAAAATAAAATAAAAATGTTTAAAAAAAAATGTTTTGAAAAATTATAATTTTTAGTTAGAAACTAATTTGGGTTATTTTTATTTTTTTACTAAAGGATAACTGAATACATTTTGGCCAAGATTTATAAAGAAAGATTACTTATTTGCAAAATTTTATAAGAAAAACGTTTTCAAAATATTTACACTTTCATTTATATAGCAAAAAAATAAAAATCCCAGTGGTGAATAAATACCACCAAAATAAAGCTTTATCCAATCTCCAAAAAATTCATATGAGTACAGTGTTGCATGACCGCGCGATTGTCAAAGTGTGATAGCACTGAAAGACGTAAATTGGCCTGGACAAGAAGTAGGTAAATGTGTCCGGACTTGAAGTGGTTAAAATAACATGCATTAGACAAAAAAAAAAAATTATATATATATATATACACATACATATATATATACACACATATATATATATATATATATATACACACATACAAATATATATACATATATACAAATATATACACACACACACATATATATATACACATACATATATATATATATATATATATATATACACACATATATATATATATATATATATATATACAGTATATATATATAAAAATCAACCTAAAAATCAAATAGTAGGTGTATAGTAAGACTGAGAGACAGAATAGCAACAAAAAACATTCAAAGGACATGCATGTCTAACAAATTATGCACTGATTTGCATGTTCATGAGGGAAATAAGTATTTGATCCCCTTCACAAAACATGACTTAGTACTTGGTGGCAAATCCCTTGTTGGCAATCACAGAGGTCAGATGTTTACTGTAGTTGGCCACCAGGTTTGCACATATCTCAGGAGGGATTTTGGCCCACTCCTCTTGGCAGATCTTCTCCAAGTCATTAAGGTTTGGTGGCTCACGTTTGGCAACTCAAACTTTCAGCTCCCTCCACAGATTTTCAATTGGATTAAGGTCTGGAGACTGGCTAGGCCTCTCCAGGACCTTAATGTGCTTCTTCTTGAGCCACACCTTTGTTGCCTTGGCCATGTGTTTTGGGTCATTGTCATGCTGGAACACCCATCCATGACACATTTTTAATACCATGGCTGAGGGAAGAAGGTTCTCACCCAAGATTTGATGGTACATTGCCCCTCCCATCATCTCTTTGATGTGGTGCAGTTGTCCTGTCCTCTTAGCCGAAAAACACCCCCAAAGTAGAATGTTTCCACCACCATGTTTGACAGTTGGGATGGTGTTCTTGGGGTCATAGGCAGCATTCCTCCTCCTCCAAACACGGCGAGTTGAGTTGATGCTAAAGAGCTCGATTTTGGTCTCATCTGACCACAATACTTTCAACCAGTCCAACTCTGCATCATTCAGATGTTCAGTGGCAAGCTTCAGAAGGGCCTGGACATGTGCTTTCTTGAGCAGAGGGACCTTGCAGGCACTGCAGGATTTCAATCCTTGTCGGCGTAGTGCGTTACCAATTGTTTTCTTGGTGACTGTGGTCCCAGCTGCCTGGAGATCATTGACAAGATCCTCATGTGTAGTTCTGGGATGATTCCTCACTGTTCTCATGATCATTGACACTCCACGAGGTGAGATCTTGGATGGTGCACAAGACTTATGGAGACTTACAGTTGTTTTGTGTTTCTTCCATTTGCGAATGATTGCACCAACTGTTGTCACCTTCTCACCAAGCTGCTTGGCAATAGTTTGGAAGCCCAGTCCAGCCTTGTGTAGGTCTACAATCTTGTCCCTGACATCCTTGGACAGCTCTTTGGCCTTTGCCATGGTGGAGAGTCTGGAATCTGAAAGTTTGATTGCTCCTGTGGGCAGGTGTCTTTTATACAGGTAACAAAATGATATTAGCAGCACTCCCTTTAAGAGACTGCTTCTGTATGAAAGACACCTGGTAGCCAGAAATCCTGCTGAATGATAGGGGATCAAATACTTATTTTCCTTATGAACATGCAAATCAGTGCATAATTTGTTAGACATGTATTTCTTTTGAAATTGTTGTTGCTATGCTGTCTTTCAGTGTTACAATACACCTACCATTCGATTTTTAGACTGATCATTTCTTTGTGAGTGGGCAAACATTCAAAATCAGCAGGGGATCAAATACTTATTTCCTTCACTGTGTAAAGCACATACATTAAAGCAGACATTTACCCTTTTTTCAATGTTTCTCTCCCCTGCTTCCCCTCCACCCATAACACAACTGCAAAAATTTGGGAATAAGCAAAAGTTCAGGCCTGTCATTCTGGTTGAGGCGAGAATAATGTGCCTGAATCCCATGAAAGTGCAGAACACCATCTATCACTTCAAGATCCGCTGCAGCATGTTGGGAGTTCTGTGTCACTCACCCCAGGAGGCAGCTCGTGGGTTCTCAGGCTGTTAACTGGCAGGGCCCACTGTCTGTGCATTCGCAGGGTGTTCGAAGCATGTGTAGACATACCGCAGGGATTTTCCAGGTCCTGTAGAGTGGACAAAGATCCCTGCGGCGTGTCTGCACATGTGCCAGGTATGAATCAAGGATGGCAGCACCAGGAAGGAGCAGTGTAGTGAGAACATTTCCCTACAAGCAAGACAATGCTGACTTCATAGACTAGCAAGTAATTTTTTAAATCCATATAGAAAGTAAGGAAAAACTATTTTCCATAGAATGGAGGAGTTCCTCTATAAAAAAAAAAAAAAAGACTGCTTGCTTACAAATGTTGAAATGTGGAAAAAAAAAACACAACCCACACACACCAGGTTTTCGTAATGCTGTATGTTTAAAATTAGAGTTGTATTTTTCACATTCACACCAATTACATGGAAAGCACAAAACTGTCACACTGCCATCCATTGTAATCTCCATGTAAAATGCTCCATTTTCAACAGTACGACATTATATCCGGCTTGATGCATATGGATAAAGCTGATTGAGGGATCCTTTACACTGAATTACACAGCAGCTATCAAACATATAACAAATGGCACCAAGTTGTTGCAGAATCATAACACTTTATTAACACTTCGCTAAAAAAACCAAAAACAAACACAAAACACCAGACACACACACTATACTATTAATGTTAATAAAAACATTTACTGAAATGTATGTCTGAGACTGTAATACCATTCAATAAACAAAAAAGGTAGAAAACAAAAAAATTTACACAAACCATACATACATGCTAATGAGGGCCACTGTCCATGATACTTTTTAGTTTTGCACTAACATACAATTTTCAGGACAAGCTTTTGGGGTACGTCCCCTTCAAGGTCCAAGCAGTTTCTACTTCACCAAGATAGTTGAAAGAATCCTCTACCCTTAAGAGCCATTTAAAGTGGTTCTAAAGCCTCAACATTTTGATCTTAATGCACTCCTCCCTGCATTAAATCCAAAAGCAAACATTTAAAATATTGCATTATTATGCTTACTTGGTCTTAGATGTGATGGCTACATTCATTTTCTTTTTTAGGCAGTCATTCTTCTCTTTGGTGATCTGGTGATCCAGCCAATGAGTGTTAAAAGCACAAGCTCTCCAGCATAATGCATCAGTTAAATGGATGAGACAAACTATTTAAAACACTGACAATGATGCTTAACCACTTTTACCCTCTTCATGACCAGACCATTTTTGCTATTCAGTACTGTGCTGCTTTAACTGGCAATTGCATGGACATGCAACACTGTACACAAATGATGTTTATATATGAATTTATTTTAACAGTGCTTTCTTTTGGCGGTACTTTATAATCACTGGGGGTTTTTATGCTTTATAAGACGAAAAATAAAAGAAAAAAAAAAAAGTTATGAAACATACAAGAATAATCAAATTCATTGTAAATTGTAGGAGAAAATATATTTTGGTACAACTTTGTTGGGAAAAAAAACAAACCAAAAAAACAAAACATGCAAATAAGTGCATATTAATTGGTTTGTGTGAAGGGTATAGTCTACAAACTATGGTGTATACTGTGTATACAGTGAAGGAAATAAGTATTTGATCCCCTGCTGATTTTGAAAGTTTGCCCACTCACAAAGAAATGATCAGTCTAAAAATCAAATGGTAGGTGTATTGTAACACAGAGACAGAATAGCAACAAAAAAATTCAAAAGAAATGCATGTCTAACAAATGATGCACTGATTTGCATGTTCATGAGGGAAATAAGTAATTGATCTCCTATCATTCAGCAGGATTTCTGGCTACCAGGTGTCTTTCATACAGGTAAAAAGCTGAGATTAGAAGCAGCTAATCGCATTTATTTACCTGTATAAAAAGACACCTGTCCACAACAAAGCAAACAATCAGATTCCAAACTCTCAACCATGGCAAAGACCAAAGAGCTGTCCAAGGATGCCAGGGACAAGATTGTGGACCTACACAAGGCTGGACTGGGCTACCAACCTATCGCCAAGCAACTTGGTGAAAAGGTGACAACAGTTGGTGCAATCATTCGCAAATGGAAGAAACACAAAACAGCTTAGTTACTGTTGACATGCTGTGATTAGCTACAGCTAATTACATGGTACAGGTAGTCAGTTACCATGTGTTAACTGTGAGCCAATCACAGCTTCACAACACTAAGCAAGCAGTCATGAATAGAAACCGTTCATGGCTGACTGTTTACATTGTAATCATGTGATTGCTATGACCAATCTGTGATCACATGAGGTACCGATAACCGCAATCTGCTGAGTCCACTGGGCACAGCAGTCACAGGAGCGGCATATTGCACACCCATGAGTCAGGCAACATACGTACCACAGACAGAATGGCAAGTTGTTAAATGATCAGCTTTTATTTATTCATACAAAAAACTTTTATCCCAAAAAGGAAAAAAAACATTGTTTGCTGTAACCAATTATAAAGCTGACGTTTGGCTTTAATTAGTGTATTTAAGTACTCCTTCATCCAGAGTGGTGTCTCATTAATATAGAAGGTGTTACTGATCAGATCACCAGGTGAAAACAGGGGGAAAAAAAAGCCAAGAGAAAATAAAACTGAGGCAGCCACATCTAAATTATTGTTAAGTTGCAATATAATATATTTGCTGATTTAGGTTTGATAAAGCTTGAACATAAAAAGAAAGGTTTAGGTATCAGTATCAACCCCGCACCCCCCAACATTACCCGAGTCCTCACTACATCCAGCACTGTTCCGTCTGTATCAGCTCTTTCCTCTCACTGCCTTGGTTCCTGCTACTGTCAGTCAAATCCTGTGACATGAGGGATCAGGCCAAGCCATGATGTGTCTATAGGGACAGGAAGCGTGGCTCGAGATCAGGTCCACAGGTGTGCCTCCATAGCAAGCACTCAGGAGGAGGAGCCAGGAGTGCCGGCCAGGACACAGGATATTCAGGCCTGCTCTGTGAAATGGAATGGAGCAGGTAAGTAAATCTTGTTTGTTATTTTTAAAAATCCTTTAAAATCACAAAAACTGCCTTCATTTCATCTTCCCCGTCTCCAAATTTCAACAATGGGTTGCGTGAGAGTGGCTGGAGATTATCTATAAATCTAATTGGGCACGTTTTAAAAATGCACAGTAAAAAGAATACGGGTAGAAATGTAATGTGATCTGCCAAACCATTTAAGAGGACTAAAAAGCTTTTATAAGTTCTGCATACAGACTTTTTATTCAATTATTCCTCAAAGCAGTGAGCTGAAAAGTATTCCTAACAGACACCAAGATGAAGTTTTATCATCACCGTAATAATGAGTAGATATTTCCGGAATGCTATCTATTGCCCGGCACGACCGCTTCCTGTTTGTCCCTCCATTGCAGCTTATATAAGACACAGCTGCTTTATATCTGGAATGGATTCCAATTGGCAAACATTTCACGTCTCATGGGAATTTCTCATGGCCAATCTTATAGTCGTTCGTGCTCTCAGATTAGAGGATAATTTTTGCTCTCCTCAGGACAGCGATCATTGACAGAACTTTGTTACAAATATACCATTCCATTGCTTTCAAGGTTACATCTGTGGTTATTACAGGCCAATCCAGGTCACCAAACAAATGTCCTTTCAGAAAGATGGATTCTTATTTCACCAATTCTGAAATGTAAATCATCTAATATCTTTCAGCACACAATTTCTGAATCTCTTCCGCAGGAGGAGATGCCTCCCATTAGAAAATTAAAGAGCAATAAGTGAAGCCTACCAGTGAAATGCTACTGCAATTTGTCCATGTCTGATCAGAATACTACATAAAAAGGGTTTCTGTGAAGCTGAAAGCAAACCATGTTCATGTAGGGCAAGGAAATAGGCCTTTTATTGGCCATTCACCAGTAGTGCATATTTACCTTTCCTTTTCTCCCACACCACTCCTAACAGCCACCAAGAATGAGAAAGGCAGTTCTGTGTAGACCATGTTGCTCTAGTCAGAGCACACAAAGAGCTGAGGACACTCCCTGCACCATGCAACAGCGCCAAGGTATGATAGAAAGGGGAGCGGATTTCATGCTCGTACAAAAATCTGCAGATAACATGTAGGTCTTCCTTCCCTAAAATACATGAACATCTGACATTATGTCTTGGTAGATGCAATTAGCATAAAGCATTTGAAATTAGATGTATACCTTATATGGACTTCTGGACAAAAGCTGAAGAACCAGAAGGCTCTCATAATAAGAAGGAACCCTCTGATGAAATTATTAATGTGACACTTCAGCCCAATAATAAGATTGCTGTGCATCAAGAGAAATGTGAACCAAGAGACCAAAATAAGGCCCACTAGAGAGGTTTGTAGGATCAGAAATGCAAGATTCCTCTTAGAAGATTTAGAGGTTTCCCCAAGAAAATGTTCTTGGCATTCAGTGCAGAGGTCAGTCACACTCTTAAACAGTGGGCCACAGAAACTTGGGGCAGATGTGCAGTCCTCCGCCCCCCCGCCCCCCATTTTGCAGTGAATCATGATCTGTTGTACAGTCACAAAGAGCATGATGAAGTGGTTAAACAAGTGGTGGAACCTTGGCCTTTTAAGCAAAATGTGGTACACGTGGCTCATTCATGTTCCTGCAGGTCAAGTTGGTGTTACCAAAGAAAGTGTTGCAACATTTTTTATTGGCCAAAGAATTATGAGAGATTAGATTATTTCAGTCCTGCATATTCTGTCAAATAACTGCCCACCAACCAAATTTTCAGCATCTACTAAATACCATTCCAATTTTCAAAATACCCTTGATTGCATAGCTCAAAACCTTATGGGTCCCTTAGTAAAGTCAGCTTGGGGACACAAATACATTTTAGTGATTCTTGACTATGGTACCAGTTAACTGGAGGCAGTGGCTTTAAGAAATACCTCATCGAAAGTTATTGTATAAGGTTTGTTTCACATGTTTGAAAGAACTGGGCTCCTGGCTGAGATTCTGATTGATGAAGCCATGCCATTTATGGGTACTTTTAGCCCAAGAGGACGTAACGCTGACATGGATTTAAATTGTTTTATAGATAACAGCTGTTTTTTATCTGTTCATTCCCCCCTTTTTTTATGCATATCTTTATATTTTTATAATGTATCTTTATTTTAATTTTTTTGATGGTGTTTTTATTCATCATTGCAAACATTTTAACATTTTAACCTCCCTAGAGGTCTGATTATGTCCATATTTCTGTGCTCAAAGAGGTACATTTTTTTGCATGGAAATATGTTTTTTTTTTTGTAGGCCTGTAATTTTTAGGAATAACTCACTGAAATCTGTCCAAACAAGAGTCTAGTAAACATCCCGGGTATGTTAAAATTTGAAACACGAAAACATAAATTATAATTTAATAAATAATCATAAAAATAATACAATAATAAATTTAATTCAATAATATAATCAAACCAAAAACACTGAAATTTGAAATACAGCGACAAGTTCGCACATCACTGAGCAAAAGTCGCAAAATCGTTTTCAGTGTCTGATGACGAATTTCCCCACGAATCAGTATCACTCAATTCTGCAAGTAGTTCTAATTTACTATCGCTGTTCTCTAGCTGGTCTAAAACCGATTTTGACCTAAAGGGACTCTTTTTGGATGCCATGGACGTTTCTCAGTTTCCAAGCAGAAAGAACAGTAAAAATGTAGGCAGGGCACAGGACAAAGCACTAGGGACAAAATGTATGTGAAACTCGAAAAATTAGAATATCGTGCAAAAGTTCATTTATTTCAGTAATGCAACTTAAAAGGTGAAACTAATATATGAGATAGACTCATTACATTCAAAGCAAGATAGTTCAAGCCGTGATTTGTCATAATTGTGATGATTATGGCTTACAGCTCATGAAAACCCCAAATCCACAATCTCAGAAAATTAGAATATTACATGCAATCAATAAAACAAGGATTGTACATAGAACAATATCAGACCTCTGAAAAGTATAAGCATGCATATGTACTCAGTACTTGGTTTGGGCCCCTTTTGCAGCAATTACTGCCTCAATGCAGCATGGCATGGAAGCTATCAGCCTGTGGCACTGCTGAGGTGTTATGGAAGACCAGGATGCTTCAATAGAGGCCTTCATCTCTTCTGCATTGTTCGGTCTCATGTCTCTCATCTTTCTCTTGGCAATGCCCCATAGATTCTCTATGGGGTTCAGGTCAAGCTAGTTTGCTGGCCAATCAAGCACAGTAATCCCACGGTCATTGAACCAGGTTTTGGTGCTTTTGGCAGTGTGGGCAGGTGCCAAGTCCTGCTGGAAAATGAAGTCAGCATCCCCATAAAGCTCGTCTGCGGAAGGAAGCATGAAGTGCTCCAAAATCTCCTGCTAGATGGCTGCGTTGACCCTGGACTTAATGAAGCACAGTGGACCAACACCAGCAGATGACATGGCTCCCCAAATCAACACAGACTGTGGAAATTTCACACTGGACTTCAAGCATCTTGCAGTGTGTGCCTCTCCATACTCTGGGTCCTTGGTTTCCAAATGAGATGCAAAAGTTGCTCTCATCAGAAAAGAGGACTTTGGACCACTGAGCAACAGACCAGGTCTGTTTTTCTTTAGCCCAGGTAAGACGCTTCTGATGTTTTTTGTTGTTCAGGAGCAGCTTGACAAGAGGAATAAGTCATTTGAAGCCCATGTCCAAGATCCGTCTGTGTGTGGTGGCTCTTGATGCACTGACTCCAGCCTCAGTCCACTCCTTGTGAAAGTCCCCAACACTTTTGAATGGCCTTTTCCTGACAATCCTCTCCAGGCTGTGGTCATCCCTGCTGCTTCTGCACCTTTTTCTTTCACACTTTTTCCTTCCACATAACTTTCTGTTAATGTGCTTTGATACAGCACTTTGGGAACATCCAACTTCTTCTGCAATTACTTTTTGAGACTTTCCCTCCTTATGGAGGGTGTCGATGGTTTTCTGCACGGCTGTCAGGTCAGCAGTGTTTCCCATGATTGTGATTCCTACTGAACCAGACTGAGAGACCATTTAAAGGCTCAGGAACCCTTTGCAGGTGTTATGGCTTAATTAGCCGATTAGTGTGGGACACTTTGAGCCTAGAATATTGCACCTTTTCACAATATTCTAATTTTCTGAGATTGTGGATTTGGGGTTTTCATGAGCTGTAAGCCATAATCATCACAATTATGACAAATCACGGCTTGAACTATCTTGCTTTGCATGTAATGAGTCTATCTTATATATTAGTTTCACCTTTTAAGTTACATTACTGAAATAAATGAACTTTTGCACAATATTCAAATTTTTCGAGTTTCACCTGTATGTGAAATGGTTTGATACAGTAATGTTTTACTATGTGATTTTAGTGAATGTCACTTTTTGTTATTTTCCAATATCCCGCCGTTCCGTCCCCGTACGTCCCGATGTCGCAGGGGACGGAACCCAGAAGACAGATGCCGGCATCCGCCGGAGGACATTACAGGGGACACTGCAGGAGGGACATCGCGAGAGCGCAGGACAAGGTAAGAGAAGAACAGATCCCGGAGCAGCGTCGCATGGTAAGCCCGAGTGTAGCTCGGGGTTACCGCTTGTGTACTGAAACTTTACCCTGAGCTACACTCGGGAATACCGCCAGGGAGGCTACTACATTTTTACGGGCTAGGATTTAATTATTTATATTTTCATAGCTATTCTATGAAATATATTGGCTATTCTATTCTATTTTAAGATTCTTTTATATTTTTACTATTATTCTAGTTGGTCATCCATATGGATGTTTTTAAACTTTTGATGATCATTGTATGTATTAAAATTTCTCATGTAGTTTATTTAATATATTGTTATTACCATATCACATACCGGGACTCACTGTTAATAACTGCACCTTTGTGCAATGAGTAATATTTATGGTTTAATCTCATTTCTGAAAATATTTGTTGTCACAACCTGGTACATGCGTTACCGGGTACTGCTTAATAATATGCGCAGCTAGTTTATATACCCATGCTTGACCATGGTTTGTCATACCTGATATGTGGTTTTATTTTTCTGCACATGCGCATTTATCACGATTCGTTGATCGTTAATTTTTGGATACTTCAGATTACCTCTCCAAGGGTTATTCCCTTTCCAAACCACTACACGTTTCTTCCTGGGTATGTGATATGACCGAGACGTAAAATCTATGGAAAGATGGCTCCGCGGGTGCACGTGCACACATCGATTACTTCAACAAAATGGCATGTGTGATATGCGCATGCGCTGTTTTCGTTATAAATAGACTGAGCGTCCTTGCGTACGAGCACACCCCTTATGATTACGTGCCTTAGCACGAAACGCGTAAAGGAGGAGCTGTACGCAGTGACGTCACGCTGCCGGGACCACGAGGAGGTCCGGCGGCCATCTTGGATTCTATGGTCAGTGTGATTTTATCCTGATTTTTTGCTTGTACCTAATAAAACTGTTTTACTGGAATATACTACACTCTGGGCATTATTCTTTCTGGCTCTTTATGAGCAAAGCAAATCTACAGAGCCCATTTTTGGAGGAAAGCTGAGGTATTGTGAGATATCCAGGGAAGGGGATCTTTCTGACTAGACCTGGCTGTACTTATCCTGTATGAGGAAAAGGGGATCTCCCTGACCAGACCTGGCTTATATCCTTAAGGGGACCTCCAGCTGACAATCTATATATACAAATGCGTATTATGAGTACGTATCTGGTGAGTGCATAATCTCAACATATTCCTGGCACCTCACTGAATATCGTATAGTCTTTGGAGCACCTATTATGAGACCATTCAGGGATGGATCTCCAATAGTAGCACTTTATGAACATTGATAAATCATTGAACTCTGATAATATAGAACTTTATGTGCTCACGATCATCACGGTTTATAGCACATTATTATGCTTATGATTTTTCAGCATTTTTTGCACCTTGTCACTTTATATCTGATTATTGATTTCTGTGCATTTATGTGATTATGTACTATTGATGCTGCACCTACGTTATATATTTATTTGAGCACATTGCACTGGAATATTTAGTGTTTACAAGCGCTGCACCTATCTATATTTCATTTATGTCTAAAGTTTTAAAAAGGAACTCTACAAATGGTTTCAAATTAAACACTTACAAATCACTGCGTATTGGGATGGTTTACTGTCTCAATTGTTGCTTCCCCTATGTAGAGATGGGAAGACCTTGGGTGGGTGGGGTTTCTAATGTGTTATTTTCACCAAAGAAATACAGCAGTATACATTTTGGCCTAAAAACTAAGGAAAAATTAGCAAAAAATGTTTAGCAGAAAAACAAAGATAAACTTGTTTTTCCTTTTCAAATTTTTCAGTCTTTAGCTTATTTAATCACCACTGGGTTTTTTAATATCTTCCTAAAAACCACCAAAAGAAAGCTCTATTTGTGTGAACAAAAAAAATGATAAAAATTTAGTTTTGGTACAGTGCTGCATGACCACGCAATTATGATTCAAAGTGTGAGAGCACTGAAAGCTGAAAACTGGCCTGGTATTGGTCTACCAGCCCACAAAGAGAAATCCCTACCAAATTTGTCATCTTAGAGGATCAAACCTGAGAAGGAAAGAGGGTCTGACAGACTGGAGAATTCAGGAAGATCCTCACACCCAGATTAGGTTCTATGACGAAAGAAAACTCAAACAGTGCAATGTGCTGGGATCAAGCCATCAGCACTGTGTCCCCCAGCGGATACTAGCAATTAGTTAACCTGTACTGAATTTCAAAACCCTGCTGAGAGATTGCATCAGTGAAGCTAAAAATATATTGAAACTTGGAAACATTTAGTAGTCCTCCAGTAGTTAGTCAAGCGCTATTGTCCTAGTCACCAAAATAAATGGAACTTAACAGTTCTGTAATGATTTTCAAAAATGAAATGGGTTCTCCAAGCTGGATGTATGTCCAAAGTTTCGAGTAGACAAATTAAAAGATTAGGTCCAGCCTGGTACTTCACCACTTGAGGATTACTGTCAAATACCAGGAATTTGAGGCAGAGGTAGCATTCTAAAAATGATAAAAAGTCAGTGCTAGGGATTTCAATGACTAGGCTGCCAACATCAAGGTTTGACATACCAAAAAAAAAAAATGTCAAAAAAGGAGAAAATTGGTGAAATTAATTTACTGTACATACTATACTATAGTCCTCTTTTATTGCTCTGGTATGTGAGCTTTGTCTATACAGCAATCTGATACACCTGTGGTGGAGCTGGACAAAGACTGTAGTGGATTTAAAGGGGAACTCTACTTATTACTGATGTGTGTTTTTTCTGCCTGTAGTTTAAAAAGCCATTGATTCTGGTTGGCGAGTTTTCACTTTGATGGGTGACTGAAGTTTTCTTGATCTTCATTTGATGCACATGTTATAAGTGAAGAAGGAAATACATTGAAGTTGAATTTGAAAGACTTTGTATAAAATGTGTTTTTTGGAGCTACCTCTTCACCTTGCCCTGCCAGCTGTCGCAGACTTTATGCTAGGAACCAGTACATAGCCCAGACTTTCAGAAAATTCCGTGTGCAAATGGAAAATGGTTTCAAAACTGCCTGGGTGCATACAGTCCTGTACCAGCTAGATGAGGAGAAGGGCACCCTGGAGTGTACTTAAACCAGAATCTCAAGGCGACCCAAAAAAATTATTCCATTGTAGAAGGGGAGTGCCTCACAATAAAGTGGGCATTAGAGACACTCCAGTACTGCTTGCTGGGCAAGTCCTTCAAGCTTGTGTCAGTTCATCCCTCCTTTCCTGGATGTCAACTCACAAAACAAGGACAAGAACTCCCAGACCATCAGGTGGTGTTTCAACCTACAAGATTTAGAACTTACTGTGGTGCACAGACCCAGGGGATGGGGGGGGGAGATATACGGCCTGGGCAGGGTTTATAGGGGATTAATACTTAAACCGTCAACTCCAACCCCCTCCCATTTAATTATTAATATAAGGGCACTTGCAACCAGCAATATTTACCCTAATATGTGACCCAGTGACTTATCTTAAACAGTTTTCGGTTGTGATAACTGGTCCATTGAATCACCATACATGCTGGTCTCAGATGGCTTTGTTGCTGCCCCTCAAGATCCTAAGACCTGCCATCCTAATGAAAAGGAATGGATAAGAAGTCTTCTCCATACTCCAGCAATGACCATACTACAGTACTGTTAGACTGCACCTTTAAAAAGGGATTATTACTGGATGATGAACACTTAGACAAAAAAAAAAAAAACACAACACCAGCCAGACATTGCTGAGGAGCAGAGACAATTTTGTTATTTTGCATGGAGCCCGAGTCTGGCATTTTTAGAGGGAGATATTAGATGTCAGCCTCCACATTTCTTTATTAGGAATACTATGAATTACAGGTTACAAGTCTAAGGTGGTATACTAGGGACATAAATAAAATGTCAAAAGCTCATCTCCAACACAAAGCATTTATACTTTTATGTCAATACATGAAACTTCCTTGAAAAATTACCAGAGAAAAAAAAAGCTACCAATAGGTGGAAGTATGGATAAAATGCAACTCACTGTGGGGAAGCTTGGGGTCCACAAATAAATGTTTTTAAATCCCATTATGTGCGCCCAACATTTTAAATTTGTTTGTTAAATTGAAAGTAATTCTATCAGCTAAGGTTTTGACTGTGCAGTGTATTGGCCACCTGGCCTCCAAAGCCCATTGTTCAAGTGATCTTTCCCATTTTGCCTTGCACAGATGTAGAGTACACTTATGCACGACACATCAAATCAGTAATCCCACTAACAGCAAAATCTGATTTTGTTCTGTTTGGAGGCATACAAGCCAATACCCTGTAGCCATAGTAACACCAATGTACCAGAAAAGGCATTTGTTTGAGGGATACAATGTATGCATCTGAATCAGGTTTTCATAAAAGAAAGGGAGAGAAAAAAAAAAACACAACACTGGAAAGACTGCTTAATAAAAATAAAAGTTGCTAAAATTGACACAGTGTTACAATTTGGGGTAATGGAAGCAGACCACAGAAGCCTTTTAAGTTCACATTTAATAAGCATCTAACATCATATAAAACCACCAGAAGCACAGCAAGGTATATAAAGAAATAAGCTTGTCTGTGTTAAGATGAGATTTATGCTTGGTCACAGCTTGTTACAGCTGCATCAGCAAATCAGCTGCTACAGTACATAAACCATACAATAAGTTACATGCATGGCTTACAAAGCAGACAGCGCTAAACTGGGTATTAAAAAGTTCCCCTGCCATGCAAAACATGTTTATATTTGTCCACACAATCCTTTATAAGTACAGTGTTGCAATAAGTTTTAAGAACTGTCATCACTTCTAACACAATAAGGAAAGCAGGGAATTTTGAAAATCAGTTAAACATTTGAATTTTAGTACAAATCGCTAACTTGACAAAAGCATGGCAGCTCACCAGCAGATGTTCTCAAACACACCAATTACCCTGGCATCTTCCAAAACTAGATTTCCATTCTAGACCAGAAAGAGGTATAATTTTTGCTGTGCCATAAAGCAAAGCATTGCAACTGCGGCACGTGCACTAACCTATACAAATGCCTTTGCAGATTGGGGGTCAACCGACTAATTTTACTACCCCCTGACCCATAAAAGAGGAAATTATTTTTTCAAACATCTATACATACAACCCCATTTCCAAAGCAGAAAGGAAAGATTTGCAAATCTCAAACCCATATCTTAGTCACAACAGAAAAATAGCAAAAAGTTTAAAACTGAGAAAATGTGCCATTTTAAGAAAAAAAATAAAAAAGATAAAATTTTGAAATTGATAGCAGAAACAAGAAAACAAGAAAGAAGAAAAAGAAAAAAAAAAAAAGTTTGGACACAACCATGTTGACCACGGTATAGCATCCCCTCTTAACAACTCTGTAAATGTCTGGGAACTGAGGAGACCAGTTGCTGGAGTTTTGGGAGAGGAATGTTGTCCCATTCTTTCCTAATAAAAGATTTTAACTGCTCAACAGTCCTGTGTATTTTTAGTTTTAAGATGAGCCAAATATTTTCAATTGGTCAGTTGGTGAAAGGTCTGGACCTCAGGCAGGCCAGTTAAGCATCCAAACTCTTCTTCAATGAAGTCATGCTGTTAAAGATGCAGTTGTGGTTTAGCATTGTCCTGCTGAAATATGCAAGGCCTCTAATGATAAAGACATCTGGATGGGAGCATATGCTGTTCTAAAACCTGGATAGATAGAGATATACATACACACACACATATATATATATATATATACACACACACATACACACACACACACACACACACATATACATACATACACACACACACACCTCTATCTTTCGGCATTTATGGCGCCTTTCCAGATGTGCAAGCTGCCCATTCCTGTCGCACTAATGTACTTCCCATACCATCAGAGATGCAGGCTTTTAAACAGAGTGCCAATAAAAAGCTGGAAGGTCCCTCCTCTAGTCCAGAGAGTGCAGCGTCCATGGTTGTCAAGAAGGATGTAAAAAATTTCACTTAGTCTGACCATGAAACAGTTTTCCCACTTTGCAGCAGACCATTTTAATTGTGCTTTGGCCCAGAGAAGACAGCAGCGTTTCTGGATCAGGTTCAGATATGGGTTCTTTGAGAATACAGTTTGCCCCGAAATCCAAAAATGCTAATTAAAACTATTATGCAAACAGCAATTTGTGGAAGTATTTCTGAGCCCATGCAGTGATGTCCATCATAGAATCATGCCAGTTCTTAATGCAGTGCATTGTGAGGGCCTGAAGATCACAGGCATCCTGTATTGCATTTCAGCCTTTTCCCTTGCAGAAAGATTTCTCCAGATTCTTGGAATCATTTGATGATATCAAGTACTGTAGATGAACATTATTCCAAATTTGACAAAGGAATTTAAATATATTAATGTAAAATTGCAATTTTTAGACACAGATTCACAGATTGGTGAACCTCTGCCAACCTTCACTTTGGAGACACTGACTATAAAAACAAAGGGGTGGGCAAATACATGGCAAATGAGGTTTAAATGTCAAAAAAATTAAAGCAATGCACTTGGGGGGATAAAAACGTGAACTTATGTTACTGGGGGTCCTAGTAGATGACAGACTCAGCAATAGCATACAATGCCAAGCCAGAACATTAACAGGTGTACAAAAAGGAATTTACTCAAGGGATAAAACTATAATCCTGCTACTTCATAAACTCTGGTTCAGTCACATCTTGAAGGATGCCATCCAATTCTGGTCACCAATCCTCAGGAAGGATGTACTGGAACTGGAGAGAGGGGCAACAAAGTTAATAATGGGACTTATTTTCTCTAGGACTTGAATCTTTTAGAGTTCTTCCTGCTTCCCTGTACTTCCAATACCAGCCCTGACAGCCAACAATCTACAAAGAAAGGGAGCCAAGGTTTAGTAAAAAAAAAAAAAAAAAAGAGAAGACGAACAGGCAGGATTTTTAATCTAGAAGAGACATACTTTGTCTCAGTGTACAGTTTTGGTATCCTACCAGATTGGTTGTTTTTTTTGATTAGGTGGGCTAGATGTCAAAGATCGGGAGCCAAGGAGAACACTGAACAAAAATATATCAGCAGCCAGTGAAGGAGCTCTGGGACACTGGAGTCGAGGGGAGTCTCTTTAACCACTTGCCTACTGGGCACTTTTAGCCCCTTCCTGCCCAGACCAATTTTCAGCTTTCAATGCTGTCGCACTTTGGGCAATTGTGCAGTCATGCAACACTGTACCCATATGAAATTTTTATAATTTTGTTTTCCCACACAAAAATAGAATTTCATTTTGGTGGTATTTAATCACTGGGTTTCTTATTTTGTGCACTATAAAAACGTAAAAAAAAAGTTTGTTTCTATTATGAAATTTTGCAAACAGGTCATTTTTCTCCTTCACTGATGTGCATTGATGAGACTGCACTGATATGCAGCACTGATGAAGAGGCACTGATGGGTCTGCACCGATGGGTACTAATAGGTGTAGATGAATCCCTTCACACACCGGTTATCAGTAGCACTTTCCTCACATTGACAGTGTGAAGAAAAGTACTGTCGATAACCGGCAAGTGTATTTACATGGTGAGCAGCTGTGATTGGACACATCTGATTACATGGTAGAAGGTCGCTGTGATTGGCCCTTTACTGTGTCATGTGATCTGCTGCGTTCAAAATGACAGTGATCACAGACAGCACCGGGTGCACCCGGGTGCCATGTTCTGGCCGGACACCATATGATGCCCTCTCAGAACTGGACAACAGCGCTGTAGTCTTTCAGCTATAGTGCGGTCAAGAAGTGGTTAAAGAGAGACTGTGAGCACAGAAATTATGGAGCAGCCATTGCTGGCTTGCTTTTAAAAAGGTGCAGCCTCTTCTGCGGTTGCTTTATTAGGAGTCAGACCAGAACAAGCAGCAATAAAGTCTACATTTCCATCCTTCATACTTGTTCCAGATGAAATGACTCAGTAGTCCAGCTATGGCAGCTCATTTTAATATCCTCACCCTTTCCCTTGAGCTAAAATCAACAAAATGTGTACAGAAGGAAAAAAAAAAAAAAAAAAAAAACGGAACACAACAGCACCAGTGATGTCACTTCCCTCAAAGAGCTTTATTTAGCCACACAGTAAATGTTTGAGAATCGCTGCCTGAAGTCTTGTCTAACACGTTTCACCCATCTGGGCTTCGTCGTACAGATTTGTTCATGTTGGGAAGATCCTTTATAAGTATGTGAGGACAGTAGGTAACATACTAGATACTTTTATTCTAAAGGCTTAGAGATGTACAGAAAGGAGGCACAAGATCTATATAATAACAATACAGCATAACATGAAACATGATAATGACCCTGAGGAGTCCTTGGTACAGTACTTTAGCAAGTTCTATCTTGAAATAATACAGGTGGTAACCAGACACTGCAAAGTTTGTAATATATCTGACAAGATGCATATCGTGTGTGTGTGTGTGTGTGTGTGTGTGTACTGAGCAGGGAAGCGACCAGTATCAATAGGACAGAAAGCAATGGGAAATTCATATATTACAGTTGTCACTAAAACAGGGGTAAAGGGCAAATACTCCAGTGAGGGCACCTGTCCCAGTAACAGCTGTCAAAAGGGGATTTCCCTGCACTTTGAACAGATGTTGTGGATCCAGCACAGGAAGAGAAAGGAAACCAAAGACCTCAAAAAATAAATACATAAAATATGATTGGGATTTTAGCCATTCCATACACTATTCCAAACTAGGAAAAATGTTTCTACTTCAGATGTACTTTATTGTGTTATTGTTCTACCTTCATGGAATACGTCACTGCTACATGAATAATATTAAACTAATAAAGACATGACATTAAGACATTAATACATGAATTAAAGTAGACATTCTACAGATCAGGGAACATCAGGCACACATAACTAACTTTCAAAGCATAAAACAGATGTCAGAATGTTCGTAAAATACAAATACAATTATTGCATGGTCCACTTGGAGTTAAGAGCCAAAGATTACCTAATCAGACCACAGAAATTTGGAATGGTCAGTGACTATTTAGAATTAGAACACATAAAAACCCAGACCAGTGTGTGTTATGATGTGGAATATGTTCTAGTTTTACTAATTTGCTTCTTTACGCCGCTTTGTTTTGATTACTTTAGCCACCTTCCTGCTGGATTCTTTTATTTGCCTGTCTCCACTCTAATCCATTCAGTTCATTGCCAGGCTTCATTCAGCCCCGGGGCCAGCCTTTCCCAAAGTCCTATGCAAATCCATATCAGAGTTAGTCAAGGAAAGCTCAGTAGTTCCAGCCAAACAGGGATTTGTAAAGCAGGTCATTTGTGCACTACATGAAAAGGGGAACATTACATACACATGGGTGTTGGAGATACAATATGACAGCTAGATGAACAGACTTATCCTAAATGTATACTTACAAACATGGAATGCTGTAATAATCACATGGCTGCTATGGAGCTGAACAGTACAATCAAATTACATAATGGTTTTCCCCTGCAACCACACCAAATTTAGATGAAAGCAAAAACAAGCCAAGATGTAAAATAGAATTCCCGTTTACAATGAGACAATATGTGGCCAAGATGGGACACAAAAGACGTCCCCTGTGACTGGGTGATAAATGCAATGGGAATTTATGTTTGGGCCAACTACCTGGGCAGTGTCAAAAGAAAGAAAAAAATATACCATGCATAAGTTAGGCAAGAGAGGGATGGGACCCATACCATGGTAGTGTTCTAGGGTGGGAAGCCATATTCCGGGTGCAAGACTGACCTCCTTTCTCCATACTAGAACATATCTATTGGGCATTGTGGTGCTGTCAAGGCTACAGAATGCAGTGCTGTCCCTGTTGACTGGCAGATAACACCAGTGACAGACATGGAACTAAAGTATATGGTATAGAGGAACCTATATTTTGTCATGTAGGAGAGAGGAGGTCACATGGCCTGTGTGTCCAAATCGTAAAAAGATAATAGAGCTTAGGTAGAAGAGACAAAGCAGTTACGACAGGGCCTATATACCCTTGAATAGAAATCTTCTATTCATAGAAAGGTCCTAGTAGATCTAGGTAGGCAATACACTGTGGAAGTCCCCTGAACAGCGCACATGGACAAGAAGCTATCTGTAAGAAAGGCAAATGGAGGCTGTAAAGAGACCTTGTTGGGGGAAAAAAAAAGCCAAGTACATTTAAAAAGACTTAAAAAAAGCCTGGTTGGCAAATCATATGTTTTCTTAGAAAGAAAAATCTGGTGTGCATATTGTGCTACCAATTTCTTTTCTCCTGTCACACAATCTGGGGGTGTCTCTACAGTGAAAAGCCTTCTCACCTACAGTGATAATGTCAATCTGTTTGCAACCTAGGGTTACAGGAACCTATATAAAAGCATACTGTTCCAGATATTTACCAAATGACAGTGTGATTACATCCAATTTTGCCACTAATTTAGTAGCTAAATGCCCATCTATGCATTTCTAAATTAACTACATCCATGAACACCGAATACGTAGATGATGCAATACTTACACCGTCATAGAGCAAGCTTCAAGTAGGAAAAGGCCCTCACCCACAATAACTATATGGAACAAACAGAGCATATTGTGGAATGTTCACAATGTAAGCAGCTAATTTTTCTGGTTACCCTTTATTTTGCATTCAACCATATCCTCATTAAATATGTAAAAAAAAATTAAATAAAAAAAAAAAAAAGATTTAGATGGAATTGACCAATAAAGTAACACCAAACCTAAGAAGCTACAACAAAAATGTTTTTCTTATGTGCCTTTTAGGATTACAGGTTTTACAAAAAATGATCAAAACGCTATCCACAGTAGACTCAACCCTACAACTGGCACTTTTTCTCAACAGCTTGGTCTTTTAACGTTGAAATCCACCACATTTAAGAATTGTTAAGCTGCAATAAAATAAAGGTTTGTGTTGCATTTAATATTGCTTTAATTTTCTTCGTGCTTGTGACCAAATGTCAAATTGTATAGAATGGAGTTCAGGATCATTTTATCACTATTGTCGTGTTTTTGTCCATGAAAGTTATCCATGTACTGTAATTGGAATTCCCTGTTATTGAGCTTTTATTATAGGCTTATATTGTTCTACTTTTTGTAATCATTCATCTTACAATATTCTAGTATTGTTAAAGAGGAGTTCTAACCCTCCCCACCCAAACAAAAGTGTAAAGTCAGCAGCTACAAATACTGTGGCTGCTGACTTACCTGTCCATGCATCCAGCAGTGTCCTTACTTGAGCCAATTCTTCAATTAGCGATCAGGCGCTGGCGCTGCCATCTTTAGTAAGGGAAACAGTCAGTGAAGCATTGTGGCTTCACAATCGGTTCCCTACTGCGAATGCGCAAAGCACACTGCACTTTGTGAATGGGCCACAGTCCCAGAAGGCTGCAGGGGAAGAAGGGGGGGGGGGTTAACTTCCAACTCAGTTTGCTGCAAACTGAGCTGGAAGTGGGAGCTGGTAACTGTCAAAACCAGGTACTCACTCCCTTCTCCCCCCAAAAAAGTGCCAAAAAAAGTGGAAGCGGAGGGGGGAGGAGGAGTTAGACAACAGGAACTTCCCCTTTTGGGTGAAGCTCTGCTTTAAAAAGTGGGTTTTCTTTTTCAAAAAAAAAGAAAGTTCATTTATGCCCATTTACTGCAAATCATTTTTCACACTTCCATTCTATTAAAAATATTAGCATTTTACCCAGTGCTTTATCTTTAATAGATATTAGACTTACACTTTGAAAGTACACTGCATTTTTTTGTTTCATTTGATAGCACAGTAGATCAGCCTGTGTTTAAATGGATCTTGTCAAAATGGCTGCCCTCTTGCTCTCTAGTGTTGAAAATTTCAGAGGCCACTAGGCCAAGATAAATTGAAAGACAACTTGCAAAAATTGTACTACTATTCCACAGAAAATCGTGACTACTAAGGGTCCATGCCCATGTGGCTTAAAAAAAAAAAAAAAACCACGCCAGTTCCCTTGGCAGATAAAAAAAAACCCATGCTGAGAGCATTTTATATAGGCATTTAGCATTATTTTCTGTCAGAAAACTCCTCTCGAAAACAAACCAGAAGGGTTTTTTCTGCCTCTAAACATGGAGCTTAAAATATGGGTATATTGGATAACACAGAGCTGCTTTTACAGGCCAAACAAAAAACTCTTGTAGAAGCAGCTTTTGGTGGTTATACTAGGATGATGCCTGCAGCTGTAGGCATCATCCTGGTATCTTTAGCCGGCGGTCGGCCTGCATGTAAAAACAATCCTAGCTGCTAATTAACTGCTGGATCACTTTTACAAGCAGCAGGAAGGGACATCTCCCCCCCCCCCCCCGAGCTTTCTCGGGCTCTCCTGTGCCACTGACGAAACCAAGATGCAGCCGGCCTGGTTCCAATCATCTCTAAGAACTAAGAAACTGGAAGCAGAGTTTCATAATTTTGGTTTTGCCAGATATAAACAGCACCATTTTTAAATCTGGAAAGCATCCAGTTACACAGATCTTGTGATTAGATGCTTTAAGGGCAGAGGAGAGATCTAGAGTCTAATAGACCCCAGATTTCTCAAAAGGGAGTAACTGTCACTGTCTTATTGCTAGCACAGGGGATATTTACATCCCCTGTGAGAATATATAAAAAAAAAATGTGCTTTAATTTAAAATCACTCCCACCGTGCTCACACAAAAAGGCAAATACAAGAGTGCGTCAGTCCAGTGTTGGTATGTAAACAGCAATCAGTAACATTTTTTATGGTTTATCAAAAATTTTTGCAATATATTGTGTTTTTGTGCATTAAAATGAAATTGAATTTTTTCCCAAAAATTTGAGTTTGAAAAATCACTGTGCAAGCAGCAGGGCTCACCTCTCAGGTGAAAGTACTCAGATGGCAGTGCTGCCGCCCGGTTGCTTTAACACAGTCCATCACGGTCTCCCCCCTTCCACACACACAGTGTCTCCCATCCCAGAAGTCTGGCCATCTGCAGGCCCAGGACTGGCACAGTGTGCACCAGCAGCTAGAGGGGAGGGAGGAGAGCAAACACGTCCACTCCCTTACCCTTCTTGTCCTGACCCGAAAGTGACATTTGACTTCACTTTCAGGTCCCCATTCACAGATTCCCGGCCATTGAGGCCAGGAAAGAATGTAATGCAGTGTGATGTACACTGCATTACATTCATGGGGAGCACACAGGAAACATGCAGGGTCTTTTAGACCCTGGATGTCTCAATAGAAATAAAAAAAAAAAAGTAAAAAAAACAAAGTTGCACCCAAGCACACAACATCCCCTTAAAAAATAAATAAAATGTGGGGCCCCCACCCCCACCCCCACCCCCACATATGCACATGTACAAAATTAAAAGCGAGCCTACGCATGAAAATGTTCATGGCGATACATATCGCGAGAGCAGTAATTCTAGCATGAGGCATCCTCCGTAACTCTATACGGATGACCTATAAGGGGCTTTAAAAGGGTCGCCTATGGAAAATATAGGGTACTGAAATTTGGCGCCATTTCACGAGCGCATGCAAATTTAAGGTTTAACATGTTGGATATCTGTTTACGCAGTGGAACCTCATCTTTTATACTTTACAAAAAAAATGGGTAATTATTGCTTTTTAGTGCCCTAAAATTAATTGAAATGTATTTTTTAATGAAATTTTGCGTTTCCTAGACCTTTGCAATAATATCATGTGACATAAAAAATTGGAACTACCACTATTTTTTTCTCTAGGATCTTTGCCTTCAGAAAATATATAATGTTTGGGGGTTTTGTGTATCTTCAAGCCTAAAATGATTTTTTAAACGTGCAAAAATGGCTCTGGCATCAAAAAGGATAAAGGATAAGCCTGGCACTCCCCTTCCCTGACGAGCACCCTATCAGTGCACATTACACTGCACGGTCTCTCTCCTCCCTGCTAGTTCCTGGGTGCAGTGCTGGAAACAAGCAGGGAGGGGAGGAGAAGACATACAGCACAATGTTGAAAACATTCAAACGTTTAAGTCACCATAGAGCCCCTTTTGATTTTAAAAGTCCCAGACATTACTAATATCACCTCTGATTTATTCACATGATTTGGAGATGCCTGAAACTTATAACATATTTGGAAGAGGTTTTACACACTATATCTTCCCTCGCCCAAGTTTCCATTTTATCGAATCCACTAGTGCAGTGATGGCGAACCCGTGGCACGCGTGCCACAGCCGGCACGCCGAGCCTTATCTGTGGGCACGCCAGGAGAATACCGTATTTTTCGCTCCATAAGACGCACTTTTTTTCCCCCAAAAAAGGGGGGAAAATGTCAGTGCGTCTTATGGAGCGAATATAGAGCGGCCGGTCCGGTATTTCCACCGCCGCCGTGTCAGAATACCGGGCCGGCCGCTCAGCTCTGCAGTGGGACCGTACCTGTCCCTCTATCCAGTGGCGCGCTGTCTTCCCGGCTTCTGTAGTGTGCGTGACAGCCGGGTCCCAAGTGCGCATGCGCAAGAAGCAGTGCTCTTTGTGAATGGTAAGGCGGTACCTGGGACACATGACAGATCCCAGAAGCCGCCGGACCAATCACAAAGCGCAGCGCTTCTCGCGCATGCGCACTGGGCATCCGGCTGTCCGACAAGCTCCCACACTACAGAAGCCGGGAAGACAGCGCGCGGCTGGATAAAGGAACAGGTAAGATAAAAAAAAAACTCTGCGGAAGTAAGAGCGGGTACCTGTCAAATTCAGGTACCCGCTCCCCCTCCCTCCCCAAAGGTCAGCAGTCATCTGTACTGTCCGCAGTCTCTGGTCATCCCTGTACTGTCTGCAGTCTCTGGTCATCCCTGTACTGTCCGCAGTCTCTGGTCATCCCTGTACTGTCTGCAGTCTCTGGTCATCCCTGTGCTGTCCGCAGTCTCTGGTCATCCCTGTGCTGTCCGCAGTCTCTGGTCATCCCTGTGCTTTCCGCAGTCTCTGGTCATCTCCTGTACTGTCCGCAGTCTCTGGTCATCCCTGTACTGTCCGCAGTCTCTGGTCATCCCTGTACTGTGTCCGCAGTCTCTGGTCATCCCTGTACTGTCCGCAGTCTCTGGTCATCCCTGTACTGTCCGCAGTCTCTGGTCATCCCTGTACTGTGTCCGCAGTCTCTGGTCATCCCTGTACTGTGTCTGCAGTCTCTGGTCATCCCTGTACTGTGTCTGCAGTCTCTGGTCATCCCTGTACTGTCCGCAGTCTCTGGTCATCCCTGTACTGTGTCCGCAGTCTCTGGTCATCCCTGTACTGTGTCTGCAGTCTCTGGTCATCCCTGTACTGTGTCTGCAGTCTCTGGTCATCCCTGTACTGTCCGCAGTCTCTGGTCATCCCTGTACTGTGTCCGCAGTCTCTGGTCATCCCTGTACTGTGTCTGCAGTCTCTGGTCATCCCTGTACTGTGTCTGCAGGCTCTGGTCATCCCTGTACTGTGTCCGCAGCCTCTGGTCATCCCTGTACTGTGTCCGCAGTCTCTGGTCATCCCTGTACTGTGTCTGCAGTCTCTGGTCATCCCTGTACTGTCCGCAGTCTCTGGTCATCTCCTGTACTGTCCGCAGTCTCTGGTCATCTCCTGTACTTTCCGCAGTCTCTGGTCATCCCTGTACTGTGTCTGCAGTCTCTGGTCATCCCTGTACTGTCCGCAGTCTCTGGTCATCTCCTGTACTGTCCGCAGTCTCTGGTCATCTCCTGTACTTTCCGCAGTCTCTGGTCATCCCTGTACTGTCCGCAGTCACTGGTCATCCCTGTACTGTGTCCGCAGTCTCTGGTCATCTCCTGTACTACGTCCGCAGTCTCTTGTCATCCCTGTACTGTCCGCAGTCTCTGGTCATCCCTGTACTGTGTCCGCAGTCTCTGGTCATCCTTGTACTGTCCGCAGTCTCTGGTCATCTCCTGTACTGTCCGCAGTCTCTGGTCATCTCCTGTACTGTCCGCAGTCTCTGGTCATCTCCTGTACTGTGTCCGCAGTCTCTGGTCATCTCCTGTACTGTGTCCGCAGTCTCTGGTCATCTCCTGTACTGTGTCTGCAGTCTCTGGTCATCTCCTGTACTGTGTCCGCAGTCTCTGGTCATCCCTGTACTGTGTCCGCAGTCTCTGGTCATCCCTGTACTGTGTCTGCAGTCTCTGGTCATCCCTGTACTGTGTCTGCAGTCTCTGGTCATCCCTGTACTGTGTCCGCAGTCTCTGGTCATCCCTGTACTGTGTCCGCAGTCTCTGGTCATCCCTGTACTGTCCGCAGTCTCTGGTCATCCCTGTACTGTTAATTAGTTTGCACTACTGTACGAGTTGTTTTTTCTAAACCAAAAGCTCGATATTCAGGTTTCATTGCAGTGTTGGCACTTTGAAAGAAATAAATTGGTTTTGGGTTGCAGTTTGGGCACTCGGGCTCAAAAAGGTTCGCCATCACTGCACTAGTGTGTCTATTAGGAGTGCTGGATGCCAAATTATATCCCTCAGGTACCTTGTACAATCCTGGCATTTTAGGGTCTCCAGAAGTGATTGGTAGTGCGGAAATATACCCTTTGAAAGCCTGAAGTGGGCCACTGGATTTTGGGGGCCTGTGCATGGTTGTAGGCTGCCAAAGTCTCACATGTGGTATCCCCATACTCTGGAGAGGTAGCAGAATATAATTTTGGGATGTGTGAGCAATATATCGTTTAAGTAAAAACGTGTATAAAAAAAAAAAAAAATTCCAAACATTTGTGGCAAACAAAATCCACATGCCTCATTAAATTCCTTGGGGTCTACTTTCCAAAAAGGATTAATTTGGGGGGTTGTACTATCCTGGCATTTTAGCACCTTAAGAAATGTGATGGGCAGTCAGAAAGTAAAAAGTTGCATAAATTCAAATATATACAGCAGGTAAAATAAGTATTGAACACGTCACCATTTTTCTAGGTAAATATATTTCTAAAAGGTGCTATTGACATGAAATTTTCACGTCAGTAACAACCCATGCAATATATTAATAGAAAGAACCCAAAACAAATAAGTTCAGAAATTAAGTTGTAATAAAATGGAATGACACGGAAAAAAAAAAAAGTATTGAAAACACGAAGAAAGGGAGATGCAAAAAAAAGGGATGGAAAGCCTAGACACCAGCTGAAATCTATCAGTAATTAGAAAGCAAACCTGCCCCTTGTTAGTGAAAATTAATATCAGCTGGTTCAGTCTCAACTGGTGGCCTATAAAAAAAGGTGCCATTACCAAGGTTTTACACAAGAAACATCTCATGATGGGTAAAAGCAAAGGGCTCTCAAGACCTTCGCAACCTTATGGTTTAGAAATCCTTCTGTAACCATTAGTATGTTTCGCAACTTCTGAATGTTCGTGAGCACTGTTGGGGTCATAATCCGGAAGTGGAAAGAACATAATTTCACCATAAACAGGCCACGACCAGGTGCTCCTCGCAAGATTTCTGACAACAGTGAAAAGAATCATCAGAAGAGTTGAAGAGCCAATTACCACTTGTGGAGAGCTTCAGAAACACCTGGAATTAGCAGGTACTCTTTTTTTTTTAACACCCAACACACAATAAGTAATACACTCAACCGCCATGGCCTGTATGCATGTTCACCATGCAAGCCTCCATTGCTTTAGAAAGAGCATGTTGAAGCTCGTTTAAAGTTTGCTGTACAACATTAGACAAGCCTGTGAAATACTGGGAGGATATAGTCTGGTCAGATGAGACCAAAATTTCTTTGGATGCATAATACAGACCATGTTTGGAGGTCAAATGGCACTGCACATCACCCCAAAAACACCATACTAACAGTGAAATTTGGAGGTGGGACCATCATGGTGTGGGGCTGTTTTTCAGCATACGGCAAACTTCATATGATTGAAGGAAGGACGAACGGAAAAATATACCAAGACATTCTTAATTAAAAAAATGAAATATCTGCTCCCATCTACCAGGATGATTTAGATAAAACGAGGGTGGACATTTCAGCAAGACAATGATCCCAAACACAAAGCCAAGGTAACTCAAAGGGGAAAAAAAAACGTGCTAGAATGGCCCAGACAATCACCTGACTTTAATCCAATAGAAAATCTATGGAAAAAGCGAAAGATATCAGAGTTCATAGAAGAGGCCCACGGAACCTTCAAGATTTGAAGACTATTTGTGTGGAAGAATGGACCAAAATCACACCTGAGAAATGCATGTGACTAGTTTATCTATATGGGAGGAGTCTTGAAGCACTCTTACCAACAAAGGATTTTGTACGAAGTATTAAAATACATTTCAATTAGAGTGTTCAATACTTTTTTACCTATGTCATTCAATTTTATTGCACATAACTTAATTTCTGAACTTATTTGTTTTGGTTTCTCTGTATGTATGGATTGCATGGGTTGTTACTGACATGCTGAAAATTTTACATCAATAGAACCTTTAGAAATATTTACAGTATTTTTCGCTCCATAAGACGCACTTTTTTCCCCCCAAAAAAGGGGGGAAAATGTCAGTGTGTCTTATGGAGTGAATATGGAGCGGCTGGTCCGGTATTTCTGCCGCTACTGTGTCAGAATACCGGGCCAGCCGCTCAGCTCTTCTCTGCAGCAGAACCTTACCTGTTCCTCGGTCCAGCACTGTACAGTCTTCCCGCACCGGCATCTTTAGTGTGGGCACCCGGATGGTGACTGCCGGGTGACCACTGCGCATGTGCGAGAAGCGCTGCATTTTGTGAATGGCCCGGCGTCTTCTGGGACATGACAGGTCCCAGAAGACGCCGGGCTGTCAGCCGGATGCCCGCACTAAAGGGAGGACAACTCCACGGAAGTGGGAGCGGGTACCTGTCAAATTCAGGTACCCGCTCCCCCTCCCTCCCCAAAGGTCTGCAATCTCTTGGTCACCCCCTGTACTGTGTCCGCAGTCTCTGGTCACCCCCTGTACTGTGTCCGCAGTCTCTGGTCATCCCCTGTACTGTGTCCGCAGTCTCTGGTCATCCCCTGTACTGTGTCCGCAGTCTCTGGTCATCTCCTGTACTGTGTCGGCAGTCTCTGGTCATCCCCTGTACTGTGTCCGCAGTCTCTGGTCATCCCCTGTACTGTGTCCGCAGTCTCTGGTCATCCCCTGTACTGTGTCCGCAGTCTCTGGTCATCTCCTGTACTGTGTCCGCAGTCTCTGGTCATCTCCTGTACTATGTCTGCAGTCTCTGATCATCTCCTGTACTGTGTCCGCAGTCTCTGGTCATCTCCTGTACTGTGTCCGCAGTCTCTGGTCATCTCCTGTACTGTGTCTGCAGTCTCTGGTCATCTCCTGTACTTTCTGCAGTCTCTGGTCATCTCCTGTACTTTCTGCAGTCTCTGGTCATCTCCTGTACTGTGTCTGCAGTCTCTTGTCATTTTCTGTACTATGTCTGCAGTCCATTGGTTCAGAATATTTTTTTCTGGTTTCTCACCTCTAAAATCTAGGTGCGTCTTATGGTCAGGTGCGTCTTATGGAGCGAAAAATAAGGTACCTAGAAAAATGGTGACGCGTTCAATACTTATTTTATCTGCTGTATATCATAGTTTGTAGATGCTATAACTTTCACACAAACCAAATTAATACACACGTATTGGGATTTTTTTTTAACCAAAAAGACATGTAACAGAATACATGGTGGCTTAACATTATGACTAAATTAGATCTCTCTCTCGATCGGCACTACGTTATTTCAACTGATAATTGAACTAATAGCAAAAAAATGGCCAAGTCATGAAGGGGGAAAAACCTTCCGAAGTGGTTAATCCACCTCATACACTTCATTCTTTTGTTTACCTCCTGCTCTGTTCAGCCTCTGTTCTCCCTGCTCTATGTGACAGCAGTGGGTGCCTGAACAGCAAATTTCAAAGATAAGCGAGGATGAACACATCATAGGGTGGAGGTATGTTTGAGCAACCAAACTGATGGGAGATCTCAAGGAGGGCGGCTCAAAATTGTTGGATTTGAGCAATGTATTTGATCTGAGAGGCAAACCGTAGAGCACACAGCCCCCTGGTTGGAACACATGATTGCAGGTGCTAGTAGTGGATTTTTGACTTAGAAGGCTCTTTTACACAGGTAGCACCCTTTCGGAGCTAGGGATCTGTAAACAGTCGAGCATAATGGATGTCACCTTTTTAGTATCCTTAACGGTTCATTTTTTTTTTCCCCTCACGCAGCTTAATAGACCTATGTTAGGTTAAGGTGGAGGTAGTCGGACATGTCCGTTTCCATACTTTTGCCTCTAATCTGGCATGTTTAGGTCTGAAAAACTGGAAAGAATGCACAGCGTAGGTAATCAGATGTCAGATGTAAATAGGTCATGCCGGGACAGAAGGACAATTTTTAGGGGGGGGGGGGAACAGAAAAAAAAAAAAAGATTGCGGAGCCAAGTTAGATTCCTGGATCTTTTAAAAAGTGAGAGAGATCTCTCATTTTAGTGGAATTTCCCCTCAAGGTATCTAAAAAAAAATTAAATACAGTTTTAATGTAGAAAGCAACTTGTCCTTTAAAATTGTCCTTTTAAAAAAAGGCATATTTTATGGTTGTTTTATTTTTACTATAAAAAGGTTTCCAGATTGAGATCCAAAGGTTTCCAGTGCTATGTTTAGCAATTTCATACAGTTAAAAAAAGAAAAAGAAAAAAAAAAAGGGCGGGTCACAAAGAATAAGAACAATATTACTAACGATACATTAAATTATTTTGAAATAGGTTTCATAATATTGTACATATTACAAGATTTATTAACCACTTGTCTTCCAGAAAGACCCCCCCCCCTTATGACCAGGGAATTTTTAGATTTTCAGTACTGTGCTACTTTACCTGGCAATTAAGCGGTTATGCAAGATTGAAATTTATGTGGTAAGAATTCTGTAAATGTCATTTGTGTACAGTTAGTGGCAGGGATGTTCAATTACCATCGCAAGCAGTGGGCAAGCAGCGGGCTCACCGCTGTCGGCTAGAGGGGAGGGAGGAGAGTGTATGTATACACATACATACAATAATGCACATGCTTTACAGGCAGGGTGAATTTGATTTAAATCAAACTGATTTAAATCACGATTTAAATCACTAGTCAATAAGGCTTGATTTAAATCATAGTTTTCTACATAAAGACTAATTCTTGCTGGTATAACTTTAATATGCAAGTAGATGAAGATTTTTAGAATAACAACTTATCATATTAGTTTTTTTTTATCCCCAGTTTAATAGGTTAATCATTCATATTTGGACAACTTTTCTGTTGTACTTAGGAAGGAGAAAAGTAATCATTACCTTAATAATAACAATTTAAATAGATTTATTCAACTGAAACAATAACATTCCAGCATATGTTATTTGCTTAAACAAACATCCATGTTTGTTAACTAATTTGGCAAAACAAAATATATATATTTTAAGAAACTTAGACTGTCAGCCCCTTCCTCCTCACACTTAGTTTCACTTTCTTCTTGTGCAGATCTATTCCACTCCAAACAATCAGAATAATATTGTTTCTATTCTATTCACTGAACTTCTTGAAACTTAGCACTGAAGGGGTTGATTCTGTATTCATAGGTTTGTATGTTCATGTTATAACATTTTTGCTGTGAAGAAGAGGCATGTGATCTCCGCTGAGTCAAATTCAGTTTTGAGAACTGCAAAAGTAAACCAAGCATCTGTGATAATATCTTGTAGGCAGAGAAACTGCCCAATAATCTTACAAAAACCTCTGGAACAGCAAGACATTGTGAATGGATTAATGGAATTTATTTACCAAAAGAATTAAACATATACAGCCTTATTCTACATAATTAAAAAACTAATCTTTATTTCATGATGGAATAACCTTTGGATGGTAATATATTTTCCTCAAAAAGCATTTTTTTTTTAAATCCGATTTAAATAAAAAAAATCTGATTTTTTTAATTTTTTTTTTAAAAATCATTGATTTTTATCCACCCTGTTTACAGGTAAATGAGAATTTATTTTTTTCCCCTAGGACCTGTAGAGCATTGTCCCCACGATCAGTGGATGCAATGTCAGGCTCCTGCACACACTTGCTACAGCTTTTTGCCCACACTACTATATGGGCTGTTTGAAAGCTGTAAGAAGTGTCAATGAATTACGAGGGTGCTTACAAACACCCTTACAATTCACTGAGAACTACAAGCAGTCTGCATTCAGATTCTTGTACATTAATGATACAGCCGTGTGTTGATTTTCAGGAGAGCAAAAAAAAACGAAAACAAACAAAAACTATTTGCTGCCTGCTGCTCATAGTGGTAAATATACAATACCTAGATTTCATGTTCCATAAGGAAGATACTGGCATGTTAAAAGTTTATGATGTTATCAGTGTATTAGTACAAAAAACAGCTATAAAATCTGAATTCTTTGATTTAATATTGACATTCAAATCAATCTCACAGTAAGACTTTGAAAATATTTGTGTCACTATTGCACTTTATGAGTCATATCAAGATGCTACTCTCACTAATATTCATAGCACTCCACATCACACGTTTGTTAATGTTTATGAATTATTTTATTATAATTATTTCACTCATCATTTGATTAGTGCTTCATTTTACGATTATTGATGTATTATAGGGATTTGAGGTTTGACCTTTATGCTAGCAGCTTACTTTTTTATTGCATTTTACCTCTTTTTACTGATCTGCAGGCTTTTTATCCTATTTATTTTATATCTCACTACCATTATATTCTATATTTGACATATTCTATTTTATTTATTTATACCGTTTTGAACTATTCCTAGCATGTAGATTTTTGAATTAAGATCTAAAAGATCTACTATATCAGAAGAAGTGTTTACTTATGAGGAAGATTTAGATAACCTACATGGTCTATTCTTACATTTGTCAAACCATAATACCTCAGAGATCCGGACCCTCTAGGACATATCCTTCCTAGAGAAGTACATCAAGGAAGGTATGGTACCAAGGTCACTGAGATGGGATATACCCCCAGAAACAGATGACATAAATAGTGAATTGGAGTGGTATCTCTTCTTTAACAATATGGGACTGGACTTATTAAAATTTCTTATCCTAAGGAAAAAGAAAAAACTTGTTTATTTGGATAACGAAATTAATAAAATGAGAGAGAAGTTGGTCCCCCATATGACTAAAGATGAATACAAAAATTAGTCTGATAAACTTAAGCTTCTTCTGGAGAAAACAGAGAAGGAACAAAAAATAAAAATGAGGAAGAAGTCTATCAGAGACCTGAACGATTATAAAGATAAAGAGGTCTTTAAATGACAAATTTCGAAAAAAGAACTCCCTCTGCTAGCTAATGAAGCTGGTTTACATCAACCAGCCAATAACACTAATAGAGGTAATCTAGCTCAAATACGTCTACACAGACCCCCAAATACACCTAAGAGAGGTCATCAAGTTAGATATAATGGCCAACCCCTCAGGATACCGAATACTGGATTTAACCAATACAATGTCCCTACCCAGAATAGGTTTGAAGCTCTAAATACCAGAGGGAACTCCAACATTGGTGACAGAGACATGAGGATGCACCCCATGTATGAACAAAGACCCCAGCAAATGAGAGGGGAATATAATGGGTTCAATACACTGAGAACTGGTTTGAAACCAAGATCAAGGTCTAGAACTGACACATGGAGGAACTCCAATGAATATAACCAATACTCTGGACACCATTCTGTCAATGGTTATAATAATAGAGCACCTAGAACATGTACAGAGGATATTTTCAACTTAAGTAAAACCACATTAACAGAGAAAAAATTAAACCTTCTAAATAGGGGTCTCAAGTTTGCATCTAAGGCAAAGTTAAATAAGGTTAACACTTATATTGATATACATAAATTTACAAGGAGACTATCTATGAAAACGTATTTTCTGAATGACCCTCCCACACGAGAAGCTAATAACCATATGAATGGGATTGTCAAATCTTCTAACCTTAGAAATGCATCACTTTTCAATCCCCCTGCCCACTCCCATATTAATATCTTTAAAAATCTGGTATTGAAAGATCTGGAGAACATGAGTTTAAAAACTGGGATAATCAGAGGCAAATCAATAATGGTATGAAAGACCTACTAAAAAAGAAGGACATGGAAATTTGTCCAGCTGACAAAGGAGGGGGGGTTGTTGTTCTTGATAAGGCAGACTATCTTACACAAGTGTTTAACATTCTGGAGGACAAGTATACCTACACCATACTGGATAAATACCCTCTGGCACCCTATAAAAAGATTTTAAAGGGGATCATTAAAAGAGGCTTTGATAATGGTATCATAAACAAAAAAGAAAAAGAATACCTTTGCCCAGTTGCCCCTAAACTTCCTATCCTCTACTGCTTACCCAAAGTTCATAAGGACCCCATTAATCCTCCCGGCAGACCTATAGTAAGCAGCATTGGTTCCCTTAGTTTGCGGATCAGAGAATACATTGATCATTTTTTCCAGCCTCTAGTGTGCAATACCCCCGCTTTCCTCAAGGATACCAAACAAGTATTGACAGACATCAAAGAGGTTAAACTCCAGACTCCGACATATCTGGTTCCAGCGGATGTGGCGGCCTTATACAGTAAAATAAAACATGCAGATGGAATGGCTGCTGCTGAATTTTATATCAATACAGCCACAGATATTACAACGCTACAGAGAGGTTTCATTCTGGAACTCCTCAATTTTGCTATGAGCCACAACTACTTCTGGTTTTGCGACAAATATTATTTGCAGACCACAGGCGTAGCAATGGGTGCCAAATTTGCCCCGAGTTTGGCCAACCTTTTTATGTCTAGATGGGAGGAAGACCTTATCTATTCTAGAGACTGGCCAGACCTCATTTTTTACCGGCGTTACATTGATGATATACTTTTACTTTGGCAGGGAGATGAATTTTCTCTTATTAATTTTTCCACTACCCTTAATTTTAATGGATTTAAATATTAACCTTACCTAACAATATGACTATAATGAAATTAATTTTTTAGATCTCACCCTTTTTAATAATGGCATGGGATTTTTACAAAACCTTTTTTTAAGATGACGGATAAAAACAGTTATATCCCTATGGATAGCTGCCATCATCCAAAGTTGACCAAGTAATTTTCCAAAGGGACAATTCCTCCATCTGCGTAGAAACTGTGACAGGATGGAGGCTTTTGTTTCCCAAGCCAACATACTTATAAATAGATTTTTGGAAAAAGGATATAACCCAGCTACTTTACAAAAAGAGATTGTAGAAGTTGGCAGCTTGAATAGCTTGAATAGAGAGTATCTCTTTACCCTTAAAGATACTTCCAAATCAAATAAGTTCTGTCCTTTTATTATGAACTTCTCTGTACAGTATAAGGAGGTTGCGAAAATCATCAAAAAAAAAAAAATCGGGCTATTCTCAAGAATGACCCTGTACTAGGCAATGCCATACCAGACCACCCAGAGATCACATACCGGAAGGCACCTTCGTTGAGACACACTCTAGCCCAAAATGTAGTCAACGCCCCCAAACAGTTATCTTTTGGTTTTGGTCTCAAAGGTTTCTACCCATGCAACAGATGCATGTTATGTCTATGTAACGGGGTTCACAAAAAACCCACGAGTTCCTTATGCTCTAATACAACAGGGAAGATGTATGATATACGGTCGCTTATTACCTGCAACAGCACACATGTTGTCTATCTTTTGAAATGCTCTTGCGGTAAACAGTACATTGGGAGAACCACGAGAAGACTTAGAGACAGATTGAGGGAACATTTATAGAATATCAAAAGAGGATACAAGGAACATTCCCTCTCGAAACATTTCTACGATTTCCATAATAGAAATCCATCCTGTCTAAAATTCATGGGTATTGATATCATTAAGCAACATTGGAGAGAAATGCACAAAACGCAGAACTGTGTCCATGATGGAAACAAAGTGGATCTTTGAACTGCATTCACTTGTTCCACAAGGTTTGAATATTGATCTCAATATCAATTGTTTTATTGACACTAGTTCATTTTAATACATCCGTGTGCATTTATCTTATTCCCTGCCTATTCTCCCTCGTTTTAATTGATATGTTTTTATTATATTTTTATATAATATTTTTATATTATATAAATCAAACATTTTTTAAGTTTTTCCAGATCTTATAAATATCCCAGTGCCTTATTAATATTTTTATTACCTTTTTTTAAAATATAATTTTTACCACCTTTATCATTTTTTCTAATATCAATTTTATCGCTACATTTGTGTAATTATAAGGTCCATAGTATCTCTATCTTGAGATCTTAATTTCATCTTGTAGTCATAGTTGTTTTTTCTAGTTTTATTGATGTTAGATTTTTTCCTTTTCTTATTTTACTTGAATGTTATATATATATATATATATATATATATATATATATATATATATATATATATATTTATATTTTTTTTTTTTTACACATTCGGCTTGTTTTTTTATTCATATTTGTTTGTATTCATATTTGTTATCCAATTGCATTTACTTGGAGTTTATTCTATTTACCGGTGTCATTTTACGTTTAATATTGTTGTTCTGATTTCTGTTATTTAATATGCAGCAAAGGAGTAACACCTTTTTGATTTTAAAACCATATATCATATCTGGGCTATATGTCACATAATTGGGCATTTCATTTGGCCATTTTTTACCTGATCCCGTTATTTCATTAAGACAATGTAGACGGGACCTCAAGAAAATAGAGGCCCTGCTTCTTCCGGTACGCCTCAGTTGGGACGTACCTCGGGTTTTGTCCTTTTGTTGATGTGATTGGCTACGATATTTGTCCCATAATTACATTGCTTAAATGCCCCAACATTGGTTTAATGTCCCAGATCACCGATCAGGTGTTTTGAATCTAAAATTTCAGCCGATCCTATGCAGGTCTGCTTTTCCCCTTGCTGCATAACAACTATCGCCACTAATATGGCCGTAATCGCATGCACGACTGTACAAAATATGGCATCAAATCGCTGAACTGTGCAGCACCATATATAAAACACACTTGGCTTTGGCATGCGCCGTTTGAAAACGAAAAACGCATTAGACAGGAGCCAAGCCAGTGATGTCACGCCGCACAGGCCACGAGGAAGGCTGGCGGCCATCTTTACTATTGTTTCCATTGCTAGATGTGAGTGCATTACCTTTATCTATACAATATACCAATTTAGATAAAACATTACTGCACTATTAGGCACTCTCTCTGGCTCGTTTATTTATGATTCCTTTAAGGTGGATTCGTGGTTTCTCCTATTGCCGAATACTGGCCCATTTACACTGAATGGGATTTATCCTGGAACCTGAGAGTAGCAGCCGGATGATCACCTGATGTGCTGACGTGTACCAGATGTTTCCCTGAGTTACCTTTAGGATACAGATGACCAGGAGTGGTGTAATTTACTCAAATGCGCATATAATTGCGCTTTCTGGTTAGTGCAATATTATACTCGTTTTTCCATCCACTGGAGTCACGGAATTCACCCATATAGGTTTATTGGACGTTTTACCCATTTATTCATATTTGTGTCACTATTGCACTTTATGCATATCAAGTATCATGTATATCAAGAATATTCATAGCACTCCACAGCGCATGTTTCGTAATGTTTATGAATTATTATTATTTCACTTATTTGATTAGCCCTACATTTTATTATATTATTAATGTCATACATACCTGCTCTGTGCAATAGTTTTGCACAGAGCAGCCCCGATCCTCCTCTTCTGGGGTCTCCCATTGGTCCTCCTGTCTCCTCCCCCACCCCATTCAGCTTGCTGCTAGTGAAAGCTTGATCCTGAATGGTGATTAAGAGCAGCAGGAGTCAATGTCTGCCGTTGAGAGAGGGAGGGAGACTGCTCTCATGCACAGAGAGAACAGGTTCAGGTAAGTACTGGGGGGGGGGGGGGGAATGTATTCAAGTAACTTCACAACCACCACCCGCCAAAAAAAAAAAAAAAAAAGAGAAGAAGGGGGGGGTGGAGTAGAACACTTTGAAAATGTCCTAAATACTCAACTAAATCTGTGCTTGACGCTCAGGGTCCGCTTCCGGGCCTGAAGGCTGTAGTGAACAGATCACATTTGGAAGGGGTGACAGGCCTACTGCAGCACCAGATCCCCCAGTCTTCACTTCCTGCAAGGGACACAGCAGCGAACTTAGGGCAATATAAAAAGGAGGCTTCACAAGGTATTTGATCTTTTAATAGCAGGTAAATTGGTGAAAGGGGAACAGGAGACAGGAATGGGAGTGGGGATGTCTATAAAAAGGAGGAACAGCTGGAGGAAATCCACGCAGGCACAAGGAAAACAAACACTATGCAGAAAGAGCCCTAATTTATGTGAACCCAGGACCTCCTAAAATGATGAAATGCAACAAAAAAGGCAACTATGAGCAAATCATAAATCTAAAAAAGTTTGGCACAGGTGAATCTGTAATTTCTATGTGCTTTACTCACGGCTTTATCCGCAGTCCCATAGACTTTCTATTAGGTTGCATGTTTTTGCCACGGTTTCTGAAAAGCACACCAAATGTCCTGCATGCGGCATCTTTGGTGTGCTTTCAGAAACCGTGGCAAAATTGCAGGATATAATAAAAAGTCTATGGGACTGCAGCTAAAACGCATGATCCGTAGAGCAGGAAATCACAGATACATCGGTTATGCAGCCAAACAGAAGCACACCAGTGTGAAACTGGCCTAAGATTTGGCTAGATTTCCAACCATAAACATCAAATGTAAAAAAAAAAAAATGTAAATATATACAGGAGAAACTCGAAAAATTAGAATATCGTGCAAAAGTTCATTTATTTCAGTAATGCAACTTAAAAGGTGAAACTAATATATGAGATAGACTCATTACATGCAAAGCAAGATAGTTCAAGCCGTGATTTGTCATAATTGTGATGATTATGGCTTGCAGCTCATAAAAACCCCAAATCCACAATCTCAGAAAATTAGAATATTGTGAAAAGGTGCAATATTCTCGGCTCAAAGTGTCCCACACTAATCGGCTAATTAAGCCATAACACCTGCAAAGGGTTCCTGAGCCTTTAAATGGTCTCTCAGTCTGGTTCAGTAGGAATCACAATCATGGGAAAGACTGCTGACCTGACAGTTGAGCAGAAAACCATCATTGACACCCTCCATAAGGAGGGAAAGCCTCACAAGGTAATTGCAAAAGAAGTTGGATGTTCCCAAAGTGCTGTATCAAAGCACATTAATAGAAAGTTATGTGGAAGGGAAAAGTGTGGAAGAAAAAGGTGCACAAGCAGCAGGGATGACTGCAGCCTGGAGAGGATTGTCAGGAAAAGGCCATTCAAAAGTGTTGGGGACTTTCACAAGGAGTGGAATGTACTGAGGCTGGAGTCAGTGCATAAAGAGCCACCACACACAGACGGATCCTGGACATGGGCTTCAAATGTCATATTCCTCTTGTCAACCCACTCCTGAACAACAAACAACGTCAGAAGCGTCTTACCTGGGCTAAAGAAAAACAGACCTGGTCTGTTGCTCAGTGGTCCAAAGTCCTCTTTTCTGATGAGAGCAACTTTTGCATTTCATTTGGAAACCAAGGACCCAGAGTATGGAGGAAGAATGGAGAGGCACACACTGCAAGATGCTTGAAGTCCAGTGTGAAGTTTCCACAGTCTGTGTTGATTTGGGGAGCCATGTCATCTGCTGGTGTTGGTCCACTGTGCTTCATTAAGTCCAGGGTCAACGCAGCCGTCTACCAGGAGATTTTGGAGCACTTCATGCTTCCTTCCGCAGACGAGCTTTATGGGGATGCTGACTTCCTTTTCCAGCAGAACTTGGCACCTGCCCACACTGCCAAAAGCACCAAAACCTGGTTCAATGACTGTGGGATTACTGTGCTTGATTGGCCAGCAAACTCGCCTGACCTGAACCCCATAGAGAATCTATGGGGCATTGCCAAGAGAAAGATGAGAGACATGAGACCAAACAATGCCGAAGATCTGAAGGCCTCTATTGAAGCATCCTGGTCTTCCATAACACCTCAGCAGTGCCACAGGCTGATAGCTTCCATGCCACGCCGCATTGAGGCAGTAATTGCTGCAAAAGGGGCCCAAACCAAGTACTGAGTACATATGCATGCTTATACTTTTCAGAGGTCCGATATTGTTTTATGTACAATCCTTGTTTTATTGATTGCATGTAATATTCTAATTTTCTGAGATTGCGGATTTGGGGTTTTCATAAACTGTAAGCCATAATCATCACAATTATGACAAATCACGGCTTGAACTATCTTGCTTTGCATGTAATGAGTCTCATATATTAGTTTCACCTTTTAAGTTGCATTACTAAAATAAATGAACTTTTGCATGATATTCTAATTTTTCGAGTTTCACCTGTAAATACACAACACACCAGAATGGATTTTAACCAGTGCTGGAAAAATTCCAGAAAACCAGTAACCAGTGAACCTAGAAAATACCAGTTATTGCCCACTTTTTTCCTCCTCCTTTTTCATTGTGAAAATCATGTGCCCAGAAATATGCATGTTGCCATGGTTTACATACTTAAAAATGCTAGTAACCTGGCTGCCCCTGGCTTTTGTTCAGTACCAGATGTAGAGAGAAGTCCGAGTGAGGTCAAAAATCTAATCTGCATGCTTGTGTTGGGTCAGTATTGTGGCAAGTGAAGAGTATGACAACCAAGTAACTAACATTTCATTTTAGGTAAGCAGTGTCAGTCTAAGCCTGACCATACATTAAGCAATTTTATTTCCTTCCACCATAGGTTGAAAGAAAAAAATTGCTCGATGCCCCCATCAACACTGACTGTGTTCACTGGCTTCACTTTTGTATTCTGACAGCGGGAGGTTTTCCCATTGTTAGAATACATTGATCACTACTGGGGGGTATAGCCACCAGCAGTGATCAAATGAAAAACCACCATGACAGGCTTGTTGGTGGGAGTTGATCAATAGATGGATTTCAGTGCAACCGGTCTGACTATAGACTAATCAAAATTTCAACACGTCTTTGGCCAGCTTAGAGGATAAGTATCTTTTTAACAAAAAAATAAATGCAATTTTTTTGTTGTAGGGGGAAAAAAACCCAAACATGCATTTACATTTTTGTTTTGGGAGCCTGGAACGTATTGCACCAGCGATCAGCAGATCACTGGTGCCATGCAGAGCTCCTGCAGATCCGTCAGTGTATCTCTGTCTGCTTGTACCACCTTTGTGCAAGCAAGTACATAGTGACAGAAAGAATCAATGAATGCTGTGGTAGCTTGTTGAAAAACTACAAGCCGACAGCCGCTAAGGCTATTGGAGCTTGTAGTTTTCCCACTCACAGAATACTGTGCCTTGCACGGCCAATTTTTTTTTTTTAAAGCTGACAGCTAGTAAGGGGAGATGATCCCCTGCTAGGGGGATCAATGGGGGAGTTCCTTTAATGCACATGTTACACCCTAAAAATGGATGTAACATGTTACAAAAGATGAACATATCCTTTAAGGCCTCATGTACACGGTTGTAATCATTTGCCCCCATCACAGTAGGTGTTGATGGGGGAATTCCTTCTGCAGAGTCATTGTTTTCTCCAGGGCGCCATCCCTGCCGGAACACAGATTGCAACCAGCATGTCAAATCCGACATGCTGGTTGTACCAAAGTTAATTGACCAACTTGGGTACATTCAGTCTGCCCATACATGTTCGAATCTTGGCCGGTCCCTGCTGAACTGGCTGAGATTCAAGCTGTCTATGGCCGGCTTTATGTCAGCACCTGTGGTAGTGAGCCTTTGTAGATAATCAGCTTGTGGATCCCCAGGGCGTGGAGTCTAAGCCCTAGCCTGCTTCTTCACCAGAGCCCCTGATGGTGGGGAAGGACTTGCAGCAAGCTGGGACCAGGTCGCGGCCCCCAGGTACGCCCAGCTGAGGAGACTGCTTGCGGGAGCAGAGTACAAGGGGAGGAGACAAACGGAAATCCGATACACTAGCCGAGGTCAGGACGGGCGGAAAACAAGCACAGTCAGGGACCGAAGCCAGGGTCGGTACACGAGTAGTCAATGCAGGATACAGGCAATAGCAACACACAGGAGCTCCGCCAACTAGGAAATTGCTCAGGCACAGTGGCCTATACTGAGCATGTCCTATATAGACAAGCAAACAAGGAGCCGGGCCAGGAAGTGATGGAAGAGAAGGAAATAAAACCCAGAGAACAGCAGATGACGCCCATAGATGAGCACAAACACATGTGAAGGGATCAGGAACAGCACTGCAGCAAGGAGGTAAGAACACAAACAAGAAACTGCAGGCTAACTTGGGACATTCTAGGTACAATGGAATGCTTACTGGTCATAACCAGAACATGTACAGATTAATGGACACATTTACAAGCAAGCAACCAGTGTGTGCCTAACAAAGGAGCATGCCAACAAATATTCTGTCATTTGTTAACAATTCATTGGGTGTCTTGGAGATTTTTTGCTTTTTAAGTTCCACTAATGTAGCCTCCTATCATAAGATCCAGTGCAACCTAGAAGAAATACAAAGTGAAGTGCTATGATCCACAAAACTGTGGGACTGCATTTGCACAGCCTGACAAGCAGGGTTATTGCTAAAACTAAAATTTCAAGCAGTGCCTAAATGACAGCAAGGCCCCTTCCACATGGGGCAGACCCAGCCTGCGATCTGCTTGCTCAGCAGGGGATGGGTCTGTTGATCTGTCAATGAGCAGGTGGATGACATGTGTCAGGAATGAACTCAGCACTGGTGGTGGGACTCACCTGCCGTGTGGGCTGCAGTACCAGGGCTGACCAGCGGGTGCTGTCAGCAGCCAGAAGCTCACTCCTGCAATCAGCCAACACCTGGGGCTGATTGCAGGAGGTGTATTTAAGGAATGGCCAGACCTGCAGTCAGTGCCTTGGTGTATGTTTCCCATGAGCCCCTGTGCCTGGTATCCTGTGTTCCTGCCTATCTGCCTAGTTGCTGACCCTGCTTTGATCCTGACCTCTGTTGACTGTCTCCTGTTGAACCCCTGGCTTGCCTGACCATCCTTCTGCCTGATCCTCTGTACTGCGCTGCCCGTGAGTTACTGAACCCGGCTTGTGACCCTGACTATTCTCTGCCTGCTCCTCCGGTACCTCACTGCCCGCACGTTGCTGACCTGGCCTGCCTGACGCTACCCAGACGATCCATCCATCCAGCACGGATCCAGTCACTACTGTGCAAACCTGCCAGCCCCTTCACATCAGGCTTCCCCCCCCGGTACATACCCTCGGCGGACCCCTCTACCACAGTTGGGTGCACTCAGGGGCCGCGACCTGGTCTCAGTCCTGCGCCAAGTCCATCCCCACCATCAGGGGCTCTGGTGAAAAGGCAGACTGGGGCTTAGACTCCGCGCCCTGGGGAATCCTGTTCTGTGGGTCACTAGAGATCCCGCGGTGCCTGACCATTCCACCTCTCCAGCCCTGACTACGCCTGTGTTCCTGAAGCCTGCTACTTCCCTGTGTCAGTCCACACATTTCTGGTCACACCCAGATCCCTGACAACATGTTTGTGTCTGCTCTGCCTATGCAGAGCAGACCTGGACACAGGTTGATGGCTGTTGGATGTAAATGGACTGTCTGTTTACACTCAATTGCCATCCACTTCGATTCGCTGGGTGGAAAGGAACAGATCCCCATCTGTCGTTTTTTAGCGGATCAGACTAGACGTAGGTGGGCGTAAACAGAGATGTGCATTTATACCCGTGATGCTATAGAGAGAACGAAGGTTCTGATCAAACATTGCAATCAGGTCCTCCTGTCCCTTTTTCAGGCAGACCCAGTTGGAACGTTCGTCTGAAAGGGGTCCAAGAGGCTCTGCAGCTTAAAGGTGACCACATTCACTCACCGACTGAATCTATTGAGGAGCAGTGTTCTTCCTCTAAGCAGCTTTCCCGATTTGGACCCCCTCTACTCCTCTCCATAACAAAGGGTGGAGGGTGTTTTGTAGATTACATAGGAGAACTGAGCAGGGACTGTGAAACTCAGCAGCCTGACTTATTGTCACAGCCATAAAGCAAAAGCATCTTGACGACGGCATGTGTACAGCCCTGTCAGACTGTAAAGTCAAGATCCCAAATGGGCAGCCTGGGGGGACGATAAAACTGAAATACACCTTTAAATCAGCTGGTCGTGTTTCTGCAACTAAAGACCGAAATACACGTATAAGGGCTGCAAGGTTTACAGCAGGTGAGAGACAATATAGAATGTTACAGAAGGCCTGACAAGATTATAAATTCCACACTTGCTCAGACATGACCTCAGTGATATATATTTTTATATATATATATATATATATATATATATATATATATATATACACACACACACACACACACATACATACATACATACACACACACACACATACATACATACATACACACACACACATACATACATACATACATACACACACACACTCTCACGGATTTTGAGGGGGTCAGCAAATTTACACTGTTATACAAGCTGTACACTCACTGCTTTACATTGTAGCAAAGGGTAATTTCTTCGGTGTTGTCACATAAAAAGATATAATAAAATATTTACAAAAATGTGAGGGGTGTACTCACTTCTGTGAATATATATATATATATATATATATATATATATATATATATATACACACACACACACACAGTAATTAGCGTGTAAAGGTTATCCTAATGAAAATTGCAGCCTCAGCAAAAACAATCAAACTCTGGTCTGCAAAGTGTGAATGATCAACTAGTTATTTCAGGTACGTCTAGACATTGGCCATTTGTTGATGTTGATATCAGCACAGTAAATACCACCCCTGCTTACTAAAAAGTATTTTTTCTATCTGCTAAAAACACAACAAAGCAGGATGTCTACATGTGTCTTCCTACAGAGGATAAAGAGGATCATAGATCTAGAACAATGTGTTCAGTGGTAGACATTAAAATTGTAAACAAGCACAAATCCATTCCACCATGTCTCTGTATGTGTACAGTGAGGAACAGAAGTATTTGAACACCCTGCGATTTTGCAAGTTCTCCCACTTAGAAATCATGGAGGGGTCTGAAATTCACATTGTAGGTGCATTCCCACTCTGAGAGACAGAATTAAAAAAAAAATTCAGGAAATCACACTGTATGATTTTTAAAGAATTTATTTGTCTTGCACTGCTGAATATAAGTATTTGAACACCTGAGAAACAGCAATAATCCTGGCTCTCAAAAGACCTGTTACTGTGCCTTTAAAAAGTCCACCTCTACTCCACTCATTAATCTAACTTAGTAGCACCTGTCTGAGCTCTTTAAAGACACATGTCCACCCCACAGTCAGTCAGACACCAACTACTACCATGGGCAAGACCACAGAGCTGTCAAAGACAAAATTGTGGACCTCCACAAGGCTGGAAAGGGTTACGGGGCAATTGCCAAGCAGCTTGGTGAAAATAGATCAACTGTTGGAGCAACTGTTAGAAAATGAAAGAGGCTAAAGACAACTGTCAGTCTCCCTCGGACTGGGGCTCCATGCAAGATCTCACCTCGTGGGGTATCACTGATAAGAAAGGTGAGGAATCAGCCCAGAACTACAAGGGAGGAGCTGGTCAATGACATGAAGAGAGCTGGGACCACAGTTTCAAAGGTCACTGTCGGTAGAACACTACGCCGTCATGGTTTCAAATCATGCCTTGCACGGAAGGTTCCCCTGCTCAAGTCATCACATGTCCAGGCCCGTCTGAGGTTTGCCAATGACCATCTGGATGATCCAGAGGACGCATGGGAGAAAGTCATGTGGTCAGATGAGACCAAAGTAGAACTTTTTGGTCTAAGCTTCACTCGTCGTGATTGGAGGAAAAAGAAGGATGAGTTGCATCCCAAGAACACCATTCCTACTGTGAAGCATGGGGGTGGTAACATGCAGAGGTTTTGCTGGGGAGTATAGATAAATTTTCAGTTAAGGTGATTTACAAGGGGATGAATTTTTTGGAGCCGGTCAAACTTAGGGTCACCCCAAGGAAGACAGTGTGTTGTTGTTGAAATGCATTATACCGTCATATCTATGCCTGGCGATGACAGCAGAGAACATGGGCATATGATAAATATGGTCTGTGGACCAATACAACCGCAACTTATTTTTTTTTAGTAATGCCCATGTTGAGAGTTAGGCCCAAAAAAAACTTTTAACTTCGGAAACCGTAATGGGTTTCCATGCGAATGGCCTGGGAAGGTTTTTATTTGGGTTGGCGGCAATAAACTGTTGTGCATATAAAGTGCTTTGATCCACAATCAGTGCATACAGATCTTCTGTGATAAACAGCTCCAAAAAAAGTCAAGTGGAGTAGTTAAATTTGCTGTTTCCACCTGAATTCTGGGTTGGGCAGTGAATGGGGAAGTACGGGTGAATCGTATCCCCTTGATAAAGTGATGTGACTAGTGACGAAACGCATCGGGGAGGAGTGTGCGGATGACATCATGACGTTGTCATTCATTGGGACAGCGGCCTGTAGTACTCTACAAACGGCTCTTGAAACGGCATTACAGCAAGCAATAGCATTCATTGTCTTTGCCTCTGCTTTGCCTTGCAATTTATTAAGGATGGTGTCTGTTTTGAGCTTGTATAGGACTCTGCTGCTGAGATGATACTGCCATCTTGTGTTTAATCAGTACATCACTGGATCTTCATCATACCTGGTGCAAAATACACCTCAGGAACGTGAGTGTATTTCATATGTTTTAATTGATGAATAAAAGGATAAAGCACTGTTGAGTTCTTTTTAACGAGGAATACGGCTGATACAAAGACTTTCATCAGGAGGGAGCTTAATTTGGAGTCTTCATTCAGCAAGCTGATCTTCTGAGTCCATATGGGACCAAAAGTGCAGTTAGACCGTAACATTGTATAATGTGAGGTCACACTGCGTGAGGTGAGCAGATATATGGTGGAGGATGTCTTTGCACAGGAATTGATGACAGATGCACATATTTTCGTTATCCAAAAGGATTGAACTTGATTTTTGAATGACTTTCATTTGATTCATACTTAAAATATTTTTAATTTTCATATATTTTTTGTGTGAATATATATATTATATATGTAATTTTTTTCATATTCATATCAATATTTCTAATATTAATATTTATAATTATATACTATATGTTTCTTCTAATAATTATGGATTTATTTTTTTACTTTGTTTTTTGGTAATATAATGGTTTGTACCATTGGTTTATGTAGCGCAGCATTTTTTCATTTCACTTTTTGATTGGGGAAGTACGGGTGCTACAGAAGTTGTCGGCTGTCAATTGGGATTTGCAAGCACATCCAGAAGGATACTAGGGGCTCTACGGGCCTGTGCGCAAATTCTTGGTGGCTGCGGGACACTACTTGTGCTCGCCACTGCACCAGCTTGTACTGCACTTATAAGACTCGCCAAATCACCAAGTAATACTGCAGTGCTGGTATGTGAAAGACCAGGATGTACTAGGCTGCTGGTGATTTATAAAGGAGCAAAAAGGGGCAACTGCCCAAGGCCCCCCTGCCAGAGGGGGCCCCAGAATCCCTTTAAAAACTTATTTTTTTTTATAAACTAAATTTTATAGTGTGTGTGGGGGTGTCAGGATACGGGACAGCTTAAGTGTCTTGCACCCAGTGTAGTATTGAAATCAACTTCTAACCAGTGTTCCCCCCTCCATGTCCCGAATCCCTCAACCACACTTCCCACAAGTGATTTTCGGTTTCCCGAACCTTTCAGTCTGCGGATCCGTCTACACACCACCTTCTGTGCACCTGTCAATGCCATCTACTCAGCAAAAAGAGGGGACCTGCCATAATGCTCAGAAAGATTTTACAGAGAAATATTTTAGTGTTATGCACAACTTCCCAGTTTCAATAACATGTGTAATGTGTATTTTTACAGCCAAAATTGAGGGGAAAAAAAAAAATCAGACAAGTGTCTCCTTTGAAAGCCAACTTTTTTTTTTTAGGAACAAAACGCAGTTTATCATTTATTTCAGTTCATTTTTATTTGTAATAATTTCTATGTTGAGAGGCCCCCGAACTTGAAGTGCCCCCCCATGTCTAAATCTGGCACTGGAGTATCTGTTACCATGCACTTTTATAAAAAGTATAATTTTTCTTTTTGTATTGCTTCCTTTGTGTGAAATACCTGGACCTGCCAGTCCCACCCGCTTTCCGATTAGAAACTAACCATGGCAAGCATAGAAGCCCATCCATCCCGGCATGGTCTCCAACCTCCATAGATTTAAATGTAAAATGAATTTATTTATTACAGGTACCTGTATAGCGCCGTCAATTTACATAGCATTTTATCTATATTACATTCACAGAAGTCCCTAACCCTCAAGGGGCGTACAATCTAAGGTCCCCATATTACCTTCATACATACAAATACTAAGGCCAATTTAGACAGGATCCAATTATCCTACCAGCATGTCTTTGAATGGGTTCTATAAGGTGCAACTGTAAAGCTGGAGAGAAAGAAAAAGTGTTGTAGAAGGCTAGTACAGAGTGATATATGGAGATGTGTACACGGCCTTGTGCAGAAGATGCACAAAAAAAATCTGTGCACACGTTTTCCTCTGCGAATGACAAAAGAGAATAGGTTCAGTTTAGGAAACTTCCATACACAAGAGGAAGTCACCACATGCATTTAAAGTATTATGGAAAGCAGGATGAGGTGCTTTGATAGGTTTACAGAAGCTCAGTGGGTCATCGTGAGGTATAAAGAACAGGTAGATGGTAAGGCACTTGCAAGTCTACTGAATTTCTGGTTCTAAAAAAAATATTCTGATCTAATGCTAGAAAACCATACTATATCACAATAGGGCTGGTAGATTACAAGAATTAAAGCTGACTTTAAAAAAAGCGCAAAGATTAAGCTGCTCGCTAAATAAAAAACCCCTATGTTTGGCGCAGCACATATATCCTCGTATGGAAGTATCACTCAGATGTGCATATTGACGTACAGCCACTGTGCATTTCAGCCTGTCATTGATTTTTGGAAGTCTGCTGGCAGCAGGCCATTTGTTGGCCCTGTGACTCTTGGGCAGAAGTAAGCTGTGTGCATTAGCCCTAATGTAGGTCTGAAATTAAAAAAGTGATGATGTTATTGGGAACATCTAAAAAATGTTTAAATGTTTATTACTGTATTCTGTTTCAGCAGAAAGCTAAAAAAGTAGGTTTCGTCAAAATCCTTTTGAAGGAAACAAAACAATGACAACAACAACAAAAAAAGGGTCCTGTACCTTTTTGGTGTGGATGCGGTGTGCTTTGAGTCATACAAGATGTATGGCTCAAATCGCACCGCACAGAATTCACATGTGATTTGCACAGGAATGTGGTGCAGTTCCTGTGCGAATCACATGCGATATACCACACCGCAGAAGTGTGAACCTGGGCTTACTTTCATAGCTGTATACCTGCAGTGTGAGATTCTAAGGGTCCTTTCACATGGGTGTTCCATATGTCCGTTTTCATCTGTCGGTTTACAGATGAAGAAACGGGCACCCATGTATTTCTCTGGACTAGCGAATGTAAATTAAGGATCATCTGTTTACATCGTTTTTTGAACTGAAGAAAACCCTATTTTTCTTCCTTAAAAAAACAAAAGCAGACCAGACGAGAAAAACATATGTAAATGGTTCCGAAAAAACGGATATGAAAAAACGGAGGTAAAATGTCAAGTCTTGATCTGTTTAGCTCAGATTTTGAAAACAAAAACACGCAACTGAACTGATGGGGAGGAAAAAAAAAAAAACAGAACACTGAAGGCCTGTGTGAAAAGGAACCTAAGGCACTGCTGCCTCTGACTGTTAGTCTCACCAGATCTGACTTAAGATGTGGGGTTTCACCACTGTGCTGCTCATTGTTCTCCTTGCTGGAGGGAAACCTGTACCTGAGGACCTGCATCAAGCATCCTCCTGCATCTGTTTAAGCCTGGAATTATGCTTTCTGAATCTCTCCAAATGCTGCCTGATTTTTCCTTCCAACAGACCACTTATCAGGGAGTATGCCTCTACCAAAATGGCAGCTGCCACAGTGTGACCCAAGCATGTTAAGTTATGAATAGGGAAAAGATCAGCTGCAGACAGAACACAGATAATAATGACAGCTATTCCTTTGACTTTTGCCTTACTTATCTTGGGTACAGTTTCAGAATTTTAAGGCCTCGTGCACATGGACCTAATTAAGCATGTCATAATTTAAACCTATACAGGGTTAAGTGATTTTGCAACCCATAGTGATCCGTCGTATCAGCTTCAGCGGTTTGCAGCCTATAAGGGGTTAACTGTGGCAGCCCTGTACTAAAGTTGGAGATCGGCTTCTTCAGCCTGAAACCGGCACATGCGCAGTTGCTTCAGGGGGATACACATCTTCCCAGATCCGGGATATTCAATTTACCGCTACACTGGCACTGCTCCTTCCTCTCTGAAGGAGTGACACCACATGTTACTGCTCCGGGTGACACCAACCCTATGGATGCCTCTGTTCCTTAAGCTGGGTATACACATATTGAAATTCAGACATTGCAGCAGGAAGGAACTGTCCGAATTTCAAATACCCCCCCCCCCCCCCAGTTCTACAGAAGCCGATCATTAGAATGGCTTCGGTCGAATGGCCAGCTGGAAAACCAGCATTTGATCAACCTATTCTGATGGGCATTGTCAAAAATTAATAACACAGTAGGGGAGATCCCTGCATCCAACTCACTTGTGTGGATGCAGGGATCGAGGAGTTTTTTTTTTTTTATTCAACCCACTGACTACAACTTTCAGGTTTTATCTAGTTATCTTTCCCTTTGGTTGATACTACAGATACAAAAAGTACCTTACAGCTACACTGGCTAACCATTTTAGCTATAGATGGAGTACAGGAAAAAATAAAATATCTGGCCAAGGATCTGCTTAAAATACGCTGGATATGTGGATTTCCAGTAAAAATCACAGCTGTGCTGTAATGATTTTAGTATTTCCTATCAGATGGCTACAGAGATAACAGAAAATAAAAAGGTCCCTTTGTTCTGAGGAAGGTATGACATTTTTTCCACAGATTTCTCTAGAGTTAAATGCTGAGCACCCCTGGAATGTACTCAGCACGGTTGAAAAATCAGGGTTTCCTGGTCTCCAGGCTTTTTAAAGTGAGCCAGTAGAATGTTAGCAGCTGCTACTAGATTGTTCACAGCTGCTGGTTCCGTACAAAAAGGGGTATAAACTAAATCTATATATTGTAATCCGAGTCCCACACTGGATAGAATTTTAAGCACCCATCACAAGCAAAAATTGCTTAGACTGGGAGCTAGCAACTACTCCTCCTGCAATGAATGTATTAAAAAAAAAAATAAAAAAACAAAAACACAGTATTAAAGACATATTAAGGCTTCATTTTTTCAATTTCTGCTGCTGATGTAAAGACTTATGATGTACAGTATGCCGCTTCTTATAGTAATATTAAAATAGACGAAAAAAAAAACAAAAAAAAAAAACACATACAAACACACTCTGTGCAATGATTTTGCACACAACAGCCCCAATCCCCTTCTTCTAGGGCTCACCACCGGTGCTCTTGTCCCCTTCCTCCTGCCAAGTGCCCCCAGAGCAAGCAGCTTGCTTTGGGGGCACCCAAGCAGGCTCGCTTCCAAGCCACTGCTCTGCGTGTCCATTTGCACACAGATCCGTGGCCCGGCCCCTCCCCCTCATTGGCTCACTGGCTGTTAGTAATTCAGTAATGCAATATGTCAAAATAAAATAATTCCTCCCCTGCTATAGTTCAATAAGCTAGTGTTTAGATGGAAAGCATGCTGGAGGGAAAAAAAAATACATACAAGATGCATGTTTTCTAGTGGCCAGTATGATGAAGGAAAAAAGGAAAAAAGGAAACACACTGAGCTTCTTGAGGTCTATTACACAACTTAAAGCAGAACTACACTATCTGAGCACCACGAACCAAAAATGCCATATAATAATTCTTATATATTCAAAGCAAACACCCCCATCCATGTCTGTATGCTTTATTTTATGGGGAATTCCCTTTGGGGGGGAAAGAAAAAAAAAAAAAAGCATTTATGGTCATGGCCATCTTGAGTAAGGGCAGATGATTCGTGTAGCATTTAATTCCTGGAATCCATCTGCCTTTAACTTTAGCATGCATGCAGGAGGGTGTGCTTTGTTGAAAAACCCTCCTCCCTTCCTGAAGTCTCTTGGGATGTATGACTCATTTGCCTAGGCTAGAAACCAGGAAGTAACTGAAGAAATGGGGGGGGGGGTTGGAACGAGGGCAACTGCTACACTGCAATTTGTTTTTCAATGGAATATACTTTTGTAATGCATGGGAAGGCCATGGCTTCTTACAAAGGTGAATCTTTGTTATTCCAAGCATGTTTAAGTTACATTTACGGTTGATTGACTATACCTCTGCCAGAAGTCTGTTCCAAACATCCACTTTAGGCCTCATACACACAGGACGTTTTGCCAAATCTCCAAGAAGGCTTTCCTACTGGCAGCAACATGTTGGCAGAAAAAAAAAAAGTCTGACACTTGAAAAAGAGTAAATTTTTTAGGTGCGTTAAAATTAATTTCATTAGCCAGAATCATTTATTCTGTCCATTAAAATGATTGAATGCTCAAGCGGTAAAATAACTTTACAACATCAATCCATTTTTTCTGAAAAAAATGCAGCTACTTCTGGATGCACTGGCAGTGGGGTTTTTTTTCTGTCTCTAAATTCCTCTAAAAGCCTCTTTGTGCATAGACACATGGGCTTAAGCCGGTCATAGATGGTTCGAATCTCAGCTGATCCAGCAAGGAGCGGCCATCTATGGACAGGCTGATTGTACAAAATTCAAGAGAAAGTAGCATCATGACCAGCTTAACATACAGACACATTTAGAGGCAGGAAAAAAAAAAGGGAAGAAAAAGCCAGTGGCACCTAGGAGTAACTGAAAAAGTGCCCAGTGTGCATGACACCTTATACTACTTTGGAACTTCCCTCCTCTTAGTTTGAGGCAGGGCGGATTTGATTTAAATCAAACTGATTTAAATCACGATTTAAATCACTAGTCAGTAAGGCTTGATTTAAATCCTAGTTTTCTACATAAAGACTAATTCTTGCTGGTATAACTTTAATATGCAAGTAGATGAAGATTTTTAGAATAACAACTTTTCATATTAGGTTTTTTTATCCCCAGTTTAATAGGTTAATCATTCATATTTGGACAACTTTTCTGTTGTACTTAGGAAGGAGAAAAATAATCATTACCTTAATAATAACAATTTAAATAGATTTATTCAACTGAAACAATAACATTACAGCATGTTATTTGCTTTAACAAACATCCATGTTTGTTAACTAATTTGGCTAAACAAAATATATATATTTTAGGAAACTTAGACTGTCAGCCCCTTCCTCCTCACACTTAGTTTCACTTTCTTCTTGTGCAGATCTATTCCACTCCAAACAATCAGAAAAATATTGTTTCTATTCTATTCACTGAACTTCTTGAAACTTAGCACTGAAGGGGTTGATTCTGTATTCATAGGTTTGTAAAAGTTAGGATTAAGGTCTTTTTCTTAACTCTGTTCATGTTATAACATTTTTGCTGTGAAGAAGAGGCATGTGATCTCCGCTCAGTCAAATTCAGTTTTGAGAACTTCAAAGTACACCAAGCATCTGTGATAATATCTTGTAGGCAGAGAAACTGCCCAATAATCTTAATTGGAATTTATTTACCAAAAAAGTTAAACATACAGCCTTATTCTACATAAAAAACTAATCTTTATTTCATGATGGAATAACCTTTGGATGGTAATATATTTCCCTCAAAAAGCATTTTATTTAAAAAAAATCCAATTTAAATAAAAAATCAGATTTTTTTGATTTTTTTAAAAAATTCATTGATTTTTATCCACCCTGGTTTTAGGTTATGTCCCTGTGTTCTTGACATAGGTGTGCCTAATCAGCCTGTGCACCAGTGCTGTATCATCCAGTGTGCACTGTCACAGTACACACTCCAAGTACTCCACTGTATTGTACCAGCAGTGCTGGATCTACTGCATAACCTCCCTTGCCGGCTGGGGTGTTTCTGCCTTTGAGCTGCAGGTGGGGGCACTGCGCTGTGTGTCGATCCTGTAATCTCAGTCACAGAATCGGCAGTGCCCAGTGCAGGACGGATCAGGCTGAATTTGCTCCACCTCTCATCCCATCCCCGCTATGTCCGCCCCACCCATACTCCACCCCTGACTTGCACACGCTGCTGCTGTGAAAAAGTTTGCTATGAAGGCGGCAGAATGAAGTATACAGCACACAGCAAATCTGATCCTGTCTGTCTGAGCCTGGAAGGGAGAACATCCTGGGGCCATATGAGTAGCAGGCATGCAGAACACCCCACTTCTTGCTCTCACCCACCCCCCCTTCCTCATTCTCTCCCCTCTCCATCTCCCCCTCAGCTTCCTACCCTCACTTCCTCCATGTCTTACTACATCCCTCCATTTCCCATTTCTCTTCCCCCTTTTTGTCTCTACCCCTCCACCCACCTCTTCCCCTTTTGGTTTATTTTTTTTTTTTTTTTAAACTAAAGTTTTGGGAGGAAGGAGCCAATTGAGAGCCGAACGGCTGCACAAAGCTATTAACCCCTCAATAATTTATCCATCTTTACTATACTATGTAACCAACAGGCGCTACCTACAGCCCCCAAAAACCACACCTCACTTTTTTTCTCTGGCATTAGGGCCCACATTATGATCTTGCACAACGGCCAAATGGTTTCATAAAAATGCTCATGCCATGCGCATTAGCACTCGCACTCAGTGTGTGCCAGCGATGATAGGAAAGATCTCTCCTGAGCAGCTCTGCCAAAAGAAGTAAAATGTATTACAACATTAAAATTAAAAAAAAATTTTTTTTTTATAATATCCGTTATCCGTTTTAGTATTCAAACTTGTGATTGCTACACGCCAATTATTTTCAGTGCAAGATAATTTTTAATTTTTTTTTTTTAAAGGTTTACCTTTGATTTTAAAAAGGGGTGTGCGTTATCGCTTCTAAGGATAAATTGAGCCAACGAAATTCCTACACAGAGTATTATACACCACAAAAGCTGCATAGGATCTATCCTGAGGTCCTCAGATTGTCTTCGATGTCGCAAGCTCGAGGGCACTTACTACCATATGTTCTGGGATTGTCTGGAGGTATCCAGGTTCTGGGCAGCAGTGTTAGAGCTTGTCAATCGCCGCCTGCAGCTGACCTTGCCAGCCTCGGCACTGCTTGGTATCCAGGATGATGAGCAGAAGCCACAGTACACCAAGCTACTGATCTCTTACCTACTATACCAAAAAAGAAATTCTACTTCACTGGAGTGCATCCTCCACCCTCTCCATAGACGCCTGGGAAAAAGCTGTTAAATGATGTTCTTCCTATGTACAAATTGACGTACAGGAATAGGAATTGCCCACTGAAATTTGATGGGGTATGGTAGCCATGGCTGGACCAATGAATGAGCTCCTCTTGTAGGTACTCCACCCTAGTACAGGTCCGGACGCAGCTGCGATCCCTTCTCGCTTGCATGGCAATGATACTGTATTCTTATACACATATAACCCTCTGTTCTTATGCTGTATTGGATCATATTAGACCACCTGTATGCGATTCTAGTTGCATCATATTAGACCACCTGTATGCGATTCTAGTTGCATCATATTAGACCACCTGTATGCGATTCTAGTTGCATCATATTAGACCACCTGTATGCGATTCTAGTTGCATCATATTAGACCACCTGTATGCGATTCTAGTCAAGGTGGATAAAAATGAATGATTTTTTTAAAAAAAAAAAAAAAAAAAAAATCAGATTTTTTTTATTTAAATCGGATTTTTTTTATTTAAATTGGATTTTTTTTAAATAAAATGCTTTTTGAGGAAAATATATTACCATCCAAAGGTTATTCCATCATGAAATAAAGATTCGTTTTTTAATTATGTAGAATAAGGCTGTATATGTTTAATTTTTTTGGTAAATAAATTCCATTAATCCATTCACAATGTCATGCTCTTCCAGAGGTTTTTGTAAGATTATTGGGCAGTTTCTCTGCCTACAAGATATTATCACAGATGCTTGGTTTACTTTTGCAGTTTTCAAAACTGAATTTGACTCAGCGGAGATCACATGCCTCTTCTTCACAGCAAAAATGTTATAACATGAACAGAGTTAAGAAAAAGACCTTAATCCTAACTTCTACAAACCTATGAATACAGAATCAACCCCTTCAGTGCTAAGTTTCAAGAAGTTCAGTGAATAGAATAGAAACAATATTTTTCTGATTGTTTGGAGTGGAATAGATCTGCACAAGAAGAAAGTGAAACTAAGTGTGAGGAGGAAGGGGCTGATAGTCTACGTTTCTTAAAATATATATATATTTTGTTTAGCCAAATTAGTTAACAAACATGGATGTTTGTTTAAGCAAATAACATATGCTGTAATGTTATTGTTTCAGATGAATAAATCTATTTAAATTGTTATTATTAAGGTAATGATTATTTTTCTCCTTCCTAAGTACAACAGAAAAGTTGTCCAAATATGAATGATTAACCTATTAAACTGGGGATAAAAAAACTAATGAAAAGTTGTTATTCTAAAAATCTTCATCTATTTGCATATTAAAGTTATACCAACAAGAATTAGTCTTTATGTAGAAAACTAGGATTTAAATCAAGCCTTACTGACTAGTGATTTAAATCGTGATTTAAATCAGTTTGATTTAAATCAAATCCACCCTGATTCTAGTTGCATCATATTAGACCACCTGTATGCGATTCTAGTTGCATCATATTAGACCACCTGTATGCAATTCTAGTTGCATCACCTGTCTTTTTTCAGTCTTCTGAATGTCTATGTACCTTGTACCACTGCCATTCTTTTTTCAATAAAAGGAACACACGTGTGTTTGAGCTTTAGGGAACACAAATTAATGTAATAGGTTGCGCACACCCATGGTTCTATGTTTCTTATTGAAAAAAGTACTAAGAGAAAAAAAAAAAGGGAAGCAGTGCCATCCAAGTGTAGTATTAGATACCAAAGTATTTATTAGCACATTGCAACTCGCATAAGAACATGTGAAAAGCACTTCAGCATAAGAGTCACCGCCGTCATCGCACCGGTTCGGTTCTGCTACACATATGCAACATCCTCCAGGAAGCACTGGGAGCCACCAGCAAAGCTGGGGAAAGTCTGTGGTGCATGTGTGCAGTGGGACAGGACCGATGCAATGACAGCAGTGATTCTTATCCCTGATGAACACTATTTACCTGTTCTTATGTGAGTAGCTAATTATGTGCCATTAAATACTTTGGTGTCCAACACTACACTCAGATAGGGAAGAGAAAGGGATGCAGTGCTCTGTATTCATACGCAGAGTCACTTCTAGCTCTTGGAACATGCAGCCACTGGGTCTACACAAAGAACTAGTCCAACAGAACCAATATTGAGGAATCTTGAAAGCGATAAATACATTATGCAACAGGACTTATTGCATGCATGGACTTTCCTTTCTTGGTGCGCCAAATCTTCATATTCACCTATTGAGAAAAAGTACTACTCTTCTGAACCTAAGTCACACTCTTGATATATTTAAAGGCTTCAGCCATGCCCCCCCCCCTTTCCTGGAGGCTGTACATATCAAATTAAAGCCAGCACTTTTTTTTAGTTTTGTATTAAAAGTAGAACTAAAAAAAGGACAAAACTTTTTTTTTCCAATGGACCGAGTAGAGAGGGATTAGAACTCGTGTCAGGTATTTACTGCTGTGTGCCCCAGTTAGGGAGATTCATCCTCACTTATTTGTCCTGTTTACCATCATCACCAACAGTGAAAGTGGAAAAAAAATTATATATAAATATCCCAAAATTTAAATTGTCAGCAGTAAAAGGAATAGAGGGGAAAAAAAAAAATTTTTCCAATGGGGGTTCTGGTGACCCTGCTGACGAGATTTCCTCATGTGTGTTCATATATGTGTATTTAATAAATCATAGTCCATCATGTTCATGTACTTCTTCCATCTCAAGTACCTAGTTGTCAGGTGGAAGCATTCGGGCGGCAGTGCTGCTGCCTGATTGCGTCCACACAGCCCACAGTGCCAGCCGCCGCCCCCCCCCCCCCCCCCCTGCCCGTTATACATCCCGGGCTCTACTTGCCCATCTGCGGGCCTGGGACTGGTTACATGGGTGCTGACAGTATGCCGATATAGGGGAAGGAGGAAAGCGGACACATCCGCTCTCCCTCCCATTCTTGTCCTGACCCAGAATTGATGTCAATTCCGGGTCCCTATTGACAGATTCCCAGCCATCGAGCCAGGGAAAGAATGTAATGCGGTGCGATGTGCACTGCATTACATTCACTGTAGTACAGCGGAGACATGCAGGGTCAGGGTAATAAAAGAGAACCTGTCACCAAAAAATCATCACATAGGGGACTTTGTCCCCTATGTGATAAAAAAAAAAGGTTGTAATTTTTAAAAAATGAAAATTACACCCAAGCATATAACAACCCCCCAACACATATCGCCACGCACGCCAGAATGAGAGCAATAACTAGCACCAGACCTCCTCTAACGCTAGACTGATGACCTATAAAAGGGGCTTTAAATGTGCCACCTATAGAAAATACTAAATTCACTGAACTTCTTGAAAATACTAAAAGTTTGTTGCCATTTCACAAACGCACACAAATTTAAGGTTTGACATGTTCTATATTTATTTACTGGATGCAACCTCGTCTTTTATATTTTACAATAAAATTGGATAATTTATTGCTTTTTGTGCCCTAAAATTAACTTGTATTTTTTTACTGAAATTTTGCGTTTCCTAGACCTTTGTGTTAATATCAAAAAAATTTGGAACTACCGCTATTTTATTCTCTAGGGTCTCAGATTTCAGAAAATATATAATGTTTTGGAGTTGTGTATTCAGGCCCTAAATTATTTTTTTTTAAACGTGTGTAAAAATCGCAAGGAAAAACGGCTCTGGCAGCGAAAGGGATAAAGGATAAGCCGGACACTCTCCTTCCCTGACGAGCACCCAATCGTTGCTCATTACACTCAAGGTCTTCCACTCAGTGACGTCACCAGGAGCCTTTGTAGGATGTGGACCATTTTTCTCTGTGGGTAAGCGGCAGGCATTGTGATTGACGCTGGATCTACACTAGGGAACATTTTTTTTTTTTTTAACAAAGGACTTGTCAAAAACTGCCTCCTGTGTTTATATACACTACACTTCTGATGAGTGAGTGGGGAACCCGCTGACAGCTGATGTCTCAGTTCTTAAGGACGGGGCAGCCGCCTGCTCTTTAAGAACCATGTGTACTGGTTAAGGATACCAGCGTTTAAAGGCTCCTTAACTATTGCATGCCTGGACCACACTTATCTACCGCATGCATTAATTTATTCATTTCCTTTTTTGAACTGACCAACTCCTGTTTTATGCGGTATTTACCGAGCGCTTTTGCTTTGTGGTATATTTCGCATAAAGCGATAGTGAATTGACATTTGGGAAAACCCCTATATGATCTGCTTTTGTGAATGGAGCCCAATGTCTTGCAACATTTTTCTTCCCCACAATCCTTAGCAAATAAAGTGCAACAAAACTAAACATATGCACTCTTTTCTGAGCAGTGTTAGTTTAAAATAGTGTTACTGCACATCAAATTTGCACATTTTATTCTGTAATTTGTCCTGTTTAAAAAGATGGTAAAATTATGATTCTGGTACAAAGCATTGCAGTTATTTACAAACGAAGCTCTTTGGTCTTGCCCATGGTAGTAGTTGGCGTCTGACTGACTGTGGGGTGGACAGGTGTCTTTAAAGAGCTCAGACAGGTGCTACTAAGTTAGATTAATGAGTGGAGTAGAGGTGGACTTTTTAAAGGCACAGTAACAGGTCTTTGAGAGCCAGAATTCTTGCTGTTTCTTAGGTGTTCAAATACTTGTGTTCAGAAGTGCAAGACAAATAAATTCTTTAAAAATCATACAATGCGATTTCCTGAATTTTTTTTAAAATTCTGTCTCTCAGAGTGCGAAGGCACCTACAATGTGAATTTCAGACCCCTCCATGATTTCTAAGTGGGAGAATTTGCAAAATCACAGGGTGTTCAAATACTTCTGTTCCTCACTGTATACCCAACATCTACTGGTACATCACTGGACTTTGAGTGGTTATATCAGGATGATGCCTGCAACAGGCATCATCCTGGTGCCGTTTTTTTTAAGCCGGTGATCTGCTTTCATGTAAAAGCAATCTTATTTATGTACAGCATTGCATGGCCGCACAATTGTCAGTTAAACTAGCGCAGTGTTGTATAGCAAATGGTGGAAATTGCAGTATCTATACCATAGTTTGTAGATGCTATAAAACTTTTACACAAATCAATCAATATACTTTTTTGGGGATTTTTTTTACCAAAAAGACATGTAGCAGAATACATTTTGCCCTAAATTTATGACCAACTTTGAGTTTACTATTTTTATTTTTTTTATAGCCGAAAGTAAAAAATAGTTTTTCAAACTTGGTCTTTTTTTTGTTTAAAGCGCAAAAAATAAAAAGCGCAAAGGTGATCAAATACCACCAAAAGAAAGCTCTATTTGTGTGGAAAAAAGGACACATTTTGTTTGAGTACAGCATTGCATGCTCTGGAGGGCAAGTGAGAATAATAAATAAAAATAAAAAAAAAACCCCACACCAAAAAGTAACCAATATAGCAACCCTTCTTTTCAATAACAGTCTTAAGCCTTCCATTCATGGAGTTTAACAGTTTCTTGATCTGTTGACGATCAGCTTTGTGCAGCAGCAACCACAACCTCCCAGACACTGTTCAGAGAGGTGCACTGTTTTCCTTCACTGTTCAAGAAGGGCTCACAAGGTCTCAAAAGAGTTTAGGTCAGGTGAGAAAGGGGGTCATGTCATTCTTTCACCTTTATGGCCTTTATTGTTTAGCCATGCAGTGGAGTACTTCGATACATGTGATGGAGCATTGCCCTGCATTAAGATCACGGTCTTCTTGAAAGGTTCAGACTTGTTCCTGTACCACTGCTTGAAGAAAGGGTCTTCTAAAAACTGGCAGTAGGTTTGGAAGTTGAATTTGAGTCAATCTTCAACCTGAATGTCCAACTAGCTCATCTTTAATAATACCAGCACCCCATCTCCACCTTGCTGGCATTTGAGTCGAAAAGTGGAGCTCTGTGCCCATTACCGATCCAGCCACAGGCCCATTCTTCTCTCATCTCATCATTCCATAAAACCTTTGAAAAATCTGTCTTCAGATATTTTAACCCAGTCTTGATGTTTCAACTTATGTGTCTTTATATGTCGTTTCAGCCCTCCTTACCTTGGCCATGTCTCTGTGCACTGAACACCTTGTACTTCTGGGCACTCCAGATAGGTTGCAATTCTAGAATATGACACCAGTGGAGGACAATGAGTTCCTGGTAGCTTTACATTTGATTCTTCTCAAATCTGTGGCAGTTAATTTGTGCCTTTCCCAAAACGTTTCTTGTGACCTTGTTGACTATTTGCAACAAAAACGTTTCCTGGTTCTGTGATCACACCCCAATATCTTAGCAATTTCAAGAGTGCCGCATCCTTCTGAAAGATGGCCACACCCTCCCTCATTACACAAATATACATCACCTGGACAATATGCATGAAAATGATGATTTGGTAAAAATATTCACTTGCCTAATTGTGCACACAAGTGTATAACCAAAAAGCTTACTCAGATAGCAATATTCTATCAATAATTTGTACAAAGTAAAGAATTAAAAAAAAACTTGGTAAATATTAGAAGTGTACAGGGGAAGAGTGAGAGTTCAGATAGACATGGTTCTAAATTCGGTCAATACTTGGGAAAACTTTAAAAATGCAGGGCTAGTTTTACTTTACGAAATAAAAACTAACACAAATCAGTGAGCAGATAGTATACCAGGATTTAAAAGAAGTTTCACCAAAGCTTTCTTAGCCATACTTCTCTTAAGGGTTACAGAAGTACAATTAGTTCTGCTCCCCTGTGAGCCAGCTGATGGGGTAGAGACGCTGTAGGCTCTGGAAGGATCCCGACAATATTGTCAGGATCCACCTGGTTTCATGATTGACAGCTGGGTCTGTGTGCAATGTACTGCATACGGCGGCCTGTGCAGGCACAGTGACATACTGGTATTTTGCTTCCTGGTCTATGGCGCGCATCCACACAGACACCCACTGTGACTGTACACATCCCAGCCAATGATTCATAGCTGGGACCTGCTGATCAGATGTATGCAATCACAGCCCTGTGTTGACAATCAACACAGGGCTCTGTACAGAGAGTATGTTCTCTCTGTTTCTCATCCCAGCAAAGCAGGGAAGAGAAACAAAGATTAGTAAAATCAGCACATCATACACACATTACACATTGATAGGCACACATTTAACCTTTTGATCGCTCAAGATGTTAACCCCTTCACAGCCAGTGTCATTAATATAGTGACAGTTTATAGTATTACCACTGATCACTGTATTGATGTCAGTGACGATTAGTGCACTGGGCAATCTGGTGCTGAGGGGAACTACCTCAGTGCCATCATAAGTCACTGATCAGCGCCATTATTGTATAAAATAAACATATCATAGTTTGCAGACGCTATAACTTGCGTGCAAACCAATCAATATACACTTCTTGGTATTGTTACCTTTTACGAATGACATGTAGCAGAATACATTTTGTCCAAAATGTATGGCACACACGCACACACACACACACTTACTTAAAACCCAACTCTGGGTTAAAAAATTGTTCCTATGCAGTTAGGCTGTGCCGGCACTGCATGGGTTAACTGCAAAATTTTTTTTCTGGGGAGAGGGGAGCAGAGAAATACTTATCCTCTGATCCTGCCCGCACAAGATTGGCCCAACACACCCACACTCCAGCGGTCTTGAATAATAGACTGTTCCTGACGTCATCACGCCTAGAGCAGGCTCCATAGACCAGGAACAGTCCATCACTAGACTGTGGGGGAGCATAGTTTTCCATGGGATCGGGTGAGTATGAGCCTTCTGCTCACCCCTAGTCAAAACAAGCAACTGACCCGTGAAGTGCGGGCACAGCCCCATTGCATGGGAGAACTTTTTTTTGCCCAGGGATGGGCTTTAAAAGGTTAAGTTTAGGTTTGATCTTCTATTGTATAGATACAGTGGTCTAACCTCCGTTTCCTCTTGTACCAAATTGTATTGTAACTGTAATGTCTACCTTCATTTTGTAAAGCACTGCACAAACTGTTGGCACTATATAAATCCTGTACAATAGGATTAATATATAATATTAATATTATAATAATAATCTTAGACGAACATACAGTGGATATAAAAAGTCTACACATCCCTGTTAAAATGTCATATTTTTGTGATGTAAAAAAAAAAAGGACAGAGCTAAATCATTTCAGAACTTTTTCCCACCTTTAATGTGACCTATAAAACTGTACAACTCCATTGAAAAACAAACTGAAATCTTATAGGGGGGTGTCGAAGTAAACTTGAGAAAAAACTAAAATAATGTGGCTGCATAAGTGTGCACATCCATATAATTGGGGATGTAGCTGTGTTCAGAATTAGGCAATCACATTCAAAATCATGTTAAATAGGAGTCGGTACACACCTGCCATCATTTAAAGTGCCTCTGATTAACTCCAAATAAAGTTCAGCTGTTCTAGTAGGTCTTTCCTGACATTTTTAGTTGCATCCTACAGCAAAAGCCATGGTCCGCACAGAGCTTCCAAAGCATCAGAGAGATCTCATTGTTAAAAGGTATCAGTCAGGAGAAGGGTACAAAAGAGTTTCCAAGGCATTAGATATACCATGTTACACAGTGAAGACAGTCATCATCAAGTGGAGAAAATATGGCGCAACAGTGACATTACCAAGAACTGGACATCCCTCCAAAATTGATGAAAAGATGAGAAGGAAACTGGTCTGGGAGGCTGCCAAGGGGCCTACAGCAACATTAACCACTTCCAGACCGGACACTTTTACCCCCTTCCTGACCAGGGCAATTTTCAGCTTTCAGCGCTATCACACTTTGAATGACAATTGCGCAGTCATGCAACACTGTATCCAAATAAATTTTTTACCTTTTTTTGCGACAGATAAAGCTTTATTTTGGTGGTATTTATTCACTGCTGGGATTTTTATTTTTTTTGCTATGTAAATGAAAAAGTCCAAAAATTTTGAACAAAAGTGTTTTTTTTATAAAATTTTGCAAATAAATAATATTTCATAATAAATCTTTGCCAAAATGTATTTCGTTATCTTTTTAGTAAAAAAAAAAACAAAAACAAATTAGTTTATAACCAAAAATTATAATTTTTAAACATTTTTTTATATTATTTTTTTTTTTTTTTATATACTGTCACCCTAGCAGTACAGTGTCACCATGGTGACACTGTACTACTTGTGGGGGGTGATGAAGATTTTTTTTTTTTTTCTTTACAATGATTGCTTTTACACCCATATAGGATGTAAAAGCAATCATTTCTCTTTCTCTCTGTGTGCATTCCTGCACTCATTGAGAAATACAGAGTGAGCTGTGATTGGTCACAGCTTGCCACATGGTACAAGGCTGTTGTGAATAGCCTTGTACCATATGACCTCTGTGATCATTCACAGATTTCACACGTAGTAAGCAATGATGTCACAAGTGACATCTTGCTTACTACTTTGCATGTGATCACTGATTGGCCAATCAGTGATCACATGATCGGGACCTCGTACAGAGGTCCCGTCCGACGATCGGTGTTTCACTGTGTTCGGAGGACACAGCAGGCACCGGATCGCGGTGCTGCGCGCTCCCAGGGAGCACGCACAAGCAGGGTGCGGGGAGGCCGTTCATAAACGGCCACCCGAGCCTGTACTGCCACCGTCCGGCCGTTTATATGCAACGGCCGGTCGGGAAGTGGTTAAAGGAGCTGCAGAAATATCTGGCAGGTACTGGCTGTGTGGTACATGTGACAATAATCTCCCGTATTCTTTATATGTCTGGGTTAAGGGGTAAAGTGGCAAGATGGAAACCTTTTCTTAAGAATAACATCTAAAGTACGGCTAAATTTTGCAAAAACACATCTGAAGTCTCCCAAAAGCATGCGGAAAAATTAACTTTTTGGCCATAATTCCAAAAGATATGTTTGCTGCAAAAACAACACTGCACATCACCAAAAAAACACCATATCCACAGTGAAGCATTGTGGTGGCAGCATCATGCTTTGGGGATGTTTTTCTTCAGCTGGAACTGGGGCCTTAGTCAAGGTAGAGGGAATTCTGAACAGTTCCAAATACCAGTCAATATTGGCACAAAACCTTCAGGCTTCTGCTAGAAAGCTGAACATGAAGAGGAACTTCATCTTTCAGCATGACAATGACCCAAAGCATACATCAAAATCAACCAAGGAATGGCTTCACCAGAAGATTAAAGTTTTGGAATGGCCCAGCCAGAGATCAGACCTGAATCCGATCGAAAATCTGTGGGGTGATCTGAAGAGGGCTGTGCACAGGAGACGCCCTTGCAATCTGACACATTTAGAGTGTTTTTGCAAGGAAGAGTGGGCAAATATTGCCAAGTCAAGACATTTTAACAGGGGTGTGTAGACTTTTTATATCCACTATAGGTATACATTTTCTATACATGGTGTGGAAGCTGCAATTCACTGTAGTATTTGGTGCTACTACAGTGATAGTGATCTGCTTGGTCTTGCCCAAGCAGCTTCCCTTCTGTATAGTAACCACAGAGGGTTGCCCGCTTGTCACCTCTGTCGTTAACAGAACACAGGGGGCTGCTCGCTCGTTACTGCCCACATTTACAGAATGCCTAGAATGCATTCTATGAGTGGACGCGTTAGAGATTGAACAAGGTAGAGAGGAGGAACAGTGACGTCAGGATCAGAGTGTCTTATTCATACAAAAATGAAAAAATTAAAAAACAAAAAAGCCAACCACACAATTGTTTTGTGGTGCTAAAAGAGCAACCCCGTGTTCAGTGTGCAGAGGGGAAGCCAGGACCTGGAAGATCACACTGTAGTAGCACCAGCTGCTACAGTGGTTGTCAGCTTCCCTGTTGCACTGAGATATGCACTTTGTGCCAAGCTGAAACAGGGTAACTATGCAATATAGACCGTACTCAGAGTAAAGTATGGATAATGAATCAGGTCTTTCTTTGCTTAAAAAACTTGGTTTATTGGGAAAAAAAATGCACCGACAATCAAGGCAGGTCACATCAGTTCAAGCAAGGATCACTGTGCAACAGACAAGCATGTACAAGGAAAATATCACAGTACTTAAATGTCAAAGACTGCAAATCTGTACATTTCTAGTCAGCAAGTAAAGTCATACATGTAATATACATACAAAGTCAGAAAAATCAAAACAGAATCAGACATTTAAACTGGCAACCAGTTATTGGCTACTGCAATGCACTGGCAATTAGCTGTACTGAATGAGCAAGAAACAGAACATTTTTGCCCCTCTTTCTAAATCATTAAGAAAGCCAATTACATTTAGGAACATTGGCATCTCTAGTCCCATACCATTCTAGTCCTGCACTCCATTGCCTCGCATGCTCTTGAGAACTTCTGCAAAGCAACATTCAGTGCAGAACTTGCTGGAACCCCAGAATGATCTCCTTCGCGGCCCCTCCAGCATCTGTCAAACTGAAACAGACCTGTCAGGAGCATGCTGCAAATGACCGCTAATGTGATTAATAGTAGCCTGTGCAAAGGATGCCAGTGAGGATCAGAATGTCCATTACTAGAATCAGGAAAGGACTAAGTCTATGTCAACCTAACAGTTGCATTAAGCAGCAATTTAACAATCAGGCTCCTATTTGGGACAATAGATTAATCACCCATCGGGTGCCATGAGGTCACACTTCTTTGTCAATGTTTATGAAGCATGTTGGAGGATAAAATAAAACAGACACACCCTAGAAAGAAAGAAAAACTAAACTAAAAGCAGTTAATTATTCACAGATTAGGGCCATTTATCTTTTGTCAGTTTACTCCAATTAGTACTTCGGCTGTGTTTACCATCCATTATGAGTAAGTATGCACAAAAAACTGGTCTGGTCCCCCCCCCCCCCCCATGCAGGTGGACAGACCTTGTATACTAGTTAGATTGTCATTTCAGAATGCAGGTTAGCCTTAAAGTGGTTGTAAACCTCAGACATGAAATATGAACAAAGCATATACAGTGCGTACGTGTCAAGTAAGGGCAACAAGTGTTATTTCTGTCTGCTGCCTTGTTCCTCTGCTATCAGCAGAAATCACTTCTGACAAATTTTCCTGACACCAAGAGAAAAATGGTGACAGGTGAGGAATCCCCAATAGAGTGAAAGCCTCAGCTCTGTTCCTGTGAACTTTGTGGAGGGGGGTGTGTCACTTCTCTCCAATCAGCTCTCAGATCTCTGCTCACTGAGCTCTGCATTGTGCAATTTCAGCCCACCGCCCCCTTTTTCTGATCTCTCAGACAAGCTGCAAAAATTTAGCACTTTGAACAGATGTAGAGAAGAGTGCACTGCAGATAAACAGGTACAACGTATGTAGGAGGATTCTCATCTCTGTAGCACCTGAGGCAAGTCACTTTACTGCGTGTATGTAAGGAATACCAGGCACAGAAACTTATATATATATATATATATATATATATATATATATATATATATATATTATTTTAATCTATCATAGATAAATAGGTTAGTGGTGCACTGAATTGAAAATTCAGGATGCTCTTGGCCAAAAACCGAAATGAACTGTTTTTAAAAATGTATATATTTTTCAAAACAATTGTTTTGGAAAAAAAGAAATAGACTTTAATGAATAAAAAAAAAAAAAATATATATATATATATATATATATACACCCCAATTTTTGTGTAAAATATGAAAGATGTTACTCCAAGTAAATAGATACCAAACATGTAATGCTTTAAAATTGCGCACGCTCGAAGAATGGCGCTAAACTATGGCACTTAAAATTCTGTATGGGTGACTCTTTAAAAATTTCTACAGGTTACCAGTTTAAAGTTACAGAGGAGGTCTAGAATTATTACTCTGACATTTGTGGCGATACCTCACATGTGGTTTGAATACCGCTTACATGTGGGCATGGCCTACGTATGCGTTCTCCACTGTGCATGAGCGGGGGGGGATTACTTTAAACTTTTTTTTATTTTTACACTTTTGTCCCTGTAAAATTTTTTTTTTTTTTTAAATCACGTGATGGAATAAGCAGTGACAGGTCCTCTTTATGGAGAGATGTGGGGTCATTAAGACAACACATCTCTCCTCTACAATGTAAAGTATCTATTTTTGTCACCTGTATCGGTGCCCATTTTCATGTCGGCCAAAGACTGATAGGGGTATTCCAGCCAAAACATTTCGGCCACCAAAATGTCAGTGCATCCCTAATATTTGTAAAATAACAATGACAGCACTGTGTTGTGCATGGCCTGTGCAGAGAGCAGAGCTGTGGGAGGGACCCAGCAGGCTCCACCCATCAAATGCTGCCTTTAAAAAACTACAGAAGAGATGGGGCAGGACCAGTTACCCTGGTCACAAGGGGAAAGAGCAGTAACTGGTCTTTATTACAGGAAGCTCCTGCACAAAGGAAAAGTTTCACAATAAATTACTGCACAGATCTGGGCTAAGCTTTAAATTGTATCCAAAACAAAAATGTAATATGTTAGTTCACCAGTCCTTAGTTGTGGTAGCTGCATTAGTTCTCTTCTTTTATTCCCCCCTATATATTCACTTTGTGTTCTTAGCAGTAATCCACTCCCTGTAACTAGGGTAACAAAGCTCACTCACTGTACAGTTATCTATGAAGGAAAACCGCTGTCACCCTAGGCTGCTCTTAGGACTTGGACTACAAACACCTCCCCCTTTTCATTACATTGAGAATGGTGCCTTGTAGTTCCAAGAAGATTGCTGACAACATTGTTTGTGATTGACTCTGTAAACAGGAGTTTAACTTGGACACTGGATTTCTGGAAGGATCAACGCTTTTTTTGTACCTATAGAAAACAGCCTAATAAAAAGAGAAAAAAAAAGCAACCACAAAAACCGAAAGCTTTCCTCTGATGTCGTACCGCGTAGGGGAGGGGCTTGACGTCACAACGCTCGGTAGTATTAGAGGTGTAACTATATGCGAGATCAATTCATATCTACTGTATTAAACTAGAGTGTTATAGTGGGGTGAGCTGGAGCACTTATTAAATGTGAGTGAACTTGGAAATTGTTTTTAAAGTGAATAAATGTTTTAAGAATAAAACACTATGTTTGGTGATCACTCTTTACCTATGTATGGCTGAGGAGTACCACTGAGAGAAGGGGGAGAGGCAGAGGAGTAAGTCATCTGACCCGGCTGGGAATGCATATATGACTCGTTAATTAAAAGGACACAAGCGCTATATGACTTCACTTAACAGTTTGGTCATATAGTCCACGTTAGAGTACATCTGGTGGTGGGCTCTCAGAGTGTGTGTGTAATAATGAAAAAAAAAAAAAAATTATATATATATATATATATATATTTTACACACACACACATATATATACACATATACATACACACACACATATACACACATTGTGTAGATTGAGGGCACTGTAGAAGTACCTGAAATATATATATATATATATATATATATACTGTGTATATATATATATATATATATATATATATTTCAGGTACTTCAACAGTGCCCTCAATCTACGCAGTGAATATATATATAAATGGGGTTTTTTTGCACATTCACATCAGTCCCTAACCTTCAAGGAGCATACAATCAAAGTAGCGAGAGCTTATGTTTTTTTTATGTGATATTGCACTTCTGGTTTTTGTTTTTTGTTTTTTTCTTTCCGCATCAAAAATTCAGCAAGCAGGACTTTGAAGAACAAAAATACTCCTAAATAAGTGCAGTGCTTCATAACAAACTATAACAATCAAATATATGTCAAGGGCTTCTTATGTTATTTTTTTTATATATATAAGAAACCCTTTACATATATTTGATTGTTATAGTTTGTTATGAAGCACTGCACTTATTTAGGAATATTTTTATTTTTCAAAGTGCTGCTTGCTAAGTTTCTGGTGCGAAAAAAAAAAAAAAAAAGGCACACCTCCCCATTAAAATGAATGGAAAATTCATATTAAAAAAAACACTATACGTGCATCAAAAACACACCTCCTCATTGAAATGAATGGAAAATGCACCTGCAGTTGTGTTCTTGGTGAGTTTGAGTCACATCTCAGGTGGAAACGCACCAGAGACACAGCAACAAAGGTACATGCATTTTTACCATGTTCTTGCAACTGTGTGAAAGTAGCCTAAAAAGTATGGCCAAAGCTTTCACTGCCATATCTTTCTTCTGAAACCAGCAGACAGCAGGCTAAAGTTCACTGCCATTTACCATCACAGAACTGCTCCTTGCTCTGGACGTATCCTGACAATGTTGGGATTTACCAAGATACTCGATTGGCAGCCAATTCAGTCTCTCACTGTGCCACTAACAACCTGAGCCGGCAGCTCTCACCCCCTCCACAGCTCGGCGCTCTCTGAGCACTGGAGGGGCAGAGAAGAGCAAGTAACTGACAGTCACTGCTCTCTGCTCAGAGCTAACCAAGCACTGAGCGATCAGCAGTCTTGTGATCACTCCGTTCTCAGGCTTAGAGCTGGTGGCGGGAACCTGCAGCATCGGATCAATGCGGCAGCCATATAGGTGAGTATGTATGTTCATTTTTGTTTTCTACTTCCCGTACTTCTCCTTCCAAGCACTTGTTTATAAATCCGTGCTTTGGCAGCTATACTAGTGGAATTGTGTGTATCCATCCAAGGCTCACTGACAGCTCCGTCCCTTTCCCACATTTCCATACCATCAGCATTTCATGCTTTGATGTGCATTACAGTGAGCCACAACATTCAAAATGAATGCACCAGAGTGCCTGGTTTAAGTGATCTGCACACTTTTTTTTTTTCAATGCAGCACACCACAACACAAAGGTGGCTCACATCTGTGCGTTAAGACGGATGCATGTTATTGTGCATTGGCTAAATGCATTGCGCTGCCATTCAAAAAACAAATGGCCCCATAAGTCATTCTACTAGTACTTGGTACTGTGTTACAATAAGGGTTTTTCCACACAAACAGCAAAGGGTGGTAAAACTAGGAGGTTGACCTACATTCTTACCACCCCCTGGTCACCTCCCTACAAGGCTGCTTAGGTCTGTGCAGCCACAATGCTCCCCAAAGCTGCAACTGTAACTTGCCATGTCTCATTTGGCAGGCAAAATGCACCCATTGAAGTCATGGAACTACGCCGCAGCCCTGTGCCAAAAGCTCGGAATGCTGTTGCAGCACGGTATGTCAATGCAGGAAAAACAAAAAAAGGGGAAAAGTATTGTCTGTAAAATGGATTTAGGGCTCAGTGCTGCATGCACAACTGCTGGGCAATGTAGTGCCGATGTGCAAGTCAGACAATCACACAGCCCCCCCCCCAGTCTACACTCGGGATGTTTCAGTACAGGTCTAGGCTATCACACAGTCCCCCCCCCAGTCTACACTCGGGATGTTTCAGTACAGGTCTAGGCTATCACACAGTCCCCCCCCCCCCAGTCTACACTCGGGATGTTTCAGTACAGGTCTAGGCTATCACACAGTCCCCCCCCCAGTCTACACTCGGGATGTTTCAGTACAGGTCTAGGCTATCACACAGTCCCCCCCCCCCAGTCTACACTCGGGATGTTTCAGGACAGGTCTAGGCTATCACACAGTCCCCCCCCCCAGTCTACACTCGGGATGTTTCAGGACAGGTCTAGGCTATCACACAGTCACCCCCCCCCCCCAGTCTACACTTGGGATGTTTCAGGACAGGTCTAGGCTATCACACAGTCCCCCCCCCAGTCTACACTCGGGATGTTTCAGGACAGGTCTAGGCTATCACACAGTCTCCCCCCCAGTCTACACTCGGGATGTTTCAGGACAGGTCTAGGCTATCACACAGTCCCCCCCCCAGGCTACACTCGGGATGTTTCAGGACAGGTCTAGGCTATCACACAGTCCCCCCCCCAGTCTACACTCGGGATGTTTCAGGACAGGTCTAGGCTATCACACAGCCCCCCCCCCCAGTCTACACTCGGGATGTTTCAGGACAGGTCTAGGCTATCACACAGTCCCCCCCCAGTCTACACTCGGGATGTTTCAGGACAGGTCTAGGCACTGTAGCGGTGTTGTGAGGTTTAGTCCGCAACCCACTGTGCTGAATTAGGGGGGAAAAGAAAACAAAAAGTGTAAGTATTGCATGTGGTCCTTTATTTCTGAGCATATCACAGTTAAAGTGCTTTTAGACAGGTAGCAGGTGGAGGGGGATCTAAAAACAGCTGGCTGAGCTGTGGTATTACTGCCCCCCCCCCCACACACACACACTTTTCTGAACTATCCCAATAGAGATGGATGGGGCTGCAGAGATGCCATGATATTTTGGGGGGGGGGGCAGATTTTGACAGGCGGGACTGGCTGTCAGACTTGCACATTGAGTTCAATAGGGCTGCACTGCAACTACAACATGGTGGGGGTGGCATCATAGGATTACATCGTTCTAACACCTCCTCACTGCCTATCAAATGTCATCTGAAAAGTGATCCAAACACAGATTGCTCTTCAGGAGGTCAATGCACTCCAACAGCAAGAAAGGGCCCACATACACATGCCAATCTGATTGTGCAATCTTCTTTAGATCCACCAACCACCAAGTAGTGCCAGGACCTGCCCGATCAGATACAACATACTTGGATAGATCAGGTAGGTGATCAGGTAGGTCCTCATATGCCATAGTTTTAGTAAATGTAAAGTTGATTGTAGCATGTATGGTGACCCTAGAGGAGATCGGCCAATCAGATTGCAGGGTGTGTGGCGATCAGATCGCAGGACACACTGTGCCCATCGATGTGCCTGTGGATGGAGGAGGGGTGTCCCGGGGCGGTGCACCTACCGGCCTTGCAGGGGTCCTTGTAGTTGGGCTCTTCTGCGCTCTCCTCCATCAGATACTCCAAGCCGAAGCCGGCCGTGTGCCCCAGAGCCAGGGGGATGTGCCATAGGAAGAGGAGGCCGGCAGATGTCAGTGGCCGCACACCGCTCACACGGGACATCGCTGCCCAGCAAACTTCCTCCGCTCTACAGGTGCCCGGCTCTCCGGCCTCGGCGTGTCTGTGTGAGTGCGGGGGGATGGAGGAGCGGGCTGTGTATAAGGGGGTGCAGGGGGCGGGGCGGGGGGCGGGCTCACAGCCTCATTACTGATGGCCTCGGTAGCGTGTGCTCAGCGCTCAGCCTGGCCCTGGGCGGGGACTGGAAGGCTTCGTCCAATCAGCTTCTGACCGGCGGCTGGGGCTCGTCCCTGTCCAGGGATCCTCTCTGCTGGGGACGCGGTACATGATCGTCTTCCCAACACGGAGCATCCCTTCAAATATCGGCCACTTTGTGTGGACCGCTCCCCGGACATCGCTGACACCTAACGCCGGCCACACATTATACAGTTTTCTGGAGGATTTTGTTTCAGATTTACCAAAAAAGCTGTAATATGGGGGCAAACCTGAACAGCACTTTCAGTTTGCAGGGGCGGAATGACCATTTGAGTACTTGGGAACTACCCGAGGGCCCGGGGTCAATAAGGGGCCCCATGAAATGCCCCTGGTACCTTTTATAGGCTTTTTTTGGGTGTGTTTTGAGTGTGGGCAAGGACACAGGGGCCCCATGAGTTGTCAGTCTGCCCCTGGTTGTGTCCAATCAGGCAGGCCCTGCACTACCGAGTTTAAGGTAGATCTAAAGGAGATTGGGCAGAAAATTGCATAGTGTATGGGCAGCCTAAGAAGAAATGAAAGTACCAGGCTCCACGCACACAGGGCGTTTAATGACAATGGTTGCATTAACTGTTTAAAGTCGTGATAAAAACAAAAGAGTTTTTCAGCGGTTTTAGTGTTTAGCTGCGTTTTGCATTTCTTAATGTTTAACCTCCCTGGCGGTCTGATTATTTCAGATTTTTGGTGCTGAAAGCGGTACCATTATTTTGCATAGAAATATGTAGTTTTTTTATTGTAGGCTGTAATTTTTAGGAATAACTCACTGAAATCTGTCCGAACAAGAGTCTATTAAACATCCCGGGTATGATAAAATTTGAAACACGAAATCATAAATTATAATGTAATAAATAATCATAAAAAATAATAATATAATAATAATACATTTAATTCAATAATATAATCAAACCAAAAACACTGAAATTTGAAATATAGCGCCAAGTTCGTACATCGCTGAGCAAAGTCGCAAAATCGTTTTCAGTGTCTGATGACGAATTTCCACACAAATCATTATCACTCAATTCTGCAAGTGGTTCTGATTTACTAATCGCTGTTCACTAGCTGGTCTAAAACCGATTTTGACTTAAAGGGACACTTTTTGGACGCCATGGATGTTTCTCAGTTTCCAGGCAGAAAGAACAGTCAAAATGCAGGCAGGGCACAGGACAAAGCAGTAGGGACAAAATGTATGTGAAATGGGGTGAAACAGCAATGTTTTACTATGTAAAATTTGTTTTGAAAAAAATGACATTTTTTAAAATTTTCAAATTTCCCGCCGCCGGTGGTGCCCGTACGTCCCGACGTCACAGGGACCGGAACACGGATGCCGGCATCGGCCGGAGGAGATGGCCGGGGACGCTGCAGGGGACACATCGTGGGAGCGAAGGACAAGGTAAGCTCTGCAGGGACTCCCTATGCAGCGCCGCATGGTAAGCCCGAGTGTAGCTCGGGGTTACCGCTTTTGGTACTGACATTTTACCCCGAGCTACACTTGGGAATACCACTAGGGAGGTTAATGCACAAAAAAAAAATCAAATTTGTGGTAAAAAAGCCGCGTTTTACCACGTTTTTTAGCCTTAGTCCTCATGCACACTGGACGTGTCTACAGTGGCTGTTTTTGGCTTTTGGCATTTTTTTCCCCCCAGCATGTTATCCTATGTGTCCATGCACACTGGAATCAACGTTTTTTGGCTGAAAAAAAAACTAGTGGGATTCTAGAAGAGTTTTTTAGCTGTAAAAACACTAACTCTGCAAATCACGCAAACCAGCATTTTGGACATTTTTTTGAGTAAAAAAAAAAAAATTTTCGGTAAAAAAAGGCAAGTGCAAAAAAATGCAGCAAAACGGGGCTAAATGCGAATGCACAAACGCTGAAAACCGTGCGTTTTTAACGTGATTTTACACAGCTAAGACTACCAGCGTTATTAAAACGTCCCGTGTGATTGGAGCCATAGAGTGTTTTTAAAGCTAACAAACTCCTTCAGAAACCCACTAGTTCTGTTTTTTTCCCAGCCAAAAAACGCTGATTACAGTCTATGTGTGTATGGACACATAGGATAACATGCTGGGGCAGGGGCAGACTGACCATTTGGAAACTTGGGCACTGCCCGAGGGCCCGGGGTCAGTAGGGGGCCCCGTGAGATGCCCCTGGTACCTTTTTCATAGGCTTTTTTGAGTTTGGGCAAGGGCACAGGGGCCCCATGATCCCCTATTGCCCGGGGGCCCCATGAGTTGTCAGTCCGCCCCTGTGCTGGGGGGGTTTATGGCTGGAGAAAAAAATGCCAAAAGCCAAAAACAGCCGCTGTAAAAACGTCCAGTGTGCATGAGGACTTAGAGGAGCCCATTCACACCTGGACATTGCGTTCATGTGCTGGAAATGCGTTTACTGTGTGTTGCCAACACACCTGTTACGTTCCATTGCTGTTCACCTTGAATAGCCCCCAATGTCCTTAGAGCCCGTTCACACTACAAACTGCACATCTCTTGTGCATTTTTTCTTTGCACATTTAGGGCTGCTTCACACTAAAGAAACGCAGTCCCGATGCATTAATAATATAATAATAATTGCGGATGCGTTTCCGCATGCACGTTTTTAACACATTCCGGTACATTTTTGATGCGTTCCAGTGCGTTTATGCATTCCAGTTCATTTTCCCCCCTCTCTTTTTCAATTTAAATAGGGACATGTGCATTTCAGTGCATTTTTGGTGCGTTCCAGTGCGTTTTTTATGCGTTTTACCACATTCCAGTACAGTTCTGTGCAGAGAAAATGCAGCCTCTTCTACTTTTTTTTCTGCAACCGTTATGCGCTAGAACTACAAACACTAATGTGAACTATGCCCTTAACAAACATATAACCAACTTTCTGTTCAGTTTGGATGCAGAAAAAAAGCAACTGAAACGCATGTAGTGTGAACTGGCCCTTAGGCCCCATTCATACCTGAGCGCTTTGTAGCTCAGGGAGAAGAAAATCAATATTCCTCTATGGAGATGGTTCACATTTCCACTCCAAGTCGCCTGGAACAGAACTCCTGAAGCTCAGTTTTGGAGCTACGTTTGTAGCTTCATTTGGGCAGATTGATGCATTTTTGGTTTTCGTCCTCATAGAAATACATGGAAACACGCAAACTGACCAAGAGTGTTTTTCTGGCATGGCAAAACATGACAATTGATGTCACAGATTAAATTTTTCCTTGACGAACACAAAAACACCAGAACTCCAAAAGCCCAAAAACACCTGAACAAACAACGCACAAACGTTCGCAAACGCGCATAAAATGTGCAACAAAATGCACAAAAATGCTACGCTCAAGTGTGAATGGGGCCTAACATGCAGTTGACGTGCATTTGTCCTGGGAGGTCACGTCCTTCTTTCATTCTTTGGACTTCTATGTGCACTGTGATGCGTTTCAGTGCGTTTGCGTACGTTTTGTGCATGTGCAATGCAGAAAAATGCAGCATGCTCTGCTTTTTTTTACTGCACTGGTGTGAACTATGGCCATAGGATAGTCTGGAATTTGGACTGTCTATTCAGTTGGAAAAATGCATCCCACTGCACCTGGTGGGAAAGGGTCCTAAGCCTGGGTTCACACAGGCATGCACATTCCCAACCCACAGGCAAAACATAGAACATTTTAGTAGATAAGCAGGGTGCCATTAGGGCTGTATCAAAAACGCATGTAGTGTTGTATCCCAATGGCCCTAGTTTACACCGATGCAGTCAGTTCCCAGTGCAGAAAAAAAGTAGAACATGCTGCATTTTTTTCTGCCCAGAACTGTACTAAAAAAAAAAAAAATCTCAATTCGTGTAAATTAATTGGTTTACGTGAAAGTTATAGCGTCTACAAATTGCAGTATATACACTGGATATAACGGGACTGAGGCGGGCATTCTGACACTGGGGGGAACTGAGCTGGTGTCACTCACATCCCCAGTGACACCAGTACAGTGATCAGTGCTAATAAAAAGCACTGACACTGTACTGATGGCACTTAGCAGGAAGGGGTTAACATCCGGGGCGATCAAAGGGTTAACTGTGTGCTGTTTTACTGTAAGCTGTGTGTGCACTTTACACTATAAGCACACTGCTTTGAATGGCTGTGCTATGCAGAGCCATACAAGGCATTGTGCAGGAGCTGACAGAGGAGAGAACTTTATTGTTTACATACTGTACAGTTCTCTCCTCCGTCGGTAATACTCGGTGATCACCGGGTGCCAGCGAGTAATCACCGGCCAGGACCCGTTAATTGACAGCCAAGGCCACGAATGGTGGCGCGGGTAGGGCTCACGCGTGGCTCGTGTATATCCCCTACCCGGAACTGCAAAATCATGTATACATACGTGATTTTGCACACCCTGCCACCCTGTAGCAGTATTTCTGCTATAAAGTGGAGGGGAAGTGGTTGAACTTTTGTTTTGTTTTGCTTATTAATGTTATTACATATTTAACATTTAGTTACACATTTCACATTTTAAAAAAGCACAAAACTGAAAAAAAAAACTCACTTTATATAATTTGTAAATAAATTTGTAATGTCTTGTACCAAAATCATAATTTTAGTGTCATTTTAAACAGGACAAATTACAAAATAAAATGGGCATTTTTTTTTATATGGAGTAACACTATTTATTTTTTAACTAAAGCTAGGAACACAGTCAGTTTTTTTTTTTTCGCTCAACCCAGCAGACTGAACAAAAAAACAAAAAAAAACTGACAGATTGCCATACCAACACAAACAGTGTGCTATTGTATTCTGACCACCAGAACACGATGATCAGCACTTGCACCATTAGCTGGATGTGGGTCGGATACTGGTTCTCCAGCATGCCTGATCGACAGAACTGTTTGTGAGCTCGACTTCTGTATAACAGACAGCTGTGCACACGGACCAAAAGTCAGCCAATTTCTGCTAAACCATTCGGCCAATTTTTTGGCCCATGTCTACAAGGCTTTACATTGGTCAAAAAAAAAAGAAAAAAGGCATTTTGTTTAGTTTTGTTACATTTAATATTTCTAAGGATTACAGACAAAAACTGTTGCAAGACAATAATTATGAAGAAAAGCCTTGTTTGTCCTTAAAAAAACCCAATATATGTTTTACTATACAGGTGAAACTTGAAAAATTAGAATATCGTGCAAAAGTTCATTTATTTCAGTAATGTAACTTAAAAGGTGAAACTAATATATGAGATAGACTCATTACATGCAAAGCAAGATAGTTCAAGCCGTGATTTGTCATAATTGTGATGATTATGGCTTATAGCTCCTGAAAACCCCAAATCCACAATCTCAGAAAATTAGAATATTACATGCAATCAATAAAACAAGGATTGTACATAGAACAATATCGGACCTCTGAAAAGTATAAGCATGCATATGTACTCAGTACTTGGTTTGGGCCCCTTTTGCAGCAATTACTGCCTCAATGTGGCGTGGCATGGAAGTTATCAGCCTGTGGCACTGCTGAGGTGTTATGTAAGACCAGGATGCTTCAATAGTGGCCTTCAGCTCTTCTGCATTGTTCGGTCTCATGTCTCTCATCTTTCTCTTGGCAATGCCGCATAGATTCTCTATGGGGTTCAGGTCAGGCGAGTTTGCTGGCCAATCAAGCACAGTAATCCCACGGTCATTGAACCAGGTTTTGGTGCTTTTGGCAGTGTGGGCAGGTGCCAAGTTCTGCTGGAAAATGAAGTCAGCATCCCCATAAAGCTCATCTGTGGAAGGAAGCATGAAGTGCTCCAAAATCTCCTGGTAGACGGCTGTGTTGACCCTGGACTTAATGAAGCACAGTGGACCAACACCAGCAGATGACATGGCTCCCCAAATCCACACAGACTGTGGAAACTTCACACTGGACTTCAAGCATCTTGCAGTGTGTGCCTCTCCATTCTTCCTCCATACTCTGGGTCCTTGGTTTCCAAATGAGATGCAAAAGTTGCTCTCATCAGAAAAGAGGACTTTGGATCACTGAGCCACAGACAAGGTCTGTTTTTCTTTAGCCCAGGTAAGATGCTTCTGACATTGTTTGTTGTTCAGGAGTGGCTTGAGAAGAGGAATACAACATTTGAAGCCCATGTCCAGGATCCGTCTGTGTGTGGTGGCTCTTGATGCACTGACTCCAGCCTCAGTCCACTCCTTGTGAAAGTCCCCAACACGTTTGAATGGCCTTTTCCTGACAATCCTCTCCAGGCTGTGATCATCCCTGCTGCTTGTGCACCTTTTTCTTCCACACTTTTCCCTTCCACATAACTTTCTATTAATGTACTTTGATACAGCACTTTTGGAACATCCAACTTCTTTCGCAATTACTTTTTGAGGCTTTCCCTCCTTATGGAGGGTGTCAGTGATGGTTTTCTGCACAACTGTCAGGTCAGCAGTCTTTCCCATGATTGTGATTCCTACTGAACCAGACTGGGAGACCATTTAATGGCTCAGGAACCCTTTGCAGGTGTTATGGCTTAATTAGCTGATTAGAGTGGGACACTTTGAGCCGAGAATATTGCACCTTTTCACAATATTCTAATTTTCTGAGATTGTGGATTTGGGGTTTTCATGAGCTGTAAGCCATAATCATCACAATTATGACAAATTACGGCTTGAACTATCTTGCTTTGCATGTAATGAGTCTATCTCATATATTAGTTTCACCTTTTAAGTTGCATTACTGAAATTAACTTTTGCACGATATTCTAATTTTTTGAGTTTCACCTGTATATTAACTTGTTATCTTAACCTCCCTGGCGGTATTCCCGCTCGAGGTAAAGTTTCAGTATCACAAGCAGTAACCCAAGCTACACTCGGGCTTACCATGCGCTGTTGCTCAGGGATTCCCTGCAGCGCTTACTTTGTCCCTTGCTCCCACGATGTCCCTCCTACAGTGTCCCTGGCAATGTAATCCGGCGGATGCCAGCATCTGTCATCTGGGTCCGTCCTCTGCGAACGTCAGGACGTACGGGGGACAGAACAGTGGGAAATTTGAAAATGACAAAAAGTGACATTCACAAAAATCACTAAAATCACATAGTAAAACATTACTATATCAAAGCATTTCACATACATTTTGTCCCTAGTGCTTTGTCCTGCTCCCTGCCTGCATTTTTACTGTTCTTTCTACCTGGAAACTGAAAAAAGTCCATGGAATCCAAAAAGCATCCCTTTAGGTCAAAAGCGGTTTTAGACCAGCTAGAGAACAGTGATAGTAAATTAGAACCACTTGCAGAATTGAGTGATAATGATTTGTGGGGAAATTCATCATCAGACACTGAAAACGATTTTGCGACTTTGCTCAGCGATGCGCGAACTTGGCGCTATATTTCACATTTCAGTGTTTTTGGTTTGATGATATTATTGAATTAAATTTATTATTATATTATTTTTTATGATTATTTATTAAATTATAATTTATGATTTCGTGTTTCAAGTTTTATCCTACCCGGGATGTTTATTAGACTCTTGTTCGGACAGATTTCAAATGACAGGCCTACAATATAAAACTCCAAATTTCCATGCAAAATAATGGCACCGCTTTCAGCACCAAACATCTGAAATAATCATACTGCCAGGGAGGTTAAGTAGTGACAAAGTTGTTGCCCAATAAACAGGTACATAGCAGAAAAGGAAACCTTTTTCTGGTCCATAAGGAGTGAACAGGTGTGAGAGGTGAAGTGGGTAAAGGATTTTTAAAAGCTGGAGTTGGGCTTTAAAGTAAACATATGCATTGCAGCCAACCTTTGGCCCAAGATGGCTATGAATGCGTCCCAACAGTAAACTTGCTTAAAAATTTTTATTTTTTTATTTTTTGTAAAAATGCGTTTACACTTTGAGAATACTTGCAGCTGAAAATAAAATTTGACAGTGTCGTTTTCCTGGATTTATACATTTTATCTTCCCAAAGAAAAATATCCCACTCTTCACAATCACACCTTACCAGTACCTATCTTTGTGAGCTACTATCCTCAGGGATGAAGCACACGAAGGGCAAATTTAATCTCCTTTTGTTTTCTGCATGTGCCCCCTTAAACTGTATACCAGACCTAAAGGAATTTAGGGGGGGGGCATGCTGTTTTTCTTTTGTGTGGGGTCCCCCTTGATATCAATACATCAATACCAGACCCTTATCAAAAAATGGGTCTGGTGTGTATTTTTAGGGGGAACCCCATTAAAATCTATATTAGTCTGTCATTTAAAATGGGGGTCTGGTGTGGATGAAGGTAATCCCCAGTCATTTGTTTACAAACAGAAGTTTTAAAAGCTGTAATTCAACCAGTTATGGACCACGCACTGTGCATAAATGTTGACAGTGCAGGCCTGCTGCACTGGATCACATACATTTTTATTTATTTCATGTATTATATAGGGCAGTCAATTTATATATATATATTGCACTTTCACATCTGTCCCTAACCCCCAAGGAGCGTACAATCTAAGGCTAAGGCCCTAATCTAAGGCCCTAACTCACATACACATACTAGGACCAATTTAGACAGGAGCCAATTAACCTACCAGCATGTCTTTGGAGTGTGGGAGGAAACCAGAGTACCCAGAGGAAACCCATGCAGGCACAGGGAGAACATGCAAACTCCAGGCAGGTGGTGCTGTGGTTGGGATTCAAACTGATGACCCTAGTACTGCCAGGTGGAAGTGCTAACCATTTAGCCACTGTGCTACCCATGAATGCGATCCAGCATTTCTGGGTAGAAAGCACGTGTGCAGGGGCGGACTGACCATTTGGAAACTCGGGCACTGCCCGAGGCCCCGGGGTCAGTAGTGGGCCCCATGAGATGCCCCTGGTACATTTTTCATAGGCTTTTTTGAGTTTGGGCAAGGACACAGGGGCCCCATGATCCCCTATTGCCCGGGGGCCCCATGAGTTGTCAGTCCACCCCTGCACTTGTGCATGCCCACCGTCCCAGCTTCGCTGTCATTTTGATACAGTACAAGCCTATCAGCAGGTCCCGGCCTATGATTTATGACCCTGACCAGCTGATCGGTGCAGTGAATGATGGAAGAGTGCTCTGTTGGTAAACTAGACAGAGCTCTCTACAGACAGCAGAGGTGTTCCATTTTTTTCTCCCTGCAAAGCAGGGAGTAAAAACTGACACGTTGCTTAGTAAAAGCACCACACAGTAAACACATTAAACATTGTTAGGCACACCATTAAGCCTATGATTGCCCCTTGTTAACCTCTTCCCAGCAAAGTGTTAATTAGTGTCAGATTGCTCGCTGCTCTATCACAGTCCCACTATCAGTCACTGATCACTGCCATTATTAGTATAAAAAAATAAATACAAATTCCAGTATATTGGCTAAATGGTTAGCAGTTGTGCCTGGTAGTACTAGGGTCTTGGTTCAAATCATAGCCACAGCAGCACCTGCCTAGAGTATGCATGTTCTCCCTGTGCCTGCGTGGGTTTACTCTGGTTTCCTCCCACACTCCAAAGACATGCTGGCAGGTTAATTAGATCCTGTCTAATTTGGCCCTAGTAAGTGTATGTATGAATGTGCGTTAGGGATCTTAGATTGTACAACCCTTGAGGGTTAGGTACTGATGTGAATGTACAATATATATATATGTAAAAGCGCTGCGTAAGTTGACAGCGCTATACAAGTACCTGAAATAATAAACAGTATATATCCTATAGTTTGTAGACACTATAACTTTCGTGCAATTCAATAATATACGCCTATTGGGATTTTTTTTACCAAAGACATGTAGCAGTATACTTTTTGATCGAAATTTATGAAGACTTTTTTTTTATTTATTTTTTTATTAGATATGTTTTAAAGCAGAAAGTAAGAAATATTGGGTTTTACTTTTTCAAAATGTTCAGTCTTTTTTCATTTATATAGTAAAAGATACACCAAGTGGTGATCAAATACCACCAAAAGAAAGCTTTATTTGTGTGAAAAAAATTAGATAAATTTCATCTGGGTACAGCATTGCATGACTGCACAATTGCCAGTGAAAGCAATGAAGTGCTGAATAGCAAAAACTGGCCTGGTCACGAAGGGGATAAAAACTTCTGGAGCTTAAGTGGTTAAGGGCACTTTGCATTTTTTTCTTTGTAGAGTATAAGACAGTTTTGCTGTAGTAGGTTGTATACATCGTACAGATGCATCGCTTTACAGGCAGGTTAAAGGCACTCCCCAGGCATGTTATTTAATGGAATTTGAAATTTTTAATGTTGACCATAAAGAATTATTAAAAACACTGATCTCTGCCACATAGAGTTTAAAAAAAATTGTTTTCATTTTGGTACATGTCCCCCCAGCACAGTTGACAGCCCCCTTTACCATTTGTTTAACAATCCCTAGCCTGTTAGCATAGAAAATGGACATTAATGTTTTTTTTAAATTTGGGTTCGTATTCGACACTTGAACTTTAGTCATGCTCATGAACCGAACCCAGATACATTTTGCCAATCCCCAATTTTAACAGCCAAGCAACTAGTATTTTTATTTAGTTACATATGTACACAAAAACACAATCTCCTTTCAAAGATATGTACTATACCACTCTTATTTTGCACAGTGCACCTACTCTGTTACCATTAAAGGTTGTGATCATTGGATAGACAAAATGGAACTTGGTGGGGTGGCATCATTACTCCGCTTACTTGTATGCAGTTCAGTGCCAGAGTTCAGCTTGGATGTGTGAATTGAATATCTCTCACCACTAGGACCTTTCATCTGTCACCCAGTGCTCTACTCTGTTCTCAGTCACACATTTCTATAATGGCCTGGATGACTGACATCAAGTAGAATTTAAATATCGCTCTGTCTAGTCTTAGTGGCTGAATCCAAAACACAAGTTATTTTGCCTTCATTCATTCTTTTATCAGGAGACAAGTATCTTTCTTGTCCATTATTATCTCAGTTGGCAAATATTTGATTCCCTAGTGTACTGTATTAGGGCCAGTTCACACTACATGCATTTCAGTTGCTTTTTTTCTGCATCCAAAACACACAGAAAGTAGGTTACATGGTTGTCAATGTCATAGCTCACATCAGTGCTTGCAGTTCCAGTGCGTTCCCGTTGTAAAAAAAAAAAGTAGAAAAGGCTGCATTTTTCCTGCACAGAACTGTACTGGAACGTGGTAAAATACATCAAGAATGCACATGTTCATATTTAAATTGATGAAAAAGAGAGGGAAAAGTATGAACTGGAAAGCATCAAAAACGCACCGGAATGCGTAAAAATGCATCAATAACTCATATGCGGAAACATCAAAAACGCATCCGGACTGCATTTCAATGGTGTGAACTGGCCCTTAGAGAATTTATACTCATTAAAGTGAATTTCAGGGCAAAAGAAATAAAATCATACTAAGTTCATCTCTACAATACATGCACATTGTGATATGATTTTTTTCTCTTTAAAGATCCTTGAAGATCCTTTTTGCATATTTCATGGTCCAGCTGCCATCAACATAGCAACGATTGATGTCATGCAGTGCAGCGCATAGGGGGAGGGCACTGTACAGCCATGCTAACTCAGCATCACCAAGGCTGTACACTACACCCCAGCCCATCCACTTTCTCATATCAATGTCACTAGTCCTGGTGGGGCACAGATCACGGTAATCACTGTAGTAGTGGCAACTCAGGTATAAGATGTAGATATTTACATTGTCCCAAGCTGGACCAATGTAACTATGCAATAAAGACTAGACCTAGATTTCAGCTTTAAAATGCTGAAAGTACAAAAAACACCCACAGATCCTGCCAGAAATTTAGTGTACTCTTAAATTCCTTTAGTGATCTGCCTCCTGGGGGAGATCCCCATTTACCAGGCAAGAGATTATGGGAGACTTGCTTTTATTACTGCAGCAGAATTTTGAGCAATGATGCCTTCCTCCATTGTACTAGTGTACCTCTTTATTAGGTGCTTTCCCAATACGGAAGTAAATTTCCTCCTCAGGGCAATGAAATCACAGGGGGAAGGGACATCTTCCCGGTTTGGGGTTCTGCTGTGAACTCTACCCAGGGTGAATTGGTCTAGCCTTTTTTGCTGCAAGCTGCCTGCCGCCCTATAGCAGAAATACTGCTGCAGGGCTGCGCAAAATCATGTATATATACGTGATTTGCATTTCTGGGTAGGAAGCGCGCATGCGCAGTGCCCTACCCACACTGCCATTGGCTGCTAGGCATGTCAATCACCAGGTCCCGGCCGGAGATTCCCCATCGGCACCCGGCGATCACTGTGTAAAGCTGAGAGTGGAGAGACCTGTGTGTAAACAACACAGGTCTCTTCAGCCAGCAAGGACATGCTACTTTGTATTTGTTCTGCACATCAGAGAAATACAAAGTAGCATGTCTCCCAAGTAAAACACACACAGCACATGATGTAAAATACAGCACAGTAGTTAACCCCTTCCTGCCCAGTGTCATTAGTACAGTGTCAGTGCTTTTTATTAGCACTGATTACTGTATTAGTGTTATTGGGATGTCATTGGAAATTAGTCAGTTCCTACCTAGTGTCAGAATTCCCGCCGCAGTACCGCAATCCTGCTGTAAGTCGCTGATCACTACCATTACTACTATAAAATATGTAATAAATACAAATTCCAGTATATATACCGCCATTTTTAGACGCTATAGATGTCATGTAAACCAATTAATTTACACATATTGGGATTTTTTTTAGCAAAGGCATGTAGCAGAATACATTTTGGCCTAAATTTATGACAAAATTTGATTTTTAAAATTTTTTTATTGGATATATTTTATAGCAAAAAGTCAAAAATATTGGGGTTTTTTTTCAAAATTGTTGGATTTTTTTTGTTTATAGCACAAAAATTAAAATATGCAGAGGTGATCAAAAGAAAGCTCTATTTTTAAGGGAAAAAAAGGACATTAATTTCATTTATGTACAGTGTTGCATGACCACACAATTGTCAGTTAACCTCCCTAGCGGTATGATTATTTCAGATTTTTGGTGCTGAAAGCGGTACCATTATTTTGCATAGAAATATGTAGTTTTTTTATTGTAGGCTGTAATTTTTAGGAATAACTCACTGAAATCTGTCCGAACAAGAGTCTATTAAACATCCCGGGTATGATAAAATTTGAAACACGAAATCATAAATTATAATTTAATAAATAATCATAAAAAATAATAATATAATAATAATAAATTTAATTCAATAATATAATCAAACCAAAAACACTTAAATTTGAAATAGAGTGCCAACTTCGCACATTGCTGAGGTTAGTCACAAAATCGTTTTCAGTGTCTGATGACGAATTTCTCCACGAATCATTATCACTCAATTCTGCAAGTGGTTCTGATTTACTATCACTGTTCACTAGCTGGTCTAAAACCACTTTTGACCTAAAGGGACGCTTTTTGGACGCCATGGACTTTTCTCAGTTTCCAGGCAGAAAGAACAGACAAAATGCAGGCAGGGCACAGGACAAAGCACTAGGGACAAAATGTATGTGAAATGGATTGAAACAGCAATGTTTTACTATGTAAAATTTGTGTGGAAAAAAATGAATTTTTTTTTAATTTTCAAATTTCCCGCCGCCGCCGGCAGCGCCCGTACGTCCCGACGTCACAGGGACCGGAACACAGAAGCCGGATGCCGGCATCGGCCGGAGGAGATGGCCGGGGACGTTGCAGGGGACACATCGCGGGAGCGCAGGACAAGGTAAGCTCTGCAGGGACTCCCAATGCAGCGCCGCATGGTAAGCCCGAGTGTAGCTCTGGGTTACTGCTTTTGGTACTGACATTTTACCCCGAGCTACACTCGGGAATACCGCTAGGGAGGTTAAAGTAACACAGTGCCGTTTCGCAAAAAATGACCTGGTCAGGAAGGGGGGTAAATCCTCTGGAGGGTAAGTGGTTAAGATTTACATGAACCAGTTTGCTCTTTTTTACTCATAATTTCCATTCAGATCCCAGCAAAGTTTTAGCCCCCCAGTCTATAGCTCTTTCTCTGCCTTATCTCACTAACTATGCCAGTTCAGTTACCATTGCTGTGTACATTTGTTTGTTTTTTGGGGTTTTTTTTTTCACTGTCTCATTTTAACTTGCCGCTAAAACTGTGTATTAGTACTGCTCGGACCTTGAAGAAGAGGGTACACCCCAAAAGCTTGTCCTGAAAAATTGTTAGTGCAAATAAAAAAAATATCATGGACGGTACTCAATTGTTTCTGACATAAGTGCATTAATACGGCTTCAATCATCTCAAGCTTAGCTTAGGTTTGAAATTAAGGAAAACATTTGATTGGATGCTGTGGACAATGCAGGCATATTTCAGTTTGAATATCTCACTCACTCAGTTTCCTGGATAGCAACAAATGAATATCAAAACAAAATAGGGATCCTTATGAGAATCTACTCTGTTCCGTCATCTGCATTTTTTCTAAATCTCTCAATTATTTGTGCACCTAACCCCTAGTAAAGTGTGTGTGTGCGTGTGCATGGAGGGATTCAATAAAGCATTAACACTGCTTTTCTGATGGCAACACCTGTGACATAATGTCGACCAGTGACACATCTCCCACCCCATTCAGATGCCAGCTGGGAAATTCCACTGCCATCAGGTAAATGGCAATGGCCATAATTGATCAATGAGAGCAGCCAGCATCCTGACAGCATCAGGATGTAGCTGACAGCATCCTAGCAACCCATGATGCTTGCAGTGTGGCAGGGGCTGAACATGCACTGGTGCAATATGGACACTCTGGTCTCCGTGTAATACTCCTCCATGCCAATCTGTCACAAGTGCAAAGCTGCAATGCAGGCAGCTTAAAGTGTTAATTTCAATAATACAACAATAGTACACTGATGCCACAATTCAAATGACTGTCTACAACATTGTATGAATTCCACAGATACATTTGTGTCTTTACTGCAGCATTAAGGGGTTAGGTTGGCAGATGATAAGAAGTTCACAATAACTGTGGATTGCACTGATTTTCCCAAAGCAATCAATCAGCTTCACCTTCAGTCAAATAATGAAATATCAAAGGGTCACTATAGAGTCGGCCAACATATTACAAATAATTTGCTTGCATATAGATGCTGTCAGGTCAAATCACCATACTTGGGAACTTTCCAAAGTTGGTGAGCAGCACGCTGTGTCACAAACTAGACGATTGTTTAATTGCCATGACAAGGAGCAAAGAGATCCTCCAGTTCCAATACAACCTCCCAGTATGTTTCCAAAATTGAAGAGATTAAAAAAAAAATTTATATTTTATATATATATATATATATATATATATATATATATATAATTATGTCCATATATATTTGGACACAGGCACGATTTTAGTTTTGTTTCCAGGTATTTACCAAAACATATTCATCCTCCCTTTTTCAAGGGACCAACATTAATTTGACAGTTGAATCAAAAGCCATTTCATGGCCAGGTGTGGGCTACTCCTTTATTATTTCTTCATCAATTAGGAAGGTAAAAAGTCTGGAGTTGATTCTAAGTGTGGTATTTGCATTTGGAATCTATTGCTGTGAACCTACATCATGTGTTCAAAGGAGCTGTACATGCAAGTGAAACAGGCCATTGTAAGGTTTCAAAAACTAAACAAATCCATCAGAGAGATAGCAGCAACATTAGAAGTGGCCAAATCAACAGTTTAGAACATTCTAAGGAAAGAAGAATGCACTGGTGAATTCAGCAACAAAAAAAGGCATGGATGTCCATGGAAGACAACAGTGGTGGATGATTGCAGGATCCTCTCTATAGTGAAGAAAAACCCATTCACAACATCCAGACAAGTGAAGGATACTCTCCAGGAGGTGGACGTATCATTGTCAAAGTCTACAATCAAGAGACGACTTCACAAGAGCAAATACAGAGGGTTCACCACAAGGTGCAAACCATTCATAAGCCTGAAGAATATAAAGGCCAGATGAGACTTTGCCAAAAAACATCTAAAAAGCCAGATCAGTTCTGGAAAAGCATTTTTTAGACGGATGAAACTAAGATTAATCTGTACCAGAATGACAGGAAGAAAAAAGTGTGGAGAAGGCTTGGAACAGCTCATGATCCAAAGCACACAACGTCATCTGTAAAACATGGTGGAGGCAGTGTGATGGCATGGGAATGCATGGCTTACAGTGGCACTGGGATATTGGTGTTTATTGATGATGTGACAGAAGACAGAAACAACCAGATGAACTCTGCAGTGTTTAGAGATATACTGTCAACCCAGATTCAGCCAACTGCAGCAAAGTTGATTGGACGGCACTTCACAGTATAGATGGACAATGATCCAAAACACACTGCAAAAGCAACCCAGGAGCTTTTGAAGGAAAAAAAGTGGAATGTTCTGCAATGGCCGAGTCAATCACCTGATCTCAGCCCAACTGAGCATGCATTTCTCTTGCTGAAGGCAAAACGAAAGGCAGAAAGATCCACAAACAAAAAAACAACTGAAGACAGCTGTAGTTAGAGCCTGGCACAGCGGCAGAAAGGAGGAAATCCAGTCTTTGGTAATGTCCATGCGTTCCACACTTCAGGCAGTCACTGCCAGTAATGGATTCTCAACAAAATATTCAATATGAACATTTTATTTATGATTATATTCATTTGTCCAGTTACATTTGAGCCCCTGAAAATGGAAGGGCTGTGTATAAAAATGGTTGCAGTTCTTAAAAATTGTACTTGATATCTATATTCAACCCCTTGAATTAAAGCTGAAAGTCTGCACTTCAAATTCATTTTGATTGTCTCTTTTTAATTTATTCTGGAGGCATACAGAGTCGAAAGTATAAATTGTGCCTGTGTCCAACTGTGTGTATATGCTGTGTATGTATGTATGTATATATATATATATATATATATATATATATATATATGTGTGTGTGTGTGTGTGTGCATATATATATATATATATATACATATATATGTGTGTGTGTGTATATGTACATATTATATAGATAGATATAGAGGTGTAGGTGTAGAGATTGATGCTGTTCTTGTCAAAAGTGTTGTACAGTTAAGCAGATATCTGATTTTCTTTTTTTTTTGCTTTTTCCATAAAGTTTATTAATAAACTCAGAGCATACAAAATGTACAGGTAATACAAGGTATCAGTCGGAAATACAATAGGAGGTAATGCACATACAGCGAACAAAAAGATACATAGCAATGCATAGACAAAGAATCAGACGTAAGCCATCCCAGGGGAAAGAAAACAGGGGAAAAATGAGAACATGCTAGCGAAGGAACATTAAAGGCATATCTGGTCTCAAGCCCTTATTCAGCATATTGGAATCACAGCACTGGCAGGGTCAATGATATATAACCTCAGTTACCGTGCAGCAGCAAAGAGCAGGGCCAGTGAGTCAAAGGTATGCGTTGGAAATATATACAGTAGGTGTAGAGGGGGGGGTGCAAGGGCAAATTTAAGAAAGGAAAAGATCTCATTTTATTACCTGGCCTTTCATATCCCTTTCTCTTGCTCCATGAGATAGGTGAGAAATGATAATAGAACAAATAATAGGTGTAGCCTACCAAAAAAGGTGCGAATGTGAAATTTCACCTGTCAATGAGAAAAGACAGAATCCTCAGCAAAAGATTGCAAACCACACTTCAACTACTTTTACGTGAGTAATTTTAAAAGTACATTATAGAAAAAACATGAGCATAATGCGCTCTCAGCAGTGGTGGGAAAAATTCATCTGTATGGAGCTGATCAGTTTTCAAATGACAATATCAAAATTTATTAGAAATAGTAAACAAAACATGTGGCGATTTCAGAATCAATTGCTCCATTGGTAGATAGACTCAGATTATCAAAATTATGCTTTTAAAAAAACAGATTGGCATGTGTATGGTCAGCATTAGGTTCCCTTAAAGAGTAACTCCACTTTCGTGAGAAAAACACTTCCCTTCTGGGTGATCTGTGTACATTGTAGGAATTTTAATAAACTTTGTTGCAGATTCCTATCTTTTGATATCCTGAAGAATGAGCTGTTTTTTTGTCCATGTGGAAAGTGACTCTAATGGAAGTGATGTCATAATGATCAATCAGCTGCTGAACCAGCAGGACTCTAATGAGGAAAAATTGCAGGGTCTGCATCCCTTTAGATGTGATTTCCTATTGATAATATCTCAGAGGATTCCTGAAATATGATTTGAATCTTAGTGAAGACTTCTGGGAAAATCAACAAGCCAATCACACAAGCAGGAAATGATATTCCTGGGGGGTGTTCTGTACACATTCGGTGTACAGAACACCTACAGGTAGCCATATTGCATTGCATTTTACAGAAAAATTACAGTGCTGCAGATTGAAAAGGAAAGGTAATTTTAATAACATTCAATTACAATATGACTTGTGTCACTGTTGCATATGCTATATTTTTGTTTTTATTTGCTACTTTTTTCACACGAAAGTGGAGTTACCCTTTAAGGGCTTGCTCCCACCAGCAGCATGCTGATGCTCTGTAATCAGTGCATTGCACTATAATTTTCTTTTCAGTGCTTTGAGTTGCCATGAGAAGGAACAAGGCTTTTTTGCATTTTCCATGTGCTGGAACTGTGTAAGCTGCCCAATGCACTTCACGTTATCCAGTGTAAATGGGCAAATATGGGAACAGTTTCAGGAACCAAACCAACAAACTGCTAGACCAGAGGCTGAAGAAAATAGACTAAGCTATGTCACCCATGTCAGTGTAGGAATAGGAGCTTCTTTACATGAATGTCACTTGTGAATCTCTTTTCAGAGGGCTGTTTATCAGCAGATGCCAGACATTCAGCAGGCAAAATTGTGCTGAAGGCCCATATTTTTTATTTTTATTTTTTGCAAAGGGGATTTTGAATAAGAATGCACTGCCACAACTGTGCACCAGGAGCTTGACTGGCAGTTGCAGTGCAGCCAGCCCTATTTAATGAATAAATTTCATTTGGTGGCTGTACTGCTTGCTGAATGTGATCTGTTTTATATGTTGTGCCACACTGTGACCACTGTGATAGCTGAAAGTCATGTTAATACCGACAGTACGCAAATATGTAGCCTCTTGGCGGCTGAGCCTTGACACCAAGCGGCCGCATATCTGCGTACCAAAGGTGAACAAACGTGCCGAGAGAGTGCACGCTTCCAGCACATTTACCAGTGCCTCACGAAAAGGTCCCGATCACTACTTGCGAATCGGCACCTTTCTGATCATGTGACGCTGTGGCAGTCAATCACGCCTAAAAGTAGATCTAAACTCTAACTCGTAGGCATTTAGCTTACTGAAGCACTGTGTATCACATAGGAGTGTAATGTTTTTATCTTACCATAAAATACTGTTTTCACCTTTTTAATGATGCATACACTGGGGCAAGAGAATTGGCTACAAGTGCTTAAAGTTGCTGCTTTTAGCTCCTTCATGGTCATGCTCTATGCTGACATAACTGAATGATAGACACACCCCTCTGCCAAAGTGTCCTCACTCAGACTCGTATTACAGAGGAAGAATGGGATGTGTTACTAAGTGCTGATTACTGAGTTCACTGGGTCTTACTCTATTTCTCCAAGATCAATTTGGCTCAGGGGCGGACTGACAACTCATGGGGCCCCCGGGCAATAGGGGATCATGGGGCCCCTGTGTCCTTGCCCAAACTCAAAAAAGCCTATGAAAAAGGTACCAGGGGCATCTCATGGGGCCCCCTACTGACCCCAGGCCCTCGGGCAGTGCCCGAGTTTCCAAATGGTCAGTCTGCCCCTGATTTGGCTTATAGGGCGGCACAAATTTATATACATTGAATATATATATATATATATATATATATATATATATATATATTTATTGTGATTGAATATGACCCTGGTGTATTTGTTGCACCATTTACTTAGATGCACATATAGTTTATGAGGAAATTAATGTACAAAATTATGATAGGAACAGTTAGTACAATTTTTTTAATGATTTTAGTATATTTTAGCACAAGTAATGTAAAAGGCAAACAGTGTGGAGGTAAAAAGGCAAAACAAAAATGTACTAAAACATCACCAGAAGAACTAAGTGCAGTTAGCAAGAGGGCAACATCTAAGCACGTGCTTCCATAAGGTTCTGTGTGTCAGATGAATTCCTTCTGCTGTGTTCTATGCTTTGATTTGATTATTTCAACTGTGTTTATATGGGAAAGACAATTGTTACAATGTAGGTTTATTGCATTGTGTCCTGGGTTGACCTGTTGGGCTGGTGGTTCCTGAGAAGGAAGTGTTAACACTGTTGGTCAGGTTTTCCACCTCTTTTCAGGAAGTTTAACCCCCATTACAGATTAATTAGTGCACTTAGAGGGCCGGCTAAAGGATATACTACCATAAATGTAGCTGTTATGCTGTCAGAATGTACCACCCTTTTGGGGGAGCACAGTTGGGGTTCCCAGTGGGTATGCAACCTGGGATCTACATGGACATATACTACCTTAACAGGACCCTGTTATGGATTATTGCTACCTCATTTTAATTACTGCCAATTATGGACTTTGCACTAAAAAGCACTTTTTCCATAGATATACTGTCTAATTCAGGTATTACTGCCTCATGGGCACTACTTTGGGGCACTTGGAGAACTGTGTACAGGAAAGTATGTGAAAAATGTTTCTGAGAACTCTTTTCCTTGTTACCTTCAACTACTTCAGTAAAATATCTTCATTGTTCATCTAATTTGCTTGGTCTGAAGACTCTAATGGGGTGCATGTAAGGCGTATCAAAGAACAGGGTTTAGAACAGGGAACTGGGAAGGTTAGAGAAGATACAGTACAGATGTCTAATGAGCAGAAAGCTGTCCTGAGGAGGCTATGTAGCTATTGCGAATCCCTATTGTATTTGTGTCAATTGCTAAAGCAGCTATCCAGCCAGGAAACTGGTGACATGGCAGGGGTGATGGATGCTCTGGTAATGAAGGGGTGTAATGTTTGGCCCCTTCACTAGTAACCAGTTCTCTATATATTGGGAATGACTTCATAGTATAGAGTGCTAAGGGACCTAGCTAGGAGTCACAGAGAGAGATGTAGAGGGGGGCCAGGAGGAGAACAAGCACAGTGTAAGAAAGTATGTTTCTTGTATCCATTAGTAACATACAGAACATTGTCACTGAGAGTGAGGTGACATGACTGCTGTACTGACTCAGAAATGCTGCACACCTGGAGGGAGAGGAGTACACTAACAGAAGTTGTGTCTACTGTGCTTTAGTGTCAACAGTATAAGAAGTATGGCCATGGATTACAATGTGTTAACGGTGCAAGGTGTCAAAAAATAGGAATAGTGCTACTCCTCAAATTGTGCAAACTGCAAATATGTGCAAACATACAGTCTAGATGTATGAATATATATATATATATATATATACATACAGTTGTGTTCAAAATAATAGCAGTCAGACATCACTAACCTGATCAATCACTGTTTTTGGTAGAAATGATATTTCTACATGGCAAATAATTTACTAGCAGGTGTAGTAGAGTAATAGAAATCCAACAGACCCAACGGTCATGACATGCATGCTGCTGATTTTGTGTAATTGAATCACTAATTGAAAAGGGCATGTTCAAAATAATAGCAGTGTGGAGTTCTATTAGTGAGGTAATTCATTCTTTGAAAAACAGGTGGCATTTATTGCCCTTATTTAAGGAGGGAAAGCAGCAAATGTTGTACATGCTGGTTACAGTGCATTTCTCTCTGAAATTCTGAGGAAAATGGGTCGTTACAGACATTGTTCAGAAGAACAGCGTACCTTGATTAAAAAGTTGATTGGAGAGGGGAAAACATATAAAGAAGTACAGAAAATGATAGGCTGCTTAGCTAAAATGATCGCAAATGCTTTAAAATGGCAACCAAAACCTGAAAGACGTGGAAGAAAGCGAAAAACTACCATTCGAATGGATAGAAGAATAGCCAAAATGGCAAGGACTCAGCCAACAATCAGCTCCAGGAAGATCAAAGAAGGTGTAAAGTTATCTGTGAGTACTGTTACAATTAGAAGACGCCTATGTGAAGCCAAGCTATCTGCAAGAAGCCCCCGCAAAGTCCCACTGTTGAAAAAAAGACATGTGCTGAAGAGGTTACAATTTGCCAAAGAGCACATTGACTGGCCTAAAGAAAAATGGCGCAACATTTTGTGGACTGATGAAAGTAAGATTGTTCTTTTTGGGTCTAGTGGCCGGAGACAGTTTGTCAGACGACCCACAAACACTGAATTCAAGCCACAGTACACTGTGAAGACAGTGAAGCATGGTTGCGCAAGCATCATGATATGGGGATGTTTCTCATACTGCGGTGTTGGGCCTATTTATCGCATACCAGGGATCATGGATCAGTTTGAATACATCAGAATACTTGAAGAGGTCATGCTGCCTTATGCTGAAGAGGAAATGCCCTTGAAATGGGTGTTCCAAAAAGACAACGACCCCAAACACACCAGTAAACGTGCAACATTTTGGTTCCAGACCAATAAGATTGACGTTATGGAGTGACCAGCCCAATCTCCGGATCTTAATCCAATAGAAAACTTGTGGGGTGACATCAAAAATGCAGTTTCTGAGGCAAAACTAAGAAATAGAGAAGAACTGTGGAATGTAGTCCAATCATCCTGAGCTGGAATACCTGTTCACAGGTGCCAGAAGTTGGTTGACTCCATGCAACACAGATGTACAGCAGTTCTCAGAAACAGTGCTTATACAACTAAATATTAATTAAGTGATTCAAAGGAAAGCAAAATCTTCAAACATTTTTCAGTTTATATAGTGAATGTTTGAGTTTGTAAAGCAGAATACAAACACTGCTATTTTTTTTAACAGTCTAATATCCACTTTTCTTAATTTTTTTTTAGAGGAACAACACAAATTTGATATATTTTTCTTCATGTTTTGATTTGGAATAGAATGTGAAGTGTTCCCAATGCATTTGTGTGCATGGAAATAAAAGCTATTAGAAGGATTTTGAGCTTTATTGACTTTTTTCAACACACTGCTATTATTTTGAACACAACTGTGTGTGTATACAGTTGCAAGAAAAAGTATGTGAACCCCTTGGGATTACGTGGAGTTTTGCATGAATTGGGCATAAAATGTGCTCTGAACGTCATCTAAGTCACAACAATAGAAGAACACAGTCTGCTGAACATAATACTACACAAACATTAGATGTTGCCATGGTTTAATTGCACATAACATGTAAACATTCACAGTGCAGGGAGGAAAAAGTATGTGAACCTTTGGACTTAATAACTGGTTGACCCTCCTTTGGCAGCAATAACCTCAACCAAACGTTTCCTGTAGTTAAATACAGCAAAAAGTTGCAGCGCTTGAGTATATAATAAAGGGAATTACCATATATATAGCAGAATTAAAAGAAAAAACATTCATTTTATGACATGCACCAGATCCAACGTTCATAAATTAATGTAAACAATGGTCAGGTAAGTAATAAAGATTGAATTGTGGATATAGCGAGCGCTCAGAAAAACCAGCTGCTGGAACACTTCAAGGGATCACTAAACCTCATAACAGAGACATTGTACATATATATAGTGCAGTGCTGAAATGTGATAAAATTAGTGTAAATTCATAGAGTCTTTCTTGTGACAATAAAACCAAATATGTGCAGGTCTTCTCCTCATTAGGTGACTGGAAAATAGCAAGATTGCGCACTCACCGACCGCACATTTTAAATGCGCCTGTGTATGATATAATCCAAAAGACCAGCCAGGTATGCAGCTCCAGAAACCACACGGATCCTCCCTCTCCAACACTGACATCCGCCTTGGGTGTAGCAATATCTCTAGATCCAGAAGCCCTCTTGCCTCAGATAGATAGACAGGGATCCCCCTTCTGGTTCCAGACACCCCAAGAATGGAAGATGTATATCTGCACCCTCCAACAGGAGAGTCAAGAAAAAAGGGGGAACGCCAATAGTGTGGTAGTTTCAAAACTTTATTGGAGCAATAATGCCTGGGTCATATGCACATACACATCCATCCTGTTGGAGGGTGCAGATATACATCTTCCATTCTTGGGGTGTCTGGAACCAGAAGGGGGATCCCTGTCTATCTATCTGAGGCAAGAGGGCTTCTGGATCTAGAGATATTGCTACACCCAAGGTGGATGTCAGTGTTGGAGAGGGAGGATCCGTGTGGTTTCTGGAGCTGCATACCTGGCTGGTCTTTTGGATTATATCATACACAGGCGCATTTAAAATGTGCGGTCGGTGAGTGCGCAATCTTGCTATTTTCCAGTCACCTAATGAGGAGAAGACCTGCACATATTTGGTTTTATTGTCACAAGAAAGACTCTATGAATTTACACTAATTTTATCACATTTCAGCGCTGCACTATATATATGTACAAAGTAATAAAGATTCATCCAACTAATCAAAGTGCCTATAGTGATAGGGATGTTAGAGTCATAAGTTTTGGGGGTGTATCCAAGTGACAAGCAAATCCGTGACTTCCGTGATAGGAGAATAGCTGTAAAATGCACTAACCAGATAGCGCAAGTAAACGCGCATTGGAGTATAATGACCTACTCCTGGTCACAGCCAAATGGTCCTCAGCGTAAAGCCCTCAGGAACACCAGTGCACCACTCTTGCGTCTCCTACCACCAGGGGGAGTGCGCCTCTTTACAGTAACACGAAATAGCCTTATATCCTCTATCGCCAGGATTGGTGTGCTTTCATATCAGGAGATCATCTCAGGGACTCGGCAATAAGACCCAAAAGAAAGAAATCTTGATAGTGTAGTATTTTTATTCAAAAGGTAAAAGCAAGTAGCACACTTACATGGTAATGTCCAAAAAAGCTGATTCACAGAATCCAAAAAGATGGCCGAAAGTCAGATGCATGAACCAAATTTCACATCAGTTTTCATGCATGTTTCAATGATTTGTATACACACTGTAGATTCCTTCCTGACGGCCTTGTAGATATAGAAGTAGAGCTCATGGCCCACGTTGAAGCAGATGCGCTCGCTGTTGCCAGACTGGTCGTTGACGTTGACAAAGCAGACCCGCACCGGGTTGGAGCCCTGCGAGTTGAAGGGGACGCGGTTGGGGCGGCTGTACTCGGAGTGTGAGAGGAGCTTGTAGTTTTTCCTGTAGTTGCAGATCAGACCCGCACAACGATCTGGAGCAATTTTGGACCACTCCTCTTCACAAAACTGTTTCAGTGTAGCAATATTCTTGGGATGTCTGGTGTGAATCGCTCTCTTAAGGTCATGCCACAGCATTTCAATCGGGTTGAGGTCAGGACTCTGACTGGGCCACTCCAGAAGGCGTATTCTGTGCTGTTGCAGCCATTGTTTTGTTGAATTACTTGTATGCTTTGGGTCATTGTCCTATTGCATCACCCATCCTCTGCGGAGCTTCAGTTGGCGGACAGATGGTCGTACGTTTTCCTGCAAAATGTCTTGATAAACTCTGGAATTCATTTTCCCATCAATGACAACAATCCGTCCAGGCCCTAAGGCAGCAAAGCAGCCCCGAACCATGATGCTCCCTCCACCATGTTTTACAGTGGAGATGAGGTTTTGATGTTGGTGTGCTGTGCCTTTTTTTCTCCACACATAGTGTTGTGTGTTCTTCCCAAACAACTCAATCTTGGTTTCATCTGTCCACAGTATATTTTGCCAGTAGTGCTGTGGAACATCCAGGTGCTCTTTTGCAAACTTCAAACGTGCTGCAATATTCTTTTTGGACAGCAATGGCTTCCTCCGTGGTGTCCTCCCATGTACTCCATTCTTGTTTAATGTTTTCCTTATTGTAGATGTGTCAACAAAAATGTTAGCATGTGCCAGATATTTCTGTACGTCTTTAGCTGACACTCTGGGATTCTTCTTTACCTCATGCAGCATTCTGCGCTGTGCTCTTGCAGTCATTTTTACAGGACGACCAAGCCTAGGGAGAGTAGCAACAGTGCTAAACTTTCTCCATTTGTAGACAGTCTGTCTTACCATGGACACATGAACATCAAGGCTTTTGGAGATACTTTTGTAATCCTTTCCAGCTTCATGCAAGTCAACAATTCTTGATCGTAGGTCTTCTGAGAGCTCTTTTCTGCGAGGCATGGTTCACATCAGACAGTGCTTCTTGAAACCAGTAAACCCAAAACAGGTGTGTGTTTTTTAAGAACAGGACAGCTGTCAGCAACACATCCAATATCATCACACTGATTGGAGTCAAGGTTGGCTCACTCCTGGCTCCAATTAGCTCTGGGAGAAGTCATTAAGCTAGGGCCTCACATACTTTTTCCTCCCTGCACTGTGAATGTTTACATGTTATGTGCAATTAAACCATGGCAACATCTAATGTTTGTGTAGTATTATGTTCAGCAGACTGTGTTCTTCTATTGTTGTGACTTAGATGACGTTCAGAGCACATTTTATGCCCAATTCATGCAAAACTCCACGTAATTCCAAGGGGTTCACATACTTTTTCTTGCAACTGTGTATGTATATATATATATATATATATATATATATATATATATATATATACCCCTCTGTAAAATGCTATATATTATATGTGTGAACATAATATATAGGTTTCTAATGACAAATACATTTGACTTAAGAAACATGTGTATATATAGAAAAATTCTGTGCAAATCAATCTGTGATCTCTATATAACATAAGTGGGTGACACCACTCTTTTAAATTGTGCTTCTGAGATGTCACCTTGTCACACAGGCCTCTGGGTGAGACCATTGTTCAGGACCACCATCAGGAAACCAACCCTGAGATGCAGCCTTCACTGAAGTACATGTTTGTAGAAGGGAAATGATTGCTAAGAGATCAACAACAATAAGATACAACAAAGAATGGTAAAAGGTGAAAATAGTTGTATATTTAAAAAATGACAATGGTCTTTGATACATAGTGCTTTGCAGACTAACTGTCATTCATCTAGGGTTTAAATTTACTTTGGAGTTTGTTTAGTACAAACAATACAGCCCAATGTATTACAAGAAGTATAATTTATCATTTTTGGTTTTATATTGTTATCTGATAGCTCTACATAACCATGAATATTTACCTTGAAGCATTGCATCTGTGACCAAGACCTACCTTTTAAACAAACCTTGGAATACTCCTAAAAATGACACATGATGTGTTCTACTTGTCTTGTATATGTTATATGGAGCTAGGAAAATAAGACGATAAGCCCCTTTCACCGGGCAGAACATACTTCACCCAACTCCTGGCAGTGATCCAGCACATGTATTTCATGTTGCGTTTCCTCCAGTCGAGCTCAAGTAATGGACCATAAAAGTACAAAGGGCTAATTGTTTGAATGGTGAAAAATCTCAATAGCAGCAATTCCCACAGCCGATGCTTGGTTCAAACAAGGTGATAGCCCCGATTCCTTTCTGGATCACGTTATGTATATTTATTTGGCATCAGTCGATTTGCATCTACATTTGTTATATAATATCAACTTCATTTTGAATTTTTCAAATAGATACGTTTTTTTTTTATTACCAATAAATGCCAGAAAATTCATGACCCGTCAGTTATTTGACATACTCTTCAAATATAAATGATATTGTATTTTATGTAAACTTTGGTATGGCTTTGTACTCTTACTTTTTTCTTTTCAACAATTTGTTGAAAACATAATTTAAAGATACAATCTAGTCTGTACTGAACATTAAACCTTGAAATGCCATACAGGTAGTCTCGACGGACTGACCATTTGAGCACTCGGGCACTGCCCGAGGGCCCGGGGTCAGTAGGGGTCCCCATGAAATGTCCCTGGTACCTTTTTTATAGGCTTTTTTGAGTGTGGGCAAGGACACAGGGGCCCCATGATCCCCTATTGCCCGGGGGCCCCATGAATTGTCAGTCCGCCCCTGCAGGTAGTACAACCTACCTGCTGAGTAAATCAGTTCTCATTCAGATAATGCAGTACTGCACCACTCCAGTCTGGTTCCCTTTTGGCTGTAATCTGGGTATCCTGGAGCACAGAAGCTGGTGATGCTTGAACACCCATGCAAATCTTATTGCTATCTTTCATGTACGGAAAAGATGATGTTAAAAACAATATCAGAAAGATTTTTCTCACAACCAGAATCAGGTTCAAACGTGACTAGGAAGTTTAAATATGATGGCTGTTGCAGGAAACAATCATAAGGCACAGACTTCAGTTAGTGTCCTCCTACTGCTCTTCTGTTGCTTTTGTATATACTGTATGTGTGTTTTTATTTTGCAGAGAATTGGCTGAACTTTGTTTAAAGTAATTTGAAAACATTTTCTGATTTAGCACAGTTGCTGTGTTTACTGGATAGCATTAGTAGCTCACTAAACGCTTTTATTTTTTTGCCTGAAATTAATGTTTAAATGTATTACATTTCCTTTGCAGATATGAATAAAAATTTAACGTAAATAAATGATATGCAATTTGATTTTACTTGTTAAAGTTTTGTGTTATTGCTGTTTTTGCAACTCCATGTCTTTGTTTTTTTTATAGATGGTATATAGCCTTTTCCTAAGGCCCCATTCACATATCGGGTAGTGGGAAGCCCTGAGGAAGTCACATATTGATGACGAAATGCATCAAGCAGAACTTCTGTGTGCATCACTTCCGGTCTAGCGTGAAACGCACGCTGAGGAGTCAGCAGTTTCCAAATGATCTGAAGACATTGCCCTTGCATTCATATATTTTTTTATGGGCATAATTTTTGTATGTAACATATTTTTTACAATAAACAGCCAGTTTTCACACTATGAGAGGATTCCTCTTCTCTTGTTGGATTACATGCCATTTGAGTCATTGCAGTATCGTATGGCCAGCTGGTAGTCGGAAGCCCTCAGGATGTCACGTATTGATGACAAAACGTATCAAGCAGAATTTCCAGGTGCATCACTTCCAGTCTAGCGTGAGATGCACACTGAGGATTTGGCAGCTTCCAAATGATCGGAAGAGAGAGTGCCCTTGCATTCATACATTTTTTATGGGCATCATTTTTGTATGTAACATAATTTTTACAATAAACAACCAGTTTCACACTATGAGAGGATTCCTCTTCTCTTTTTGCATTACATGCCATTTGAAGTATCGTTCACATATCGGGTAGTGGGAAGCCCTGAGGACATAACATATTGATGACGAAACTCATCAAGCAGAACTTCCAGGTGCATCACTTCCGGTTTTGCGTGAAACACACACCGAGGAGTCGGCAGCTTCCAAATGATCAGAAGAGAGTGCCTTTGCATTCATTTTTTATGGGCATCATTTTTGTATGTAACATATTTTGTACAATAAACAACCAGTTTTCACACAGAGGATTTCTCTTCTCTTTTTGAATTACATGCCATTTGAGTCACTGTAGTATCATTTGGCCAGCTGGTAGTGGGACGCCCTGAGGACATCATGTATTGATGGCGAAATGCATCAAGAAGAACTTCCAGGTGCATCACTTCCGGTCTAGTGTGAAACGCACACCGAGGAGTCGGCAGCTTCCAAATGATCAGAAGAGAGTGCCTTTGCATTCATTTTTTATGGGCATAATTTTTGTATGTAACATATTTTTTACAATAAACAACCAGTTTTCACATTATGAGAGGATTTCTTTTCTCTTGTTGGATTACTTGCCATTTGAGTCATTGCAGTATCGTTTGGCCAGCTGGTAGTGGGACACCCTGAGGATGTCACGTATTGATGATGAAACACATCAAGCAGAACTTCCAGGTGCATCACTTCCAGTCTAGCATGAAACGCACAGGAGGATTTGGCAGCTTCCAAATGATCAGAAGAGAGATTCCCCTTGCATTCATATATTTTTTATGGAACTCATTTTTCTATGCAACATATTTTTTACAATAAACAACCAGTTTTCACACTATGAGAGGATTCCTCTTCTCTTTTTGGATTACATGCCATTTGAGTCACTGAAGTATCGTTTGGCCAGCTGGTGAGGAGGTGACAGCAGAATGACGTGCCGAACAGGAGATCTCTCCAGATACTTTGTTGATCACAAAGCACAATGTGACTTTTCTTGTTATATAACAAGGGGTCAGTGCGATCCGGTGAGTGTAGAGTGTTTACAATCACACATGGTGAAATAGCAACCAATGGTTGCAGTGGACCTAAGCACTTGTTTCACTTTCTATGGACTTTCCTTATATATTTTTAGTTGGAATTTGGGCACATATTCTTTGGACTTTGCACTTATAGACTATTATGATATCATGAGGAATACATTTTTTGAATGAACCCATTTATGTATGTATGATTTTTGCACACACTGATAAGAGGTAGCATGCACTATCCATTGTATATGTTTATTAAGATCTTGAAAGATAAGAGATAGCAGCTGCATTCACAAGTTTAGATGGTATTATTTGGCATGGGTAGTTATTGCACATTATAACATGTTTATTGTTTTAAGAAAACAAATAGGAGTCTCTACAACCGTTTTGAAGTCCAGTTCCACCCTCACTCCATAAACCTTTCTACTCCCCTCCTGGAAGCCTTTCCATAGGTATTTTTTATCTCTTAAATGGTGCTTGGTACCATTATACCAGAAGAGGACTGGTGCTTGATCAGAGTAGGTGAGTCTGGAGAGGAGGCAAGTATTGCATTTTTTTAGCCAGTTGGATAGGCTATACACTACCAAAAAAAGTCACCAAAGTCCTACCCTTATCCAGTACTGCCACTGCCCCTCTCCCCTCTCCATTCTCTACATTTGCTACAAACAGCTGGTGATTTCCAGCTCTCAAACTGACAGCTGGGATTTGCTGTGTAAATACAGCAACTGTTACAACTACTTCAGTCATAAACTGGACCTTCTGACAGTGTTTATAAACACTGTTTAGGTGCAGGATTCAGAGATACAAAGTGATATTATTGTTAATTTTCTGCTTACTATGTATTTTACTCCAGTAATCTGCAGATAAAAGGGGTGAGCTACCATCTTCATATGATGTCAGCCTGAGGAGTTGTTTATTTTTAAATAAAATGTGTTCCTTTATAACTCTTTATTAACTCCTGGTTAACCCTAATAAAACCCAATTAACCTCTTTTCCCTTCTCCCCAATTATTTTCCTGCTGATATGTTTATTTCTTTTTTTTCTAACCATTAATATTTAACTTTATTTATTTTCATTCATTTTGTTTGTGAAATTTCTTTCAGTGTTACATACAAACACATACATATAAAAAGCTAAAAAAAAACACCCTTATTTCATTTGGAAATAACTGTGCAATGCTTTGTACAAGAATCACAATTTTAGACAAATTATAGACCAACAGTTTTTTATCTACAGTTTCACTATTTTTTAAACTAACATTGATCATAGTAGAAAAAAGGTGCCTGTTTTTTCTTTTTTTCATGGGATTGCATAAAAAAATAAAATAATTGCCAGACAATATCAACAAAAGAAAGCCTTTTTTATCTTAAATTATGACAAGGTTTTTCATTTTGCCCACTTTAAATCATTAGAAGGGAACTGTCTAGAAGTCATTGCGTCAGCATTACTCTCTGCATCTTTGCATCTTCCAGGACCACCCAATGCCGAAGAAAGGCTGAAGACCTGTGAAGCGGAGGAGGAGGTCCTGTAAATGGCCAGAAGACATCTGAAAAAGTTAAGTAAGGCAAGTATGCTGTAGCATACCAAGAACTGATGTGCATGGGAGCAAGTTTATTTCTTCTTTTACTGTAGATACGTGTTCTTTTCATCACATAGGTATTGTAGTAGTCTGAGACACATTAGTTTGGGTTCATGTACATGAACAATTTGAGGCGCAAAAATCTAATTGCTTTTCCACACCCAGGGAACCAAGCTGGTGCGTACAGCCAGACATAAAAGTGTATAGCTGCATGCACATATGACATATTCTCTGAACACAATACATCATGTGCATGCTCATGTAAACGCCAATGCACAAAGCTTCAGTGTTTACCTGAATATGTGCCACCTGCAGCACCCCAGATGTGGAAAAAAATATGCTGGTGCATATTTGTGCCTCATTATGCTGGTGCATATTTGTGCCTCATTATGCTGGTGCATATTTGTGCCTCATTATGCTGGTGCATATTTGTGTTTCATTATGCTGGTGCATATTTGTGCCTCATATCATCTATGTGCATTAGTCATATAACCACAACATAAAAACTAGAATGTAAGGACCAAAGTGCTATTGTGACAAAATTAAAAAATTTTAGGATCTTACCTAAATATGTTGATATACAGAAGCTTTTTTTATGTGATCTGTCACTGATTTCTTTCCCTCTGTTCCTTGAAAAGGTGATATTGGGTGAAACGAATCAGGCAATAGGAGACGTCTTCATAGTGGGACGTAGAAAGCTCTTCCCCCGAGGCATCTCTGTTCACAATTATAAGATCTGTAAATAGCTGCACATAGGGTTACAGACCTTCTGTGCAGTGAGGAGAGCAATCTTTGCTACCAATACAGACTTTGAAATGAGTGTTATAGAGGAAATGAAGTGGTGTCTGAATTGTCCTCCTATTTGTGCACCATTCAATTATATAACCCTCGTATTATCCTTCACTAAATAGGAAACATTTTAATTGAATGAAGAGTGGAAATGAGGTCCTTTATTTAGGGCTCATACACACTTTTGCTATGCATTGTTTACCAGGCTTTAGAAACTGCATGATAATACATCCTGCTATTACCAAGACAGGATCTGATAGTTTCTAGAAACAATATTAGCTTAAAATGTACCGAAACACAAGAACAAAAATGTAATATGTCGGGGCTTATTGTGGCTTCCTTAGTTTCCTCTTTCCGCTGTTTTTACCATTATTTTCACATGGTAATCCTGCCAGTGACATACTTCCTGTTCTAGGGTGACAACGCTCCCTCAATGTACTGTATCTATAGAGCAACAGCGTTGTCTCCCTAAAACAGGAGGTGTGTTAGAACTACAGGACACCTTCCCCTCCCCTCAGCTCTATAACACAGGGGCAAGGTGTTTTGAAGAGTTGGAAACAATGCTAACTTATAACAGTTAGCAGAGGTAGCATGCACATAGATTTACCAGTTTACAGGGTTTCTGGTAGGGACAACACTTACAGTGGATATAAAAAGTCTACAACCCCTGTTAAAATGTTAGGTTTCTGTGATGTAAAAAAATTAGACAAAGATAAATTATTTCAGAACTTTTTCCACCTTTAATGTGACCTATAAACTGTACAACTCAATTGAAAAACAAACTGAAATCTTTTAGGGGGAGGAGTAAACAAAAAACTAAAATAATGTGGTTGCATAAGTGTGCATACCCTCTTAGAACTGGGGATGTAGCTGTGTTCAGAATTAAAAATGTTAAATAGGAGTCAGTACACACCTGCCATCATTTAAAGTGCCTCTGATTAACCCCAAATAAAGTTCAGCTGTTCTAGTAGGTCTTTCCTGACATTTTCTACAGCGAAAGCCATGGTCTGCAAAAGAGCTTCCAAAGCATCAGAGGGATCTCATTGTTAAACGGTATCAGTCAGGAGAAGGGTACAAAAGAAATTCCAAGGCATTAGATATACCATGGAACACAGTGAAGACAGTCATCATCAAGTGGAGAAAATATGGTGCAACAGTGACATTACCAAGAACTGAACGTCCCTCCAAAATTGATGAAAAGATGAGAAGGAAACTGGTCTGGGAGGCTGCCAAGAGGCCTACAGTAACATTAAAGAAGCTGCAGGAATATCTGGCAAGTACTGGCTGTGTGGTACATGTGACAACAACCTCCTGAATTCTTCATATGTCTGGGCTATGGGGTAGAGTGGCAAAAAGGAAGCCTTTTCTTACGAAGAAAAACATCCAAGCCCGGGTACATTTTGCAAAAACACATCTGAAGTCTCCCAAAAGCATGTGGAAAAATGTGTTCTGGTCTGATGAAACCAAGGTTGAACTTTTTGACCATAATTCCAAAAGATATGTTTGGCGCAAAAACACTGCACATCACCAAAAGAACACCATACCCACTGTGAAGCATGGTGGTGGCAGCATCATGCTTTGGGGCTGTTTTTCCTCAGCTGAAACTGGGGCCTTAGTCAAGGTAGAGGGAATTATGAACAGTTCCAAATACCAGTCAATAGTGGCACAAAACCTTCAGGCTTCTGCTATAAAGCTGAACATGAAGAGGAACTTCATATTTCAGCTTGACAAAAGCATACATCCAAATCAACAAAGGAATGACTTCACCAGAATAAGATTAAAGTTTTGGAATGGCCCAGCCAGAGCCTAGACCTGAATCCGATCAAAAATCTGTGGGGTGATCTGAAGAGGGCTGTGCACAGGAGATGCCCCAACAATCTGACAGATTTGGAGTGTTTTGCAAGGAAGAGTGGGTAAATATTGCCAAATCAAGATGTGCCATGCTGATAGACTCATAGTCAAAAAGACTGAGTGCTGTAATAAAATCAAAAGGTGCTTCAACAAAGTATTAGTTTAAGGGTGTGCACACTTATGCAACCATATTATTATTATACAGGATTTATATAGCACCAACAGTTTGCTCAGCGCTTTACAATATAACGGGAGACAATACAGCAACAATACAGTTCAATACAAGAGGGAAAGGAGGGCCCTGCTCCTTGGAGCTTACAATCTAGGAGATTACTTTAGTATTTTATTTTTTACTTCCCTCCACCTAAAAGATTTCAGTTTGTTGTTCAACTGAGTTGTACAGTTTATAGGTTACATTAAAGGTGGAAAAAGTTCCAAAATTATTTATCTTTGTCTCATTTTTTTTACATCACAGAAACCTGACATTTTAACAGGGGTGTGTAGACTTTTTATATCCACTGTATTCTTTGGAAATATATAACAAGATGATTTTAGAAGACAAGCTAATTGTTAGGTTTTTATACACTTTAACTGCAGTTTTTAGTCAAGCCCTGGTTTACACTGATGCGATTTCAGTTGTGACTTGGGTTTTGCTGAATCACATGACAATTTAAATAACATTGCTTCCAATGGTGCTTGTTCACATTAATGCAGCTGTATTGGACTTCAGGAAATGGTCCTGTGCTACTTTGGTGTGATGAAAACTACATCTAAAACACAACCATAATTGCAGGAAAATCACACTACAGAATTGTAATATCACATCACAGCAGTGTGAACGGAGCCTTAGAAGAGACACCCAGTTGTTGAGAATTAACAAACAATTTAATATTTTATGTATAGAGGGGCAGTTAATGTGCACATCATTGAACAACAATGTAATACTAACAACCCCCCTACATGTGCATTGTATAACATACCTTAGAACGGCTCAAGAAGCTTTTTTCAGCAACAGTTAAAAGAATACAGAACCAAAAAGAAACAAGAAACCTGTGATCTCTAATGTTGAATTTTCGTAATAACTTTTTGGTATTTTTTGTAAAATATCTGTTAAAAATAGTATCAATATTTTTTTTATATATACTCCGAAAGCAAACTGTGCATATATTGCTACTACAATGAAGGAAATGCACAGGAAATAGACAAGGCATTGCTGAATTAGTTTAGTGTAATATTCTGAACTAATTAAAGTGAAGCCTGGGACTCCATTTTCTAAGCAATGCTCAAAATAACTTGTATGACCCCGACAATCAGGGACACACACCAGGGAGTTTCTTCTACAGGAAGCTGTACAGGGAAGAGTAATTAAACACTTGCCTTCCCAGTAGAACAGCAATTACTGGGATGTTGCCATTACTTTTACACCTTGTCCTGTATGTGTAATAAATACAATAAAACAGTCATTTCCATGGGAAAAATGGCATGAAGATGTGTCTTTTTTTTTTTTTTAAGCAAAATTAATTCATGCCCTAAAGCTGAACTGCAGGTAGGCAGATGCATTCAGTTAAAATACATACATGAGAGCTGTATACCTGCCTAAAGATTTGCGTTTCTCTCCATCCAGTTCACAGATTTACACAGCTCTGCCATAAAGCATAACCCTGCCTGGTAGGGCAGCTGCTTTTTCTCTGCTGTACTTAAAGCGGAGATGCAGTTGCACTGTACAAAAAATAAAAGTCAGCAGCTACAAAAACTGTAGCTTCTGACTTTAAAAAACAGACACTCACCTGTCCCAGGATCAGGCGGTGTCCTCCCCCCCAGCTGTCTGGTGTTCCAGGCACCGGCATCTTCAGTGTGGGCACCCGGCTGTGACAGCCGGGTGCCCATTGCGCATGCGCAATCTTCCTGCATAATGGTCCTGTAATCTTCTGGGACCTGTCATGTGTCCCAGAAGACTACAGGGAGGGAGGGTAGGAGGACAACATCCGCTTCCAATTGCCTAGGCGATCGAAGTGGGAGCGGGTTCCTGTCAATTTTGGGTACCTCCCCTCCCCCACTCCCCAAAGGTGCCAATCCTTAATGGGGAGCAGGGGACCAGTCTTTAAACCGGAACTTCCCCTTTTGGGTGGAGCTCTGCTTTAAGTAACCATTACAGGTATTAACCCTCCCCTAGTCTATGACTGGACAGTGAGGGAGAAGCAGACTGCAGAGAGGAGCTCATCTCTCTCACTTGCCTCTCTCCACCTATCAGCATGTCTCTTGTTAGCACATGATCACCACAACACAACTGACTAGCTCCTTGGAACTGGATGACGGAGCTTGGGGGAAGGGTGGCATTTGCCTCTTTAGGCCAGTAGCAATATATGATATGCTGGGCTGGTTTCTGCGAGTGGAAATGTTGAAAGGATAAGCTTACCTTTGTAAAAAAAAATAAATAAATGCACTTTTTTTTTTTGCAGGTAAAAAAATGTGCATTTATTATTTTTTTCACTAGAAGCCTAAAAAGCATTGCACGCGCGATCAGCAAATCGCAGATGCCATGCACGACTCCTGCAGACCTGTCTGTACATTATGTGCTCATACCTTGAATGGGCAAGGTATATATACACAGGAAGAGCGAATGAACTACCACAGCTCTCAACAGCGCCATGGTAGTTCATTGAGAACTACAAGCCGGAAGGCTATCGGGACTTGTAGTTTTTCATTCATAGGATTTTGTGAATGAATGATGTGGCCGGTTGTGAGGAGCCCCGCAAGGCCACATCTATTTTGAATTGAAGAGAAGATCTTCGGACTACTGTCTCAGCGGGGACTCGGGGGGGCGGGGTACAGGGGCAGTTGCAGAGCTAATGCTGGCTATAGACGGTTCGAAAATCAGCTGATTTTTCTTCCGAAAGAGTAATCGGCCGATTTGTGCACTTAGTGGGTTATTTCTTCGGCCGGTTTTTGCGTTTTTTCCACTTTTGGATTATCAGTCATGTTGGAAAATTCGTGGAAAACGACTGATTTTCGCATCAATGATGGCCAAATCGTACAATCATTCTTATGAAAAAAAATATGCGCATGAGCTATGACCTGGAAGGAAGAGAAGTTTTGCCTGTTATATGGGGTGAACTTGATGACTTGGTTGGCCGATTTTCGTAATCGTATCGGTCGAAAAAACGCACAGTTTTCGAGCCGTCTATGGCCTGCTTAACATGTTACACCCTGAATACGGGTGCAACAGGTTAGAAAAGGTGAAATTATCCTTTACCCATTCAGACATTGATTCGATCAGTGACACATGCTGGGCCTCATATATCCTTGTTCAGCCTTGCACTTACAACTTCTGGCGGAGGAAGACCTCTTTCACACAGGCGTTCCGTATGTCCGTTTTTCATCTCTGTTGACAGATACCCATGTATTTCTATGGACTAGTGGATGTAAGCAGATGATCAACCATTTACATCTGTTAATGTCCGTATATGTTAACATCTGTTTTTTTGAACGGAAGAAAACCCTATTTTTCTTCCATAAAAAAACCTGGAACGGACGAAAAACAGATGAAAAATGGATGTAAATGGATGAAAAACGGATGTTAATGGATAAAAACAGTTGAAAAATGGATGTAAATAGATGAAAAACAGATGTTAATGGATAAAAACGGATGAAAAATGGATGTAAATGGATGAAAAACTGATGTTAATGGATAAAAACGGATGAAAAATGGATGAAAAACGGATGTTAATGGATAAAAACAGATGAAAAATGGATGTAAATGGATGAAAAACAGAATGTTAATGGATAAAAACGGATGAAAAATCTTAAGTAAACTGATGAAAAACGAATGTAACTTGATCCGTTTTTTTCTTTGAAAAAAATGTGACTGAACTCATGAAAAAAAACGGAAAGCCCATGTGAAAGGACCCGAAAGTATTCCAGCACCAATTTCCTTTATAGCTCTAAGATCTAATGTGACCGGATAACAGAGAGAGCTTCAAAGAAACCAATGCAGGAAGATGGTAAAATTTGTTTCACATCAAATGTCTGTTTTTCATCTGTCCGTTTACAGATGAAAAACGGACACCCATGTATTTCTATGGACTAGTGGATGTAAACAGATGATCATCTGTTTACATCTGTTAATGTCCGTATCTGTTAACATCGGTTTTCTTGAACGGAAGAAAATCCTATTTTTCTTCCATAAAAAAAACCCAGAACGGACAAAAAACGGATGTAAAATGGATGTAAACAGATGAAAAACGGATGTAAATGGATGAAAACAGATGAAAAATCTTATGTAAACTGATGAAAAATGGATGTAAATTGATCTGTTCTTTCTTTGAAAAAAAGTGACTGAACTGATGAAAAAAACGGAAAGCCTGTGTGAAAGGACCCGAAAGTATTCCAGCACCAACTTCCTTTGTGGCTCTAAGATGTAATGTGACCAGATAACAGAGAGAGCTTCAAAGAAAGCCAATGCAGGAAGATGTTAAAAATTTGTTTCACATCAAATGTGTCCTTTTGCCTCCCTTTCGCCATGCAATTTGTATGGTACACTTTTCTTTAGCACCGAGAAAGCTTTATGTACCATGAAATCACTGTTTTGTTATGTTTTCTCCCAAGTCAGAAGTTTCCAGTTCTCCCCTGCTGCTTGTGCTTCTCCTTCTCCCAGTCTTAGCTCTTCTGCCTCACAAGTAGCAGCTGCATTGTCAGTGTGCTCTGCCTGCTCCTTCAGATGGCTGTTGCTGGGCTACCTATCAGGTCTAACATATAGCCCAATGGCCAACAGAGGAAGCCTGTACTGAAAGCTGACAACACTACTGTTACTGCAGAGACAGTGGCGTGGCGTTGTAAGTCTGAAACAAGACATGCTATTTCTGCGCCAGGATTTCCAAATAAGACACTTAACACATTCACAAAAAAAGACATTTCTAGAGAAAAGTGAATCCAGTGAGGAGTGATGCCAAGCATACAGAAAAATAGATCTGGGTTTTTTATACAGTTTAAAGCAACTGTAGAGAATGCTAATAGGAAGGCACAAACTCAAAAGTGATAAAGTGCAAGCAGTATATCACCCCAAGCTCAGATCCAGAGGTAGGGTAATGTTACCTGGCCCGATACGTCACTCAATAGGCATGCTTAGCTCTCAGGAAGGTGGTGCGTCCCCCGAAATGCGTAAGATGCCTATAGACCTATCAGACCGGGTAACACGATCTTACTACTGGATCTGACCTTGGTGTGATATACTGCTTGCATTTAAGAACTTTTTTGTGTTGTTTTTAATAAAGTGTTTGGTAATGCACTAGGCATTTGCACCTTCCTATTTGTTCTTTCTATAGTTGCATGTTTTGAAAACCCAGTGTGAGGAGGGCTGCAGTGGCGAAGCATTCTGGTTAAATATTTTATGGAAGATCCATATCCAATATCCAGTTTGGAATATACAATATAGATGCAGAAACCTTTTGAGACCTGTTTTTGTCTGTTGTTTTGTACTGTTTAAAGCAAAAACGGAAGTCTCCAATTCAAAAACTGTGAGCAGGTTGGCTCTTTGTTGCAGACAAGACATGCAATATCTCTTCTGCAATAAAATAAACCTACCTGCATGCTTGCACTCTTCTTTAGAATGTACAATGAGCTGCGCATGCACAGCTCAGTTTACATTCTGGCACAGATTCTGTGTGGTGGGATGACTGCACTCCAGCCAATGAGAAGGGCCACCTCCTTGCACCTGGAAGAATCAGGGTAGACAATGAGATACGCAGTCATCCAATGTGTGGGTTGAGAACTTGCAAAACCTCCTGAACACAAACATTCTTCTGCATGATGCCATCTATGGACTGCTTCTATCCAGGAAGAATGATGACGTATATTTAAACAAGGCTGAGCAGTCTTTGGAGCAGGGAAAGAGACATGCATCCTGCATTTCAGAACAAGGCAGCCATGGAGGAGGTACATTTTAAAATATAATAGTTACACTTTATAGTTCTAAATTAGGGTTTTTTTTTGTTTTTTTTTATTTTACACATGCCAATTCTGCTTTTAAAATGGACAAAAGTTATGACACTTCCTATATCATCCAAAACTAGAAAAAACATTTTTGGCTGGTTTTGGGCTTCAAATAGCTTAGTAGATGTAACACATAACTGAAAGGCATTGAATTTGCTAAAGCATATCATAAAAATGCCTTCACCATTTGTTGCATCTCAGTGCTGCTGATCACATGCAGGTCTACATGCACTCCAGTGATAGTTGCATGCCATTTCCCAGGGTGGATTTATGGATGGTGACAATAGACAATGCCTACCTAATGAGTGTTTAAGTGGCCACTTGTAGTCTTCTATGGAAAACCTTGTGACAGTGTGACAATGCAGGAGTATAATTAGGATACAGATAGAGAACATACTTTTATGAAAGCTTCAAAGTTAAACATTTTGAAAATTACTTTTGAAACTAAATTAACAAATTACATTTTCCATGAGATTTTAGTGATTGGGAATATAATAAGTGCTACGATCTTTGTGGCTGAGTTCCTAGGACTCTAAATGCCAAGGCCAAAACAAGCGGGTCCCTCCCTCTTAGATTGGATTTTGTAAAATTTTCTAATATTAACAATACAATAGAAAAAAATGGAAACTCAAAAGCTAATTTAGAAGAAGCCAGGAAGTGGTTGGCCATAGTATATCTATATCTGTAATATCACTATTGGGTGGTCTGACTCTTCACTGCGAGGTCAAACCATTCACACTTTGCCATTGTGCATAGAGCTGATACATGTGCATAAATGTGTGTTGTGTCATATCCTTGTGTTAAGACTGAAGGCAAGGCCAGACATTTGGTACCCAGAATAGAGAATGCACACGGAGACCAATGAATGCAGCAAAGTGTATTAACACAAAAGTTCCAACAAGGTGGTAATAGGATCTGTGTTACACGACCAAGCCCAGTACAGCAGTACAGAAGGTCTTGCAAACACAATCTCAATACAGAAGATACTCTAAACAGCTTACGTTGCTCAGCAACATTTGATGAAGGAGATTGCTGGAAGGTGGTCTGGCAACAAGACACATGAAGATGGGAGGAACTCCTGGATGGAGCCACAGGTGTGTAGTCCATCCTCTGCCCCTCGTTCACTGAAACCTTTCCCTAGGTTAGACATGCTGTCCCTAACCAGTGGGTTCCTGTCACTGACCTAATCACTATGCAAATGCTTGCCAACTGCAGTGGGACAGTGCTATTTATTAGCACTGCCCACAATAAAGATAGCCACCAAGAGGGTTAGGAGGGCCCTGCTCTTTGGAGCTTACAATCCAAGAGGGAGGGGCTAGTGGTACAAAAGGTAATAACTATGTGGGATGGACTGGTAGGAGGAGTAGAAGATTCCATTATTAGCTGAGGGCAGGATAGGCTTCCCTGAAGAGATAGGTTTTCAGAGATCGCCAAAAAGTGAGCAGAGTAGGTGATAGTCTGATAAATTGGGGTAGAGAGTTCCAGAGGATGGGAGAAGCGCTGGAGAAGTCCTGGAGATGAGCATAGGAGAAGGAGACAAGGGAGCTAGAGAGCAGGAGGTCGTACGAGGAGCGGAGAGTACGGTTTGGGTTATATTTGGAGACAAGATTGGTCATGTAATTGGTGGCAGAGTTATAAATGGTCTGATATGTGATGTTTTGAATTTTATCCATTGGGCAATGGGAAGCCAGTGGAGGGATTGGCAGAGAGGGGTGGCAGATATGGAACGGTTAGTAAGGTGGATACGTCTGGCTGCAGCATTCATGAGTGTGCATGGACACATAGGTGAATACAGAGGAGCATTTAGAGGCAGAACAAAAAAAAACAACAACCATCAAACACCTGTAAAATGGGCATTTGGCAGCTGCAGTGTGCATGAGACTCTTTGTTACAACATGGACAGAAATAAAAATCTGATGTAGGTTCTACCCTGTCCTTTCCACTAAAGAAAAATCTTTTTTATTTGTGTGTTGCAGTGGTGAGTTCCCCTTACCTCCTGCGTGCAGGACAGGAAGCAAGGATACATTTCTCTAATGTGACAACCCAACAGGGGTTTTAACCCTTCCCTGCTCCAACCAAAACAAAGGCATACACATTTTTGCTTGAGTTGAAATATACCTTACTGTCAACAACATAGAGACTTCTTTCAAGCACAAGGCTATAGGAACAGCAGTTGTTTTCAGTAAAGAAACAAGTCTTTGTGTTCTGATCCACAATGAAGATGCATATTAACATAAACAACCATAAAGGGAACAAATAAAACCAAATCCCGAAAAAGGAATCTGCAAAAAGTCTGTCTCTTCCTCAACTAATAGAATAAACAAATTTATCATTGTGAACTGGCTAGTAGCTTCTGATTTGGGCATCCAGCTTAGCTCAATGACATATGATGACAAGTTCTGTCAAGCATTTCATTGCTGAGTTTACGAGGGCGCTCAGACCATTTAAAGAACTGGTGTGAACTCAAGAGCAGGGACAAAAAAAAAGTCTGCAACCAAGGACGCTAACTATTCCATGGGAAGAAAGCATTGTTTATCCTAACCATGGCTGCCATTTTTAGATTCTGGTTACTATGGAAACTGCTTATATGTATGAATAATTGAGATTTGAAAAGATACATACTCATTGTTTGGGAGCAATTTCAGGTTTGTGTGGGATTCAGTAGTTTAACTGAAGTTTATAGAGTTGTTTTAAAGCAATAATTCCTACATACTCCTCTCATCCACGAAGGTAAACCTATAATTTTCCTTTATTTAAAAAATGTGACTTTAATATCATGTTAAAAATACATACTTGAAGAGAATTTAATTTTTCTTTAAACTAGAGTTTAGTATGAGTTTAATGGTCAGTTCACATCAGATGCAGTCCGGTGTGGTTTTTTTTCTACATCAAAAACACATGGACAGTAGATTATATGGGTTCCAATGGCATAGCTCACACCAGTGCAGTCAGTTCCAGTGCAGAAAACAAAGTAGGATGCAATAAAAGAGATTTTAGTGAGCGCTACCAAAAAAACAACAAAGAGTATATATATATATATATATATATATATATATGTAAATACATATATACACACATACATACACACATGTATGTATATGTATTCAAATAAATAAGCAGCTGATACACCGAAACCAGATAAAACCTCCAATAGTATATATGTATTCAAATAAGTTGGTTAGCGCTGCACCAACTTATTTGAATACATAGAAAACAAAGTAGAACATGCAGCATTTTTTTCTGCACAGTACTGTACTGCAATGTACCTAAATGTACTGGAACACACACGCTCCAAATTAAGATGAAAAAAAAAAAGGCGGAAAAAACTCCGAAACGCATCAAAAACACAAAAATGTGCCTGCAGAAACACAACCGGACTGCATCCAGACTGCATTTCTGTGGTGTGAACTGGCCCTGAAAGAGACTTCAGCTGTAAGATCCATTCATAAAGCATGAAGGATTGCTCGGCCTATGTCTGTTTGCTATATCTTTAGTGGAACACCGCATTGTAACTGCATCATTAAAGAATTGAAGGGATGTACATGTACACTTAGACTGATGTTGCACGCCAGTGACGGAAAGTAAGATACGTGTTGTTTTCATGTGTCACTCTCTTGCTGGTTGGATAAGCAAGACATCGCTCCCTTGCTGGCAACTTACTTTCTGCATTCAGTTTCTGTCAATTGGGCAACAATTCCCGGCTCATCCAGCCAGTGGCGAAGCAACACATGGAGGCAATATCTTTCCCAGAAGTTCTAAATTTCCTGTTCCTGGCAAGTTTTTACCAGCAACAGGATCACTATTCTGAAATATTTAATTATTAACAGTCCCGGATTTGCTGGGATAGTCCCACTTTTTAGTCAGCTGTCCTGTGACAGCTGTGTCCCAGGCAGTTGTGTACCTGGGGGAGGCCACAGCTCTGTTGGGGGTGCTTTAAGACTTTGCCTCCTTCTATTCTGCATACCAGGGATTTATGTCTTACAGGCCTTTTCTCTGACAGAACACTGCCTCTCCCATTTTCATTATTATTAGAGCACCTTGGCCAATAATGCTTGCAAATACAGTATGTATGCTCTACTGCAGCTACTGGCTCTTCTTCTCCAAAGTTACTCCTAGCCAAGGCAGCAGTGTGCAATGACAGCCATACTGGGTAGGATTCATTTCCTGGACATGTGTCAAGAAGCCGCTTTGATAACAGAAAATGGTACTACGTCTCTAAACAAGATGGCTGCTTGCTGGAAGTCTGCCTGGGCTGCAGGGATCATCTGACTGAGGTTTGTCACTGTAATGCCATGCAAAGCATTTTTGTCATTTTTCAAATGAATAGAAGAGTTGAAGAGATGGGGCAGTGATGAACCTCATCCAATCAGAGAATGCTTTGCATTTATTGAGAGCGGTACCTGCTACAGTGACTTCTAGCTTTCATGTGGACCCAGGTAAAGAATAGACATTTACGGTTTATTTCATTCTGAATTTAAATTTGGACCAATTATGAATTATTTGGAGATTCAGATGTATCTGAACTTCCGAATTACAATAGTAAAGAATTTAAACAAATCACAAATAACTAAATAAAATCGGAAACAAAAATAGAATAAAATAGAATGGAAAATAAAGGAATAGAATAGAAAGAAAATAATAAAGTAAAACAAAATAGAAAATAAAAAATAGAATAAAACATAATAAAAAAATAAAGGAATAGAATAGAAAATAATAGAATAGAAAAGAAAACAATACAAATGAATATAAAGAATATAACCATCTTCCAAAATTTGAATTTCGAATAGAATAAACAATTGAATAGAACAAAATAGAAAGAATATAATTATCTTCTGAAATTAGAATAGAATAAACTACCACAATAGGTGTCACAATATCCAGTAGTAAGGTCAGTGTCAAATGCTATTTTTAAATATTTTTTGCCATGTGTTTGTGGTATAACTGGTGTTTATCACTGTATTCTCTGCAAGAGCTGTTATCAGACTTTAAAGGGAGAGTTCCCCTTTACCAAAAAGCTGCTTATGCAAATAAGGGGTGGTATGTAGATAAAAACAAACTGTGCAGCTCTGACTAAAGTTGAATAATGCCTTAGCTATAGGTGTAGACCATTCACATACCTCCTTAAGTCTGACTGGAAAACTCCCAGGGTGTTGCTAGGTGGGGCCTAGTCATTACTGCTCACCTCCACCATCACAGGAGTAAGCTCTTAGATGCTGAGCTCCGAGCTACTGCATCAGGGGAGAGAAAGAGCATGTGAGAAGCTTTGAAAAAGCTCACTTCTGTGATGGTGGAGGTGAGCAGTAATGACTAGGCCTCACTCAGCAACATCCTAGCAACGTCCTTGGAGTATTCCAGTCAGGAATACAGTGCTGATCTTCTGACTCTGCTGGGCTTAACATTAGTTGCCTTCTCCATTCATAGAACTCATAGTATTCCTTCCCAGAATGCAACATGTCCTGTGATGGGAGGAGGCAGATCCTGTCATTCATCTGTCCATTCTCCATTCACAAGACACTTTGCATTCGGTGTGGTTTGCACATGATGCAGCACAGACATCTGGAAATGGGACACACTTCATTTCAGGACAGCAGGTTTACTGTACAGTGACCCTGTCGGGGTGGAAAAAAATATCAGTGATACCCTGTGAAATAAGCACTTACCTGCCCAGCATGATAAAACTGTGCTCTCTTGAAGAACTCCCAGTGCACTATTCAACGCCTTTGATGTGTGGAATAGCATGTCCTCCCACCAACCCCTGAGTCACCACAGGAAACAATAAGGGTTGGCTGGAGGGACCACAGTGGCCAGCAGGGGGCATGCTATTCCACACACCCAATGGTATGGAATAGCATCAGAGCTCAGAGCTCTGCAAGTTTTAGCATACAGGTAAATATGAAAATATAAAACAAGGTGTAGCGCTAGACAATTATAATCATATATAAACCAAAATATTTAAGCTTATAAGATAATAGGTGACATAGTGCTGACTATAATCAAGTGACTTAGTGGTACCATAAAACAGTGTCACTCTCAAACAATATTATGCATTAATATACATATGATGAAACAAGCATATAAAAGTGGCACCTGTGATAAAGTGCTAACAATGAAATAAAGTGACTTATTGGTGATATAATATGTCACTATATAGTGACCAATGGTGTATAAGGTGCCAGAAAATCAATTAATGATCTTCATATAGTCCAAAAATAAAGTGCATGGGAGATCGTGATGATCTTCAGTAACTTGTGGTCTTATCCTGTGTGATGGTGATGTGGCCAAAACCGTAAAAACTGCGCACTCACCAGATGCGCAATCAGTGTGCACATTTAGAGATAACACTCTCAGTAACCTGGAGGTCCCTTTAAGATGGAAGAGATCTGGTCTGATGTCCCTCACTGCTGAAAACTCCGCTGTCAGCATTGGCACAACTGCTCTGTGGGTGGTGAAAGCTCCACAAGGAGCCCCAGAAAGAGGAGGCCAATAGCGTAATATTGTTTTAAATGTAGGTGGTTTAATCCATATAACAGCAAATGAACAGAGACATAGGGGATAAAACAGCTTGAGCTGACCAGATTCCAAAGATGGCCACCGGGACCTACGTGGTGCCGGCGGCATGATGTCACGACGCTGTAGCTCCTCTCTGACGCGTTTCGTGAAAGGGCATGTATTCATAGGGGGTGTGCATACATCGTGAGATGTCTGGGCATTGCTATAAATAATGTAACTGGCGCATGCGCATTCCACATGCACCATTTTCTTGTAGACCGCAAATCTCCGCTCCAGGCGCCGTTTTGTCATAGGCGACTATCGGCGCATGCGCAAGCACCATTTAAACAGAGTGCGGGATGTAATCCATATCACTTAGATCACCAGGGAATAACATTATATATACAAAGTGCCAACAGATGACCGGATGAGAGGCACCAAAAGAGGTAACCAATTTAGAGTAATTCAGTACAAACTTCTAAATAATTCTCAAATGGTCATTATCGGGCAGGGGTGATTACTGCCCCCCTCTTTATCGTCTATGACCCACACATTTACTAATGCAGGACACAAAAAAGAAGTCTGGAAGTATCATAGCGTTGTCATGGCAGATACCAATGTGTGCTATTTCCAAAATATTAAAGATGTTAATAATAAATAGTGATCCTAGTGATACAGAAATACAGTATAACATTTCATATAACCATATAAATAAACATGTAACAGTACCTATACAGGTCAGGTAAGCCAAAAATCAAAATAACACATGAAGAATCTAAAAATAATCCACTGAAATGGATAGCTTAATATCATATGAATAAAATCAAATTTTAATAGAATAAAATATAGAATAAAATAGGTAAGAACTCTAAAAAATAAACTCCTATAAATGTCCTACAAAATGGATGAAATCCATAAAAATATATGTGTAATTTAAAATTCACAATGACCAAGTTAAGGGAGTAAAAAGCTAAAAGACTGTGAAAAAAAGGGCAATGAAGTCAATACAAAAAGGTTGCAAAGCGCTAAAAAAGAGGATAATCGTTCAAATAGAATATAATAAATATGGAACCCAATAACAGTAAAGGTCTTTAACCACTAGCCTACAGGGCACTTATACCCCCTTCCTGCCCAGGCCAATTTCCAGCTTTCAGCGCTGTCACACTTTGAATGACAATTGCGCGGCCATGCAACACTGTACCTATATGAAATTTTTATCATTTTTATGAGATAGATAGAGCTTTCTTTTGGTGGTATTTAATCACCTCTGGGATTTTTATTTTTTCTTAAACAAACCAAAAACCACTGAAAATTTTGAAAAAAAACCTTTTTTTTCTTAGTTTTTGTTATACAGTTTTGTAAATAAGTGATTTTTCTCCTTCACTGATGTGCGCTAATGAGGCTGCAGTGATGGGCACTGATAGGCTGCACTGATGGACACTGATAGGTGGCACTGATGAGGAGGCACTGGTAGGTTGCACTGATGGGCATTGACAGGCATCACTGATGGGCACTGAAAGGCAGCACTGATACATGACACTGATATATGGCACTGATAGGCAGCACTGACTAGCACTGACTGGCACTCTTAGGCAGCACTGACTGGCACTGTTAGGTGGCACTGACTGGCACTGTTAGGTGGCACTGACTGGCAATGATAGGCGGCACTGACGGGCACTGATAGGCAGCACTGACTGGCACTGATAGGCGGCACTTATGCGCACTGATAGGCGACACTGACTGGCACTGATTGGCATTGATAGGTGGCCCTGATGGGTGACATTGAAAGACAGCTCAGATGGACACAGATATGTGGCATTGATGTGCACTGGTATGCACTGATATGTGGCATTGATGTGGCACTGATGGGCACTGGCACATGGCACTGACTGCTGGCACTGATGGACACTGACAGGTGGCACTTCTGGGGCCACACTGATCATCAGGGCACACTGATCATCAGTGCCCTGATGATCAGTGCACGTGTCCCCTCCGCGGAAAGCCGATTAATGGCTCTCCTCTCTTCTCAAGCTGTCAGCATGACAGCTCGAGAGGAGAGAAATGCCGATAACTGGCATTTCCGTGTTTACATGTGATCAGCTGTGATTGGACACAGCTGATCACATGACCGAGCCGACATCTTCGGCTCTTTCCGTGATCCGCTGTGTCCGAAGGACACAGCGCACTGGCGATCGCCATGCAGCACGCTCCCTGTGCCGCACATGCACAGTGAGAATGGAAGGACGTCATATGACGTCCTATCATCCTATCAGAACGAGAGAACCACCTTGCGCCCATCATTGTACTATATGGCGGGCGGAAGGTGGTTATAAATCCAAAAGGGATCAACATAAACAGCAGAGAATTAACTATTATCAATAGAACAATTGATGTTCATGTCTATGTTTAGTCCCCTGGGGTGCATAGACCCCATCTCAAATATCCACTTGGATTCCATTTGGGATACCGCCCTTCTTTATTTGTACCCCTCCAATGGGTTTTCACTATATCTATCTCTGTGAAAATCAGGGAAGAAGGATCTCTGTTGTGACAGAGTCGGTAGTGCTTCGAAAGTGAATGTTCCTTGTAGCTTCGTTTAACATTGTATACGTGCTCTCGTAGGTGGTCCCTTAGTCTCCTTGTGGTACGTCCCACGTACTGTTTATTGCACGGACATTGTAATAAATAGACTACGTATCTACTATTGCACGATATAAAATTGTCAATATTATAAGTTTTGCCAGTAGTGGAAGAAGTGAAGTTCTCCACCTTCCTTTTTCTGTATTTATTGCATGTGCATATTATACATTTGTTGCATGGGAAAAATCCCACCATATTGTTAAAAAAGGTTATGTTAGAAAGTGGGTTAATAATATTTGGGCTATCCTATTCCTTAAAGGTCTAGCCCTCCTGAATTTAATTTCCGGTTTATCTGGTAATATTTTTGCTCGGACCGGATCCGCCTTAAGGATTTTCCACTTATTATTAATTATTTTCGTGATAGCTTTATGTTGCTTGGAGAATGTTGTGACAAAGGGGCAGATTTTTGTCTCTGCTTAGCATTATTGCTCAATAGTAAATCTCTATTAATATTGGCTACTGATTCCAAAGTGCGTGTAAGTGTGGATTTGTCATATCCCTTTTCAACAAATCTATCTCTTAAAACTGAAGCTTGCAAAAAAAAAGTATCTAATGTAGTACAGTTTCTCCTAAACCTTAGGAACTGGCCCTTTGGAATATTTGAAAGCCATGCTGGGTGGTGGCAACTATTGACAGGAATATAGCTATTTCGATCTGTTGTCTTAAAGAAGGACTTGGTGATAATAGTTCCTCCTTGGTTTACTAGTGTAAGATCCAAAAAAATAATATTTGTCATGCTATATTCGTACGTGAGTTTTATATTCATGGTGTTGTTATTTAATGTGGTAAAAAAATTGATAAGCGCTTGCTCCTCTCCTTTCCAGATTAATAAAATGTCATCAATGTACCTCCATATAAAATTCTACTGCCTCTATTCCATCTGAATGATCAATACTAGTGTAGAGGGATGCAACATCTGCTGTAACCAGGAATGTATTGGGTTCAATAGACAGGTACTTAATATCCTCAAGGACCTGTTTTGTGTCTTTAAGGTAAGACGGTTTTATTCACCAACAGTTGAAGAAAGTGATCTATATATTCCCCTGCTCGAGAGCATAGGGACCCTATTCCGCTAATGATCGGTCTACCTGGGGGATTTGTGGAATTTTTGGGAGAATATACATCACCGGCAATCTAGGGGCTGAAGGACAAAGAAAGTCTCTTTCTTTTTTATAGAGACCTTGTCCTGGTAGCCCTTAGTAAAAATGGTTTTGAGAGATTTTTTTATAAATACTCAAAGGGTCTTTAGATAATGGGTGGTAAGTCTCTGTGTCACTAAGGATATTGTATACCTCCCTTACGTAGTCTTCCTTATTCATGACCACCACTCCCCTACCATTATCTGCAGGGTGTATGACCAAATCCTTTTTATTCAAAATGGAGTCAATGGCTTTCGTGACGTTCTCATGATTTCTATTATTTCTAATTTTAATCGCTTCTAGATCCTTCAAGACTGTGTCTTTAAAGACATTGACATGTCCATATGTCTGCGAGGGAGGATTAACCTCACTGGCGGTATTCCCGAGTGTAGCTCGGGGTAGAGTTTTAGTACCAAAAGCAGTAACCCCGAGCTACACTCGGGCTTACCATGCGGCGCTGCATAGGGAGTCCCTGCAGCACTTACCTTGTCCTTCGCTCCCACGATGTGTCCCCTGAAGCGTCCCCGGCCATCTCCTCCGGCTGATGCCGGCATCCGGCTTCTGTGTTCCGGTCCCAGTGACGTCGGGACGTACGGGCGGCGGCGGGAAATTTGAAAGTTTTAAAAAATGTCATTTTTCACTGTAAAACATTGCTGTTTCAACCCATTTCACATACATATTGTCCCTAGTGCTTTGTACTGTGCCCTGCCTACATTTTGTCTGTCTTTCTGCCTGGAAACTTAGAAAAATCCATGGCGTCCAAAAAATGTCCCTTCAGGTCAAAAGCGGTTTTAGACCAGCTAGAGAACAGCGATAGTAAATCAGAACCACTTGCAGAATTGAGTGATAATGATTCGTGGGGGAAATTCGTCATCAGACACTGAAAACGATTTTGCGACTTTGCTCAGCAATGTACGAACTTGGCGCTCTATTTCAAATTTCAGTGTTTTCGGTTTGATTATATTATTGAATTAAATGTATTATTATTATATTATTATTTTTTATGATTATTTATTAAATTATAATTTATGATTTCGTGTTTCAAATTTTATCATACCCGGGATGTTTAATAGACTCTTGTTCGGACAGATTTCAGTGAGTTATTCCTAAAAATTACAGCCTACAATAAAAAAACTACATATTTCCATGCAAAATAATGGTACCGCTTTCAGCACCAAAAATCTGAAATAATCATACCGCCAGGGAGGTTAAACAGGGACGCATTGCGCAAATTGGAGTTTAATGCACTACCTGAGGCATTCCGCATGATGGGATTACTGTGAAAGTATTTGTCATACAAATTTGTGTACATCAATGTGAGTGTTGAACTTATTTAACCTATTATTTGGTGCAAATTTAAGCCCTTTATCTAATAGGTCCAATTCCTGAGATGAAAGCTCCCTTTTACTTAAAGATACCCTTTCCGTTCACATCCTCCTCTTGCCTCCCCTCTTTCCTCTAACTGGGCACTTCTCTTGTGCACCTGTCCTTCTCCTAAAAAATGAACCGGTGTTGTATTGTTAACATGTCGTTCTTCCTGAAAATCGCGATCATTTCTGGATGGCGGATAATTAGGATCATTCCTAGGTGGTGGAACATAATTATTGTTCCTGAACTGCTGTGCCAGAGGTGTAAATCCTGGACTCCTCCAGCTATTATGTCTGAATGCTGTACCTCTATTGACCCTAGGGGGAAGGTGTTGTGAGGATTGTTATTATATCCTTGGTAGTTTACCGGTCTCCTATACTGGTTACCCTTAATTCTATGTTGAGGGTACCACTCATAATTTCTAGAACCAATATTGTCATCTGTCAAGGGCTGTAATGGTTTATACCGGTTCTGAGTACGTACACCATATGTTTCCCTATATTGAGGTCTCATTGGTGAGTTGTTTGGACTGCGTTTTCTAAAACGCTGTTGGTTGGGGCCCATCCAATTATTAGTGTTTCTTTGGGGCCTAGGTAAATATGAAGAAGCTTCTTTCATTGGTGATGAAAAAATTTTCACCCCGTGAATGGGTCCGTTTAATAATCCCCCTCCGAAGCAGAACATACTCACCACCTTTCCTTCTCTTCTCTGCAGTTCTGTTTATTCGCCTGGAGCTAAGAAAAAAACCTAACACTTCTAGGTATGGAGGAGCACATGACTTTTCCGGCCCCCATGTATACTTCACTTCCAGCAGCTGGGGAAGGGACATTAAAGTGAACCTGTTGCTTTGCCCTTCTAGATCAAAGCACATGATCACATTAAAGAATATGTAAACCCAATTATTCACATTCCTGATATGTGCCTGCTGTACCATGTACTTATATGAAAAAGTATCCTGTTCCCTTTGTATTGCTTTCTTTGTGTGAATCCCATTTTTCCTACCAGTCCCTCTGCTTTTCTATTAAAAACTGACCACACTAGGCATGAGAGCACAGCGTGGTTAGTTTTCTGGCTGTGCTATGAACACTAAACAGACTTCTGCTGACATCCCCCCTGCACAGCCAATCAATGGGAAGATCAATGTGCTGCTGCTTCTCCTCCACCACCTAAGATTCTTATGCAGCTGCGAACAGAGGGTATGTGATTAAAAAAGGGGGGGAAAAGGGTATTCATGATGGGGTTTTTTTTATATGTATACACAAATGTTTTGCCTTTCATTTCTATTTTAAACTGAATGGGTTGTTTTATAAAGTGAGGGTTTACATATCATTTATATGTACAGTATCTCACAGAAATGAGTACACCCCTCACATTTTTGTAAATATTTTATTAGATCTTTTCATGTGACAATACTGAAGAAATGACACTTTGTTACAATGTAAATTAGTGAGTGTGCAGCTTGTATAACAGTGTAAATTTGCTGTCCCCTCAAAATAACTCAACACACAGCCATTAATGTCTAAACCACTGGTAACAAAAGTGAGTACACCCCTAAGTGAAAATGTCCAAATTGGGCCTAATTAGCCATTTTCCCTCCCCAGTGTCATGTGACTCGTTAGTGTTACAAGGTCTCAGGTGTGAATGGGGAGCAGGTGTGTTAAATTTGGTGTTATCGCTCTCACTCTCTCATACTGGTCACTGGAAGTTCAACATGGCACCTCATGGCAAAGAACTCTCTGAGGATCTGAAAAAAAAAGAATTGTTGCTCTACATAAAAATGGCCTAGGCTATAAGAAGATTGCCAAGACCCTGAAACTGAGCTGCAGCACGGTGGCCAAGACCATACAGCAATTTAACAGGACAGGTTCCACTCAAAACGGGCCTCGCCATGGTCGACCAAAGAAGTGCTCAGCATCATATCCAGAGGTTGTCTTTTGGAAATAGACATATGAGTGCTGCAGAGGTTGAAGAGGTGGGGGTCAGCCTGTCAGTGCTCAGACCATAAGCTGCACACTGCATCAAATTGGTCTGCATGGCTGTTGTCCCAGAAGGAAGTCTCTTCTAAAGATGATGCACAAGAAAGCTGAAGACAAGCAGACTAAGGCCATGGATCACTGGAACCATGTCCTGTGGTCTGATGAGACCAAGATAAACTGATTTGGTTCAGATGGTGTCAAGCGTGTGTGGTGGACAAGTGTGTCTTGCCTACAGTTAACCATGGTGGTGGGAGTGTCATGGTCTGGGGCTGCAGGAGTGCTGCCAGCACTGGGGAGCTACAGTTCATTGAGGGAACCATGAATGCCAACATGTACTGTGACATACTGAAGCAGAGCATGATCTCCTCCCTTCAGAGACTGGGCCACAGGGCAGTATTCCAATATGATAATGACCCCAAACACACCTCCAAGACGACCACTGCTTTGCTATAGAAGCTGAGGGTAAAGGTGATGGACTGGTCAAGCGTGTCTCCAGACCTAAACCCTATTGAGCATCTGTGGGGCGTCCTCAAACGGAAGGTGGAGAAGTGAAAGGTCTTTAACACCCACCAGCTCTGTGATGTCATCATGGAGGAGTGGAAGAGGACTCCAGTGGCAACCTATGAAGCTCTGGTGAACTCCATGCCCAAGAGGGTTAAGGCAGTGCTGGAAAATAATGGTGGCCACACAAAATATTGACACTTTGGGCCCAATTTGGACATTTTCACTTAGGGGTGTACTCACTTTTAGCGGTTTAGACATTGTGTGTTGAGTTAATTTGAGGGGATAGCACATTTACATTGTTATACAAGCTGTACACTCACTACTTTACATTGTAGCAAAGTGTCATTTCTTCAGTGTTGTCACATGAAAAGATATAATAAATTATTTACAAAAATGTAAGGGGTGGACTCACTTTTGTGAGATACTGTATATAATGTGGCATACAAAAGACAATCATTCCTACTGAGAGCCAGTGGCATTTTTAAAGTGATTGGTAGAAATATGAGACCTTTCATGATTTTGATAGAAGGGTCCATTGGGTAGTAAAGGCAGGACAACAACCTTGTAAACTACACATTAACAACAAAAGTTTTAAAATTCTAAGCAAATAAATTAGATTTTTGGATGCACATTGGCAGCACCCTGAACTTTACCCAGCCCTACTTACAACAAGAGATTGTAGCTTAGCTGACAAAACTCCAATGCAACATTCACTTATAGCAGCCTCACAGGTAAATTCTAATGTGACATTTTACATTGCCTGCAAATATGGGATATTGAGCATGATACAGCAGTAAATGACTTACAAAAGGCCAGGTGATGGAGAGACTTTGTGATACTGTTAATTGTAGACAATTGTCTTGTTCTGTGCAGTGCAAACCTACTAACCCAAATGATTGTAGTAACAAAGATTATCAATTGAAACATTCAGCTTAGCGTAAAAATCAGACGAAAGAACATGCACCCTTTCTTATAATTACTGTAACACATTCCAGGGCATGTTTTATTGACTCATCTTAACAGTCTTCAGGTGGTCAGTCAATCGTCGCTGGAATTTAACAAGGTATGCTTAAATATAGCCCAATAAAACATTTACTATCTTCTCCTCAATGCCAGGTTTGGCCATTTCCTGTTGTAATGTTCCTGACTGCATCACTATTACCTCCATTGTAAAGTGTTTGAACTGTGGATAATGCTAGTTGGATTACTTCACAGAATGACACAACTTACTGTCCACTTTAATTCTAGGTACAGTTCCTTTGCCTGCCAAATGAATCTACTACTGGGTACCTAAATAAAATGTAGGGAATGACCAATATTTGTGATTGATGTATACATTTTGCCTTACCAAAGGTTTAAAGCAGTATTAACCCCAAGAGCAAACATTTATTATAGCAACTTACCAATTTACAAATGTGATGGCTCCATTCGTTTTCTTTTTAGGCTATCTTCTAGTTTCATCTGGTGATCCAGCCAGTAAGTTAGTTGTTTTTCAACAGAACGACAACAGGGGTGCTTACAATAATCAGCTTTTATTTATTTAAAACCTTTATCCAAAAAGGGAAATTGTTTGCTGGAACTGCTTACAAATTGAAGCCAAATTCCAGCCCACATTTTATAAGTGTATCTAAAGCTGCTAGTACATCTAACACTCCCCTCCCTCCTGACAATGCTGCTATTCAAAGGTGCCCCCTGTGCTCACTCATCTGGAGTGGGGGCATTCTAATACAGGAGGTGTGTTACTGGCCACTAAGTAAAAATCGGAGGGGAAAAAGCCTAAAAAAAAAAGAGAAAAATAACGCAGCTACTATATCCAATGATTGGTAAGCTGCAATATAAATTGTTTTGGATTTAATACCATTTAATTGGGGAGGGGGGGGGTATTGCAATGCTTTTAAAATACTATGGTCCTGATTAAAGGTCCTCTAAAGTTCTAACTGCTTGAATTTTGTATAATCTCTCCTTTTGCATGTGAACTTTAGTTTTCTCTCAAAATCCAAAGCATAGCATGTTAACTGCTCTTCACCCCAAAATTTTCTGAATGCCAGTACTTGCATCTGTGTGTGTTGTGATTTGCTGCAGAACATTGCTTATGCATGCTGGAGTGCAATTAATGAATATCAACTTAAAGCAACATACAGTTAGGTCCATATATATTTGGCCAAAAGCACAATTTTAGTTTTTTCAGGTATTTGCCAAAACATATTCAAGTTATATAATGGATATGGGCTGAAAGTGCACATGCTCAGGTTTAATTTGAGGGTATGTACATGCAAATTGGAGGAAGGGTTTAGGAATTACAGCTCTTAAGAGTAGCCATCCCCCCTTTTCAAGGGACCAAAAGCCGTTTCAAAGCCAGGTGTGGGCTACTCCTTCGTTATTTCTTCATCAATTAAGCAGGTAAAAGATCTGGAGTTGATTCTAAGTGTGGTATTTGCATTTGGAATCTATTGCTGTGAACCTACATCATGCGATCATAGGAGCTGTCCATGCAAGTGAAAGGCTTCAAAAACTAAACAAATCCATCAGAGAGATAGCAGCAACATTAGGAGTGGCCAAATCAACAGTTTGGTACATTCTGAGGAAAGAAGAACGCACTGATGAGCTCAGCAACATAAAAAAGGCATGGACATCCATGGAAGACAACAGTGGTGGATGATCGAAGGATCCTCTCTATGGTAAAGAAAAAACCCATTCATAACATCCAGACAAGTGAAGGCCACTCTCCAGGAGGTGAGCATATCATTGTCAAAGTCTACAATCAAGAGAAGACTTCACCAGAGGAAATACAGGGGGTTCACCACAAGGTGCAAAACATTCATAACTCTGAAGAATAGAAAAACCAGATTAGACTTTGCCAAAAAACATCTAAAAAAACCAGACCAGTTCTGTAAAAGCATTCTTTGGACGGATAAAACTAAGATTAATCTGTACCAGAATGACGGAAAGAAAAGTGTGGAGAAAGCTTGGAACAGCTCATGATCCAAAGCACACAACGTCATCTGTAAAACATGGTGGATGCAGCGTGATGGCATGGGAATGCATGGCTTACAGTGGCACTGGGTCATTGGTGTTTATTGATGATGTGACAGAAGATAGAAGCAGCCAAATGAATTCTGTAGTGTTAATAGATACTGTCAGTGAGATACAGCAAAATGCAGCAAAGTTGATTGGACGGCACTTCACAGTACAGATTGACAATGATCCAAAACACACTCCAAAAGCAACCCAGGAGCTTTTGAAGGAAAAGAAGTGGAATACTCTGCAATGGCTGATCTCAACCCAATTCAGCATGTATTTTACTTGCTGAAGGCGAAACTAAAGGCAAAAAGACCCACAAACAAAGAACAACTGAAGACAGCTGCAGTTAGAGCCTGACAAAGCATCAGAAACAAGGAAACCCAGTCTTTGGTAATGTCCATGGGTTCCAGACTTCAGGCAGTCATTGCCAGTAAAGGATTCTCAACAAAAGATTAAAAATAAACATTTTATTTATGATTATATTTATTTGTCCAATTACATTTGAGCCCCTGAAAATGGAGAGACTGTGTATAAAAGTGGTTGCAGTTCTTAAAATTTGTACTTGATTTTTATGTTCAACCCCTCGTATTAAAGCTGAAAGTCTGCACTGCAAATTCATTTGGATTGTTTTGTTTTGATTTATTCTGGTGGCATACAGAGCCAAAAGTATGAAAATTGTGCCTGTGTCCAAATATATATGGACCTAACTGTATATACAGTGCACTGCGTGTTGTGGTGTAAATGAACACTGAGACTTTAGCAATCCGCCCACCTGTATTCAACTGCAGCTGAATTACTGGTTTTGGGTAGGTGCTTTTTTAACATAAACCATAGAACATACTTGATAAATGGCACCATGCCTAAATAACTATCACATACTGAACAACCTATATTTTAGCCATCAGCCTGTTAAAATCTCCTATTTACTGTATGTACTGTATAGCCCCTTTAAAGGTGGTGACACCAAATGAATAGGACACCTCTTCTTTTAAACAGCCTCATGTAAAACCTCATACTGTATCCCCCAACTTTTATTTAGGATGGACATACTATTGCGTGTTCTGCATTCACCAGGATTGATAGAACATGATTTTTAACCCCTTCATGCCGGCGCCTCCCGGCCCTTCAAGGGTTTCAGAAGCCAGGAGGCGGGGTTTAGGGTCATGTGACGCGCCGTCACATGATTGGGACCTTTCCCTGAGTACCGGACATGTGTGCTGGGAGCGTGCAGGGCACACGCTCTCAGCACGTCTTTTTTTAATAGAACGCAAATGTGTGGCCGCTCGGCGTCTAGGCCCAGACGCCGGGAGGCTGCACATTTGCGTTCGGCCGGCCTGAAGAGGTTAATCTATCAAAAATCACTAAAAAGATCTAAATTGTTACCTATACCCCTTCTGTTGCAAAGCAGAAACAATAAATATGCTGTACACTCTGACAATGTGAGCAATATAAAAAGTCAGTGGCCACCCCCTTCCACGACATAATACTGATTGACACCGCATCTTACATTATTCAAGATGAAAAATAAATCCAGACTGCACATTTCTGGATTTTAGAAGCATGCAGAAACCATGAGAGGGTTGTAGTTTTTATCAAAATATAATACATAATATACACTGCTGAAATACAGTCAGGTCCATAAATATTGGGACATCGACACAATTCTAACATTTTTGGCTCTATACACCACCACAATGGATTTGAAATGAAACAAACAAGATGTGCTTTAACTTCAGACTGTTAGCTTTAATTTGAGGGTATTTACATCCAAATTAGGTGAACAGTGTAGGAATTAAAACAGTTTGCATATTTGCCTCCCACTTGTTAAGGGACCAAAAGTAATGGGACAGAATAATAATCATAAATCAAACTTTCACTTTTTAATACTTGGTTGCAAATCCTTTGCAGTCAATTACAGCCTGAAGTCTGGAACGCATAGACATCACCAGACGCTGGGTTTCATCCCTGGTGATGCTCTACTGCAACTGTCTTCAGTTCCTGCTTGTTCTTGGGGCATTTTCCCTTCAGTTTTGTCTTCAGCAAGTGAAATGCATGCTCAATCGGATTCAGGTCAGGTGATTGACTTGGCCATTGCATAACATTCCACTTCTTTCCCTTAAAACTACCACCACCATGCTTCACTGATGAGGTGGTATGCTTAGGATCATGAGCAGTTCCTTTCCTTCTCCATACTCTTCTCTTCCCATCACTCTGGTACAAGTTGATCTTGGTCTCATCTGTCCATAGGATGTTGTTCCAGAACTGTGAAGGCTTTTTTAGATGTCGTTTGGCAAACTCTAATCTGGCCTTCCTGTTTTTGAGGCTCACCAGTGGTTTACATCTTGTGGTGAACCCTCTGTATTCACTCTGGTGAAGTCTTCTCTTGATTGTTGACTTTGATACACATACACCTACCTCCTGGAGAGTGTTCTTAATCTGGCCAACTGTTGTGAAGGGTGTTTTCTTCACCAGGGAAAGAATTCTTTGGTCATCCACCACAGTTGTTTTCCGCGGTCTTCCGGGTCTTTTGGTGTTGCTGAGCTCACCGCCGCGTTCCTTCTTTTTAAGAATTTTCCAAACAGTTGTTTTAGCCACGCCTAATGTTTTTATTATCTCTCTGATGGGTTTGTTATGTTTTTTCAGCCTAATGATGGTTTGCTTCACTGATAGTGACAGCTCTTTGGATCTCATCTTGAGAGTTGACAGCAACAGATTCCAAATGCAAATAGCACACTTAAAATGAACCCTGGACCTTTTATCTGCTCATTGTAATTGGGATAATGAGGGAATAACACACATCTGGCCATGGAACAGCTGAGAAGCCAATTGTCCCATTACTTTTGGTCCCTTAACAAGTGGGAGGCACATATGCAAACTGTTGTAATTCCTACACCGTTCACCTGATGTGGATGTAAATACCCTCAAATTAAAGCTGACAGTCTGCAGTTAAAGCACATCTTGTTCGTTTAATTTCAAATCCATTGTGGTGGTGTATAGAGCCAAAAATGTTAGAATTGTGTCAATGTCCCAATATTTATGGACCTGACTGTAAATGAAAGGAACACTTTTTAATCAAAGTATTAAGTCAATTAAACTCCTGGGATATTGATCTGGTCAGTTAAGTAACAGAGGGCGTTGTTAATCAGTTTCAGCTGCTTTGGTAATGAAATTAGCAACAGGTACACTAGATGGGCAACAATGAGGCGACCCCCAAAACATGAATAGTTTTACAGGTGGAGGCCAATTAAATTTTTTCCCTACTCATCTTTTCTGGCTGTTTTTCACTAGTTTTGCATTTGGCTAGGGTAAGTGTCACTACTGGTAGCAGAGGCGATACCTAGACCCTACAGAGGTTGCACAGGCAGTCCAACTCCTCCAGGATGGCACTTCCATACGTGCCATTGCCAGAAAGTTTGCTGTGTCTCCCAGCACAGTCTCAAGAGCATGGAGGAGATTCCAGGAAACAGGCAGTTACTCTAGAAGAGCTGGACAGGGCCATAGAAGGTCCTTAACTCTTCAGCAGGACCAGTATCTGTTCCTTTGTGCAAGGAGGAACGGGATGAGCACTGCCAGAGCCCTACAAAATGACCTCCAGCAGGCCACTGGTGTGAATTTCTCTGACCAAACAATCAGAAACAGACTTTAAGAGGGTGGCCTGAGGGCCTGGCGTCTTCTAGTGGGCCATGTGCTCACTGCCCTGCACCATAGAGCTCAATTGGCATATTTATGGAGGGATGCACAAACCTCTACAGGCTAGACAATGGCACCCACCCTGACTGCCATTAGGTATCGGGATTAAATCCTTGGTGCTGGTGCAGTGGGTCTTGGGTTCCTCTTGGTGCACGACAATGCCTGGCCTCATGTGGCGAGTATGCAGGTAGTTCCTGGAGGATGAAGGAATTGATACCATTGAATGGCCCCCATGCTTGCCTGACCTAAATCCAATAGAACTCCTCTGGGATATCATGTTTTGTTCCATCCAACGCTGCCAGGTTGCACCTCAGACTGTCCAGGAGCTCAGTGATGCCCTGGTCCAGATCTGGGAGGAAATACAACAGAATACCATCCGTTGTCTCATTAGGAACATAATGAATTCTGCACTCATGTGACCCTTTTTCAGCCAATAGCGGGCTACAGTCGTGTCGGCTGACACCACAGAGCCAGCGGTCCAGGCTCTGAAAAGCAACGTGACGTCATCTGATCTGAGTAAAATGCAGACATGAGGGGCCAGAGCATGCGCAGATGGATCGCAACTTACCCAAGGGTCATAAACCTTTTATAGAAGGTTGAGGACCAGTTATTACCATCCAAAATAATTGGCATAGTTTTCTTTCTCCCCATTCAAGTATACAGAGTAAGTGCATAATTGCATGCTAACATATTGCTTTTCTGGTTATGATTTAATGAACTATGATTAGTACATATAGCGAGTGCACTACAGCATGCTGTATTTGTATTCTGGCTACAACTCATCTATAGCCAGTATCAATTGAATCCAAAGTGTCTTATCGCTACTAGATTGCAATATATGCCATCCCTGGCTCCCTGATGCACCTCCTTGTCTGGACAATAACCCTGGTGTATCCTCTTCCCATCTGATGGATAATTATCATTGTGATCTTATTGTAATTACAACAATTGTAAACTTGTCTATACTCTGATAATGCAGCGCATATATATATATATATATATATATATATATATATATATAGTCTCATTGTATATTTGTAGAAAATATAAACAGCAAAAGTTTGTTCTATTTTTTTATTTTGAGGAAGCAACACACAGGCGTGAAACATGTAGAACCAACTCCATCTGAAATCATATTAGCTCCCAATTGGGATATTATATCTATATTTATTTAACTGTTCAAGGTCATCTCACTCATCAGTATTCTGGTACCTTTTAGTCCATACAGTTGTTGAGGGGCTGTATGATTTCAATCAATTTATTTATATACTGGGTGCAATTTCTTACATTTTCAATTTGTGATATAAAGGTGGTATCACTTTTAGGCAATACTGTTTTGTCCTTTTGTATATGTGATTTTTGCAATAAAGAGAATTAAGATTTTAATTCATATTTGCTTGGTATATGTGCCTACAAAGTCCATTTAGCTTTGACCTCCTTCTCAGTTTCTAGGACGTGGCACAGCTTATGAATGGTTTATCCATAGTACCACCCTATGGATATATGCATTGTTTACAGTGCCCCAGTGAGCGCTGGAGAGGCACGGCCGAGAGTCGTTGACTGACAGTTACAGCTCTGCTCAGAGCAGAGGGGAAGAATCGAGTGATTTGATCGCTCAGTTCCCAGTGCAGAGCCGACTGGGAACAGCAGCAGCTTTGGAGCATCCACCTAGGAGAATATAACTTTTTTTTTTTTAAATCCTTACTTCTCTTTTAAGAAAAGATGTTCCAGACAGAAAAATGCCCTGACTGACCAGACTGAATTATTGTGATGTTATACAAAGCAGGCTGCTAAAAAAAAAAAAAAAGAAAAGATTCCTATTTTGGCATACAGTACAAGACCAAGGCAACATATTTATACAGCATGGGCTAGAGATCCGTACTTTAAGATGACTGGACACTGACAAGGTTTTGGGGACACCCCCTCTATAACCCTACCCCACTTCATGAATCCTCAGTTTTGTAACATGCAAGGGTAAACCAAGGAAAGGGGGGGGCTGTGTCTTGTACTGTACTTCAAAATATTGAATTTAAAGACAAGTCAAAATTCCACAGGATACAGGCAACATTCATTCACCATGGGACGTTCCCCAAGCAATGAGTATGAAGGGTCAGCAACAACTAGGCAAACAGAACAGCCGTAAAAAAAACAGGTTTCAAAAGTCCCACATTTATATTGCTGTCTGAACGTCCAGGCAATGTAGAGACAATTCCTTTCAATTGCAGTACAATATCCTCATTGAGGTAGAACGCCGATACCACCTTTGGAAGAAAAGATGGTCCTATGTGTAAAACAACCTTGTTGTTATGAAGTATGAGGAAATGCTCTTTAGAGAAAGGGCTGCCAGTTTAGAAACATGTCTGACAGATATAACAGCTATCAAAAAGCCTACTTTGCCAGCAAGAACCTTCAGGGGAATATCATATCCCTGATGGGTTCAAAGGGTGGAATCTCAGACTCAGATACAGTATTTCTCTATCCTTTAAGGCCTGTGTTTCAACAGGTATGCGTTAAAGCCAGAGACTGAAAGCAGGATGGAACAGAGGACATTGAGATAGCAGATCTAGCCTATTGGGAAGGTCTAAGTATCTCTGTGTACCCGGTTCTTCTGGGCTAGTTTGGTGCAATTAGATTCACTTTCTTCTCTTGCTGTTTTGTGGAGCAGGTGAAGCAGAATTTGCACTGAACACATAAATTAGCCTGAACCGAGACCAGTGGATTATTAGGGCATCCTAGGCCAGGTCGAGAGAATCCCTGGCTCTGGCAACAGAGGTAGCTTTTGCATCTGGAGGCTAAGATGTCCACACCCAGAATCTCCCATCTTTGGCATATCATATTGGATATATCTGGATGAAGAGACCATTCCTCTTGGTCCAAGCAGTGGCAGCTGAGATAATCTGCCTACCAGGTGTCCATTCCTGGAATGTGTACCACAGCGATCGATGGACAGGGAGCTTATGCCTACACGAGAATCTGGTTTGCTTCCTTCAAGGCAGAGGGAATCCTTGTTTTCCCCTTATAATTGATATATGCCACTGTGGATAGTGATAGTCTATGCTGCAGAGAAATCCTGACTGCTCTGATGTCCAGGATGTTGATGGGGAGCTTGGAACACTCTTTCCCAAGCCTGATAGACTTGTGTCTGTTGTAAGAACTTTCCAGTGATAGGGGAGAAAGAACTTTTGTTAGGGCTAGGGTGGTGATCCATCACGATAAAGAAGTTCTCCTTGGCATGATAGGAGGAATAGTAAGTCAAGGGAAAGAGCCTGCTTTTTCCATGCCAACATGTTTGGAAGATAATTCATGAATGGAACTGGACAAAGGGCACTTCCTTGAAGGAGGTGACCATCAGGCCTAGAACTTTCATGGAGAATCTCACTGTGAGATTTCTCTTGGATCTCAGTTCTCCATCATAAGCTCTTAGAGAAAGAATTTTCTTTTTTTAAAAGAAAGACTTTTGCTTGGGATGTGTCCAAGACCAGACCCAAGTATTCCAGATGGAGAGAAAATTGGAGACTTTATTTTTAAATTGGTCACCCAGCCTAAAGCCTGGTGCAGTTAGATTGTCCTGTGGACATTTTAGGATAACTGACCATGAGATGAGGAGTCCTTCAGAAGAAAGTTGTCTAGATAGTCCAGGACTTGAGAGCTGTGGGTTCTGAGTAGGGCCATCAGAGGTGCTAAAACCCTTACGAATAATTTGGGAGCAGAGGATAGGCCAAAGGGCAGTGTGACAAACAAAGTGATTTCCTGTCACTGCAAAAGTGCAGAAAGCACTGATAGGGTGGTTAAGTGGAAGCAGATGCCAAGTATTCCCCATATCTCACAGAAGCAGTTACGGAGCTTGCAGACTCCATAGGGAATTTTGTAATTTGACAATCTTTTAAAGGTATTTTAGGTCTAAAATAAGGCAGATATCCCCACTGGGCTTTGGTACTGTGAGCAGGTTTGCGTAGAAGCCTTTGAAACTGTCTTGTAGAGGTACTGGCATGACACCACCCTGGGACAAGAGGTGGTTCAGGGCCTTTTGCAAACTTCTCTCTCTCCTCAGGAAAGTTTTGATATGAGAAAAAAAAAAAATGGTGAGGGGGTATAGTTTTGAACTCTATTTTCTACCTTATTAAATCCACCGATCTGGGACTTCTGGGACTTGCAAACTGTAACAGACATCCCCCCACTCTTAGTAGTGGGGGCATCCCTTCACTTTGAAGAGTTCAATTGCTCAGTAACACAAATTGCTAATCAGCCAATCAAGTGGCAGCGACAATGCATTTAGACATATAGACTTGAGTAGACAACCTGCTGAAGTTCAAACCAAGTATCAGAATGGGGAAGATTTAAGTGACTTTGAACATGGCATGGTTGTTGGTGCCAGATGGGCTGGGCTGAATATTTAAAAAAAACTGCTGATCTACTGGGATTTTCATGCACAACCATATCTCTAGGGTTTACAGAGAATGGTCCAAAAAAAAAAGAAAATATCCAGTGAGCAGCAGTTGTGTGGATGAAAATGCCTTGTTGATGCACTAGCAAGGTGTACCTAAAAGTGGCAAGTCCAGTCCGACAGGAGCAGGCCATCTGAAGGAGCATGATCGATCAGCACACTCAGTCAATGTCTGAAAGCGCTGACCGGAGTGTTCTGACGGGGAAGTGGGGGCATCCCCTGTATGAACACAATAGCACAGCAGGGGAGATCACTGTATTAACATTGGATAGTTAGTACAGCAGCTCCTACTGAGCGGTCAGGGTTTTTTTTTTTCCCATTCAACCTAGCGGGTTGAACGAAAAAAATAGTGTGCATCAGTCTTTAAACTAATAGTCTGTTGCTCTTCTGGTAAAGCCATTCTTTTGTTGATTTGGATGTATGCTTTGGTTTGTTGTTGTGCTGAAAGGTGAAATTCTTCCACATCTTCAGCTTTTTAGGAGAGGCCTGAAGATTTTGTGCCAAAATTGACTGATATTTGGTACTGTTAATAAGTCCCTCCAGTTAGAACTGGGGCTTTAGGTGAGGTGAACAAAAACAACCCAAAAGCATTATGCTGCTTTACTGTATGATTTTTTTTTTTTTTGCACCAGATACTTTTTGGAATTATGACCAATAAGTTAAATCGTGGGGGGGGGGGTTGGGGGGATTTACTAAAAGTGGTGCACACGATATCTGGTGCAGCTGTGCATGGTAGGCAATCAGCTAACTGCAGTTTGTTCAACTGGACTTTGGCAATAAAAACTAGGAGCGATTTTTTTTTTGTTGCAATGCTGCACTACATTTTGCACGCTCGTTTTAGTAATTAACCCACTTGGGTGTCATCAGACCATAATACATTTTCTCCACTTGTTGATGACGGTCTTCACTATGTTCCATGGTATATCTGCCTTGGGAATTTTTTTTTGTATCATTCCCCTGATACCTCCCAACAATGAGATCCCTTTGACACTTTGTAAGCACCGAACGATGATAAAAGTTTTGGAATGGCCTAGCTATAACCTGGACCTGAATCCAAATTGATTTGGAGTGCTTTTGCAAGGAAGAGTGAGCAAATATTCCCAAGGCAAGATGTGCCGTGCTGATAAACCCCTACGCAAAAAGATTGAATGCCGTCATAAATTCAAAAGGTACTTCAGCAAAGTATTAATTTAACAACTTAACGACACCTTACTTGGACGTCGCTGCCTACTTCCGGGATTGTACACTGCGTGAGTCTGTCAAGTCCCGGTCAATGATTCACAACTGGGACCTGCTGGTCAGCTGTGTACAATCACAGCCCAGAGCTCTGTACAGAGGGAACACACTCTGTTTCTCATCCCTGCACAGCAAGGATGAGAAACTTACAGCTCTATTATTAAAATCAGCACATATTACACATTGTTACACATTTAACCCCTTGATCTCCCTAGATATTAACCCCTTCCCAGCCAGTGTCATTAGTACAGTGAATGTCTATAATATTACTACTGGTGAAGGCAGTGGCAATTAGTCAGTTTCCCCCAGCATCAGTTAGTGTCAGATTGCCCACTGCAGTATCGCAATCCCATTATAAGTCACTGATCACCATCAATAGTAGTATAAACAAATAAAAATTCCAGTATAATTACACCATAGTTTGTAGGTGCTATAACGTTCGTGTAAACCAATCAATATACACTTAACTGGGATATTTTGTTTTTTTAATCAAACATGTAGTAGAATACATTTTGGGAAAATTGATGAAGAAATAACATTTATAGGATTTTTTTTATAGCAGAACATAAACAATTTTTTTTTTCAAAATTTTAGGCCTTTTTTTGTTATCACAAAAAAGAAAAAACCCAGTGGTGATCAAATACCACCAAAAGAATGCTATTTGTGTGAACAAAAAATTATATAAATTTCACTTGTGTACAGTGTTGCATGACTGCAATTACCCGTTCAAGTATCACAGTGCTGTATAGCAATAAATGGGCTGGTCATGAAGGAGGTAAAATCATCTGTAGCTCAAGAGGTTGAAGGATAAGTTCACCTTCAGGAACAGGTTACATGTTCCACCCGTTCATATGGCGGAACATGTAGCATGTTCCTGGTCCTGCGACAGCTCAACGATCCAAGCCATGTGTGCGACAGCAGTACGGGGAGAAGCTCCCCATACCAGCTGTCACTTTTTCCAAGAGAGCAGCCGTGCATGGCTCAACCCACAATCCTGCAAAAAAACCTGCATTTATTTATTTATTTTTTTTAAAAGGTGAACTTATCCTTCAAGAGTGTGTATATTTATGAAACCACATTGTAACTCCCCCCCCACTCTTTAAATTATTCAGTTTGCACAAATTATAGGTCACTTTAAAAGATAGAAAAAAATCCAGAAGTGGTTTGTCTTGGTCTGAATTTTTTTAAATATCAAAAACCTGGAATTTTTACAGGGGCATGTAGACTTTTTATATCCACTGTAGATGCATACAATTCTGCTTTTGCCAGGTAGACAATATGTTAAGTGCCTGAAGTAGAGCTAGAATTGCATGCAGACAGACAACAGTATTAGAACCGAGTCCTGATCCGATGCAAGGGATTGTCCCTCTGAGGTTGTCTTTTGTGTGGGACATGTGTATTACCTGGGGGATACTCACAGAGTAGTGTGTGGGAAATAAAATAAAGGTGTACATGGTAACCAAGGTGTAGCCTGCCCTGTACCAAATCTTCCTGGTGAAAAGAAGAGCACAAGAGGAATATAGAGCAAAGGCCACACCTCCACCATGTTGATTAACAGCAGCTTTTTCTCCCACTTCTGCTGCCTGCACATGCAGTGCTCTGAATGGCAGCACATACAGTTGTAGTTCCAGGCAGGCACACAAACACACACAGGAGATTCCTATGAGACTGCATAAGTCCCAGTGGCACGAATAAATGAGAGTGGCAGTATAGCCACTGGACAGTTTCAAAAGGAAACGCAAAATAAAATGTATATGTATATTTAAAAAAAATGTAATAGTATTTATGAAAACAAATTGACGTTAATATGACTTTAAAGAAAAACATCAAAAATTATAAAAAACGGTCAGTTAGTACAGGAGTGGGGAAAAAAAAAATCTACAAAAGTACAGGTTTTAAAGCTGAACCCCAGGCCAAAACTTTACATACATTCCTCAGTATCCCCAAAGGTTACTGAAAATACTACTGCTAAGCCAGTAATTGATATCCCTGTGCTGCACAGTCTATGCAGTAAGAAAAACTGTGGGAGGGAACCAGTTAGATCACCTAGTACAGGCTGTATGCATAAAACTACAGATGGGCAGATACAAAACCAGTTATACTGCATATGGAGGGAAAGTAGCAGTGACTGGAATTAAAAAAAAAAAAAAAGCTCCAGTACAGAGTCAAAGATTTGTATTAGATTACTGTACAGCTATGGAAGAAATACACCCAGATTCATATAAAAAAATTGCTTACCCTGGAGCTCAGATTTAAAGTAGAACTATAGGCAAAACTTTTCATTTTGGATAGAGTAAGGGAACATAACTCGTCTGATTTTTTTTTTCACCATCTGTGCTACACGGCAAAGATTTCCCTTCACTTCCTGTTCCATAGCCAATTAGGAAGTGAGAGGAAATCTCTGTAAATTAAAGGAATTCCTTGGGAACCGCAGGTCACCAGAATTAGTGTCCCCTTTGGAAGATATCCCCTGTATTACTTTAGTGGGGACAACCCAAAATTTGGGATTTATTTTACTTTCAATGATAACAGTTATCAGGATAAATGAGAGGGTGGCACAGACAGAAATAAAAACTGACAGGTGTTTTAATCCCTCTCCACTCTATCCAAAAAAAAAAAAAAAGTTTATAATAGGAACATACAGGTGAAACTCAAAAATTAGAATATTGTGCAAAAGTTAATTTATTTCAGTAATGCAACTTAAAAGGTGAAACTAATATATGAGATAGACTCATTACATGCAAAGCAAGATAGTTCAAGCTGTGATTTGTCATAATTGTGATGATTATGGCTTACAGCTCATTCTGAAGCCTAAATCCACAATCTCAGAAAATTAGAATATTACATGCAATCAATAAAACAAGGATTGTACATAGAACAATATTGGACCTCTGAAAAGTATAAGTATGCATATGTACTCAGTACTTGGTTTGAGCCCTTTTGCAGCAATTACTGCCTCAATGCGGCGTGGCATGGAAGCTATCAGCCTGTGGCACTGCTGAGGTGTTATGGAAGACCAGGATGCTTCAATAGCGGCCTTCAGCTCTTCTGCATTGTTCGGTCTCATGTCTCTCATCTTTCTCTTGGCAGTGCCCCATAGATTCTCTATGGGGTTCAGGTCAGGCGAGTTTGCTGGCCAATCAAGCACAGTAATCCCACGGTCATTGAACCAGGTTTTGGTGCTTTTGGCAGTGTGGGCAGGTGCCAAGTCCTGCTGGAAAATGAAGTCAGCATCCCCATAAAGCTCGTCCGCGGAAGGAAGCATGAAGTGCTCCAAAATCTCCTGCTAGACGCCTCATTGACCCTGGACTTAATGAAGCACAGTGGACCAATACCAGCAAATAACATGGCTCCCCAAATCAACACAGACTGTGGAAACTTCACACTGGACTTCAAGCATCTTGCAGTGTGTGCCTCTCCATTCTTCCTCCATACTCTGGGTCCTTGGTTTCCAAATGAGATGCAAAAGTTGCTCTCATCAGAAAAGAGGACTTTGGATCACTGAGCAACAGACCAGGTCTATTTTTCTTTAGCCCAGGTAAGACGCTTCTGACGTTGTTTGTTGTTCAGGAGCGGCTTGACAAGAGGAATACAACATTTGAAGCCCATGTCCAGGATCCATCTGTGTGTAGTGGCTCTTGATGCACTGACTCCAGCCTCAGTCCTCTCCTTGTGAAAGTCCCCAACACTTTTGAATGGCCTTTTCCTGACAATCCTCTCCAGGCTGCGGTCATCCCTGCTGCTTGTGCACCTTTTTCTTCCACAGTTTTCCCTTCCACATAACTTTCTATTAATGTGCTTTGATACAGCACTTTGGGAACATCCAACTTTTCACAATTACCTTTTGAGGCTTTCCCTCCTTATGGAGGTTGTCAATTATGATTTTCTGCACAACTGTCAGGTCAGCCGTCTTTCCCATGATTGTGATTCCTACTGAACCAGACTGAGAGACCATTTAAAGGCTCAGGAACCCTTTGCAGGTGTTATGGCTTAATTAGCTGATTAGAGTTGGACACTTTGAGCCTAGAATATTGCACCTTTTCACAATATTCTAATTTTCTGAGATTGTGTATTTGGAGTTTTCATGAGCTGTAAGCCATAATCACAATTATGACAAATCACGGCTTGAACTATCTTGCTTTGCATGTAATGAATCTATCTCATATATTAGTTTCACCTTTTAAGTTGCATTACTGAAATAAATTAACTTTTGCACAATATTCTAATTTTTCGAGTTTCACCTGTAACTAGTCTGAGGTTACTGTCAACAAATGGAGAGTTGTGTGTGTGTGAAATATATATATTATATATACAGTGGGGATCGAAAGTTTGGGCACCCCAGCTAAAAATTTGTATTAATGTGCATAAAGAAGCCAAGAAAAGATGGAAAAATCTCCAAAAGGCATCAAATTACAGATTAGACATTCTTATAATATGTCAACAAAAGTTAGATTTTATTTCCATCATTTACACTTTCAAAATAACAGAAAACAAAAAAATGGCGTCTGCAAAAGTTTGGGCACCCTGCAGAGTTAATATCTTGTACTGCCCCCTTTGGCAAGTATCACAGCTTGTAAACGCTTTTTGTAGCCAGCCAAGAGTCTTTCAGTTCTTGTTTGAGGTATCTTTGCCCATTCTTCCTTACAAAAGTCTTCCAGTTCTTTGAGATTTCTGGGCTGTCTGTCACGCACTGCTCTTTTAAGGTCTATCCATAGATTTTCAATTATGTTGAGGTCAGGAGATTGTGAAGGCCATGGCAAAACCTTCAGTTTACGCCTCTTGATGTAATCCCCCGTGGATTTCGAGGTGTGTTCAGGATCATTATCCATTTGTAGAAGCCATCCTCTCTTTAACTTCAGCTTTTTCACAGATGGCATCAAGTTACCATCCAAAATTTGTTGAAATTTTATTGAATCCATTTTTCCTTCTACTCGTGAGATGTTCCCTGTGCCACTGGCTGCAACACAACCCCAAAGCATGATTGATCCAACGACATGCTTAACAGTTGGACAGAGGTTCTTTTCATTAAATTCTGTGCCCCTTCTTCTCCAAACGTACCTTTGCTCATTCCGGCCAGAAAGTTCAATTTTAACCTCATCGGTCCACAGAACTTGTTTCCAAAATGCATCAGGCTTGTCTATATGTTCATTTGCAAAGTTCAAACGATGATTTTTGCGGTGAGGACGTAGAAGAGGTTTTCTTCTGATGACTCTTCCATGAAGACCATGTTTGTACAAGTATCTCTTTATAGTGGAATAGTGTACCACAACTCCAGTGTCTGCCAGATCTTTCTGGAGGGATCGTGCAGTCAAACGTGGGTTTTGAATTGTTTTTCTCACAATCCTGCGAGCTGTTCTGTCTGATATTTTTCTTGGTCTTCCAGATCTTGCTTTAACTTCCACTGTTCCTGATGACTGCCATTTCTTAATTACATTCCGAACAGAGGATATTGACATCTGAAAATGCTTTACTATCTTATAGCCTTCTCCAGCTTTGTGAGCATCAACTATTTTCAATTTCAGTTTTCTAGACAACTGCTTAGAAGAACCCATGGTGCTGATTGTTGGGGCAAGGTCAGATGAGTCTGGGCATTTAAAACCTTTGAGATTGACATCACCTGGTCTTCCCAGACGATGATTGAGAACAATCCATGACACTGGCAGGCCTCAGCTTTGCAAAGGGAGCAGTGCATGCTATAAATTCTGCAGGGTGCCCAAACTTTTGCAGATGCCATTTGTTTGTTTTCTGTTATTTTGAAAGTGTAAATGATGGAAATAAAATCTAACTTTTGTTGACATATTATAAGAATGTCTAATCTGTAATTTGATGCCTTTTGGAGATTTTTCCATCTTTTCTTGGCTTCTTTATGCACATTAATACAAATTTTTAGCTGGGGTGCCCAAACTTTCGATCCCCACTGTATATACACACACACACATATACACATACAGTGCTCAGCATGAGTACACCCCTTTTGAAAAGTAAGATTTTAATCAATATCTCAATGAACACGAGCAATATCCAAAATTTTGACAAAAACAAAGTTTTATAGAACAATTGTTTAACTCATTACATGAAAGTAAGGTTAATAATAAAACTTAAATAAAATCTTCAGTTTTACTCAAATTAGGGGATGCAAAAATGAATACACCCAACAAAAACTACTACATCTAGTATCTTGTATGACCTCCATGGTTTGTAAGTACAGCACCAAGTCTTCTAGGCATGGAATGAACAAGTTGGTGACATATTGCAACATCTAATCTTTTTCCATTCAAGTATGACCTCTTTTAGAGCCTGGATGTTGGATGGAGAGTGATGCTCAACTTGTCTCTCCAGAATTCCCCATAGGTGTTCGATTGGGTTCAGATCAGGAGACATGCTTGGCCACTAAATCACTTTCACTCTGTTCTTCAGAAATGCAACAGTGGCCTTATATGTGTGTTTTGGATCATTGTTATGTTAGAAAAATGCATAATGACCAAGGGCACAGAGTGATGGCAGCATCTTCTATTTCAATATAGAGCAGTGCATCTGTGAATTCACACCATCAATGAAATGTAGCTCCTCGACACCAGCAGCCCCACAGAAGGACACTGCCACCACGTTTCACTGTAGGTACCATGCATTTTTCTTTGTACTCCTCACCATTGCAATGCCATACAGTTTTGAAGCCACCAGTTCCAAAAAAAACATTTATCTTGGTCTCATCACTCAAGTCCCAGTATTAGGAGAGACTTCCTTCATGGACGACATCCATGCATGCCATTCCTCTGCAGTGTACACCGTATTGTGTCACAGGAAACAATCACTCCAATTTTACTTTTTACTTCTTTAGCCAACTGCAGTGAACTATAATGGCAATTTTCAACCCTTCTCATTAGAAGACGCTGTCGAGGTGTTAACTGTCATGGCCGGCCTGGACGTCTCTGAGATGGCTACAGTTCCATCTTTGTTAAATGTTTGTATCACTTTTGCTACAGTATTCTGACTGATAAGCTTTGCTGATCTTCCTGTAGCCTTCACCTTTGTGTAATAAAATTATGTTCTTTCTCAGGCCTTGTGATATATCTCTTCCAGGTGGTGCCATTGCTGACAGCATGAAATGGGAAGGGGTTTTACCTTGTTAAGTAATGCTCTTTTATAATCAACTGTCTGCTGGACACCTGTTTAATGAATAATTAGACTCACCCATAGTTGAATTTTTGTTAATTAGGATTGTGTTGTCTAAAAATTGGTTTTGCTCCTAAAGGCTTTCACTGGCGTGTATTCATTTTTGCAACATGGTCTTAAATGAATGTTAGGAAAAATACTTTGTGTGTCCAAATTAACAAATCTTGTTTGCAATTTTATTTTGTAGTATAGTGTCCCATAGAAAATGTTGACTCTGAAATGAAAGTAAAGGTTTTCTGACACATCTGTTGGGGTGTACTCATTTATGCAGAGTACTGTATATATACACACATACTGTGCAAAAGTTTTAGGCAGGTGTGAAGAAATGCTGTAGAGTAAGAATGTTTTCAAAAATATATATTTTAACAGATTTTTCTTCTGTTCATTTTGTAAAAATAAAGTAAAAATCAGTATTTGATGTGACTACCCTTTGCCTTCAAACCAGCATCAATTCTTGCACTATTTGTAAAGTTGCGGATTTTATAGGAATAGTCAGGTGCATCATTAATCAGTTATACGAAGCAGGTGATCATGATCATCAATGTCATATGCTTGTTGAAACAGTGAGGAACAAACAAACTCTGCTACTAAGGATAGGTTGTGGAAGACAGTTTCATGTCCAGGTCATACACCACGGCAAGACTGAGCTCAGAAACAAGATATAAGGTAGTTATACTGCATCAACGAGGTTTCTCCCAGGTAGAGATTTCAAAGCAGAACGGGGGTTTCAAGATGTGCTGTTAAAGCTCTTTTGAAGAAGCACAAATAAATGGGCAAAAGTTGAGTTCTACAGACACAGGGATCAGCCAAGAAAACAATACAGCAGATAAAATACACATCATGCTTACGTCCCTTCGACATCGAAAGATGTCTAGCAGTGCCATCCGCACCAAACTGACTGAAACCAGTCAGACCCATGTACACCCATCTATTGTCTGGAGGAGTTTGGCCATAAGTGGTCTTAGTGGAAATATTGCAGCCAAAAAGCCATACCTCAGAAATGGGGAAAACAACTCACCTACACAAAAACACAAGGACTAGTGAAATATTTGGCTGTAGCAGGAGGCAGTTTGTTCGCTGTACAAGGAGTGTCTGCAAATATTAAAGCATAAAGTGCAGGTTCCTTGAAAGTCTGGGGCTACATTTTTGCAAATGGAGATGGCGATTTGGGCAGGATCACTGGTTTCTTCAATGCTGAATACAGGCGGACACTTCTCCATTATGCCATATCATCAGGGAGATGTATGATTGGCTCCAAAATGCATTCTACTGCAAAACAATGACCCCAAACAAACAGCCAATGTCACTAAGAACTACCTTCAGTGACAACAGGAGTCCTGGAAGTGATGGTTTGGTCCCCACAGAGCCCTGATCATATCATTGAGTCCGTCTGGGATTACATGAAGAAAAAGATTTGAGGCAGCCCACATCCACAGAAGATCTGTGGTTGGTTCTCCAAGATGTTGAGAACAACTTATTTGCAGAGTACCTTCAAAAACTGTGTGCAGATGTACCTAGAAGTATTTATGATGCTTTGAACACAAAGGGAAGTCATAGCAAATATTGATTTGATTTGGATTTTTCTTCTGTCCATTTACTTTCCATTTTTTTTAATTGCTAAAAAAAACAAAAAATTATTAACACTTATATTTCTGAAAACATTCTTAATTTACAGCACTTTTTCATACCTGCCTAAAAGTTATATTCACTGCACAAGCACACACATACATACACACACACACACTTTTGTACCACCTTGATTTGTTTTCAAACAGATGGGGCAATATAAAATATGTGTCTACCATGTATTTTAGTAGTCACATGTGCAGAAACATCCTAATGATTTTCTCACAATTAAAAGTGTGTTCATGGCCCAGGTAAGCAGAAGGAAGGTACAGATGAAAAATATACACCCGTAGGCGGACTCATTAGATATACCTATAGAATAAAGATACATGGGATATTTTAATTTTTTTTCCTATTAAAAAAAAATTATTGACTGCTAAAGCTGGCCATACACTAGTAGAATTTTGTTTGGATCATTTCATTTTAAGAACGTCTGTTCAATTTTCTAATCATTACTACCGTAATAAATGTTAATTTTTGACCACAGTAGTAAGAAGATTCGAATGAGCAGGATGAAATCTTATTTCTTCAATGAACGAATATCTAACAATGTATCTGGATTTATTGGGGAAATTACACCACGAAAATCCAATGTTAAAAGCAAGTACTTTTAAATGGCATTTGTCAAATCATTGAATTTACTAAGAATTTTTTTTTTTAAAAATGTTCATTCAAAAATCTACAAGTATATGGCCACCTTAATTGAGCTATTAATTTGCTTGTAAGTGGTAAGTAATACTTACTTGTAAGTAGGGATTGTAAATGATCACTATACACTTAGAACAAATTGTTCTTTAGGAAACAAAGTGCTTCTTATAGAAGCTACACAAGTGGCATCTTTTAGTTATCAACTGAAGCATTCGTATGAGTGACTGCTGCTACATGCTACTTGTGTAGCTTACTCCATAGGAAACCATTTCTTCAATGCTAGCCATTTTTAAAAATCTCCTGTATGGCTCAAGCCTTACGAGGTACCTGTCAAAAGGTTGTTAAATCTCCCAGTTGCAAGGGATTAAATGCACCCATGTAACTTAGCCATAAAGTGTACAAGATCAGCAACAATGCCTAGGTATAGTGTAGCATTCAAACGATGCTCAGCTATATAAAGGGACCTAAGATGAAAACATTCCTCATACCATTTAAACACTGTAATACAAGATTTAAAGGATAAGATCACCATGGGGAACATGTTCCACCAGTTTTTAGGGTGGAACATGTAACATGTTCCCATAGCCACCTCCCCTCCCTCTGACAGACAGTACAGGGAGACTTCTCCCTGTACTGTCAAATCTGAAAACAGCATGGCTGTGCAGGGCTCTGCCCACAAGGCCACATCATTCATTCACCAACTTCCATGAATTCACGTCACGACAAGCCTGTGGGCTTGTAGTTTTCAATGAACTACCATGGTGCTCTGGAGCGCCGTGGTAGTTCATTGAAGCTTCCTGTCACAATATCTGCTTGCTCATATATCCCATACCGCAAGCAGATATTCTGACAGGTCTGCAGGAGACCTGCATGGCATCAGCAATCTACTGATTGCTGGTGCAATGCTTCTGCAAAAAAATGTGCACTTATTATTTTTGTCTAAAAGGTGACCTTCTCCTTTAACAACACATACAAGACAGATCCATAGATTTGTGGTTTGTAAGCCTCATTCCGACCCTATCAAATGCATGACAGCAGCTGAGATTAGTAAGACCAATTAAAGGTTTTTCTGTTTTTGTGATCATTCCCATTGTAGCCTAATTTTCCTATTCTTGGCTAACAAAAATGAAAGCTGGAGTGATCTTTGATGTGTGTTCAAGGATGTTCCTGTGAACACCAATGTTGTAAAGTGTGAGTAGCTACAGACTTCCTATCAGCTTTAAGCAATTGGCAATTCTTCAATTACCTCTGTCAACCATGTGTTTTCACCAAGAAAACTACAGTTCACAGGATGTTTTGTTTCTCACACCATTCTGTGTCGATGTTGTCCTTGACATTTAAAAGTCAGCAGTTTGAAAAACTGCAACAAAAACATCTGCTTCCCCAAATCATTCCGTGGACAGATGCTGTAGATTAAGCTACTTTATAACTGAATTTGCCAGCTACATTCACTACTATATATTCTATTTACATTATATACAGAATTGCCTTTTAAAGGGTTCACCAAGTAAGTTTTGCCATGCAGAAGGTGCCCTAAAGTACCAGAACAGCAAGTGGTAATAAAACTCTGCAAGGGCACACTATATTAAAGCTTTGGGTAACACTATGCTAAAAGTACACACACATCTTCAATTATACACTCTGATTTACTGGCTTAATTTAATTTTTATTCCCAATCTGACACATCTTAACATTATTCAATCGACTAAACATAAGAGAAACAAGGATTTCTGCATTGTCATTGTGTTGAATATATCAGTGCAATCATGTCTAATAAATGTAGAGGAGAGAATAAATAGAAAAAGCAGTATGTATTGAAAGAACTCCACCTTTTGTTCACTGGAACATCAAGTGCTGTACTGAAAAATCACCATTGTTTGAGGACAAATGCAAGAATATTTCTTTCCAAGGCTGAGATGACATCAAGAGGAAAAAACTCACAAAGATGACATCCAGAACTTTTTTTTTTTGTCTGAAAATTTTATTTCAGTTCTCTGAACACTCTAAAGCCACAATGCTTCAGATGTAACACAAGTGTCCAGATAGGATTAGCAAAAAAAAAATTATATTTTTCTAAATTACAAATTTGACTTTTATGTGTAAGAGCTTCAGAGGAAGAACAGAAAATTAGACACACAACAATGGGAGGAAAAAAAACAAAAAAAAAGTCATGCAATGGCAGGCAAGATGTGAAAAGCCACCTGACGCCACAGATTTTGTACATCAAAGAATCATCAGAAAGAAAAAAAAAAAAAACTCCTTAATAAACCTGTACATCCAAATACATTTGGGATCTAAACCTAAGTTACATTATTTAATGTTATATACACATCTTCCCATATTTACGTAAAGCCTTCATTGAAACCCCAACAAAATAAAAAAAAAAAAAAAAGAAAAAAAACATAAAATTATTCCAAAAAAAAAAAAAGAAGTACATCGAAAGGATGGGGGTTACTTTCAGATTCCGTTAAAATGTCTTCTGTAGACCTCATAAGGGTCATAAAAACATATTTTACTATACAGTGAAATACAGTGCCGAGAACAGCTGTTTTCAGCCCTCTTTGGATGGATTCTTAAAATGCAGTTTCATTTTATTCTTTCAGAGATAAATATGTGGGGAATTGGTCCAAATACATTGAAAGCTGTTATTTTACATGCAGTTTTTTTTTCAGTTGTTGTCTTGCCGCCTTCAGAATACAAAAATGGATGCAGGTTTACTGCACGCCACAAACTGGTAGGAAACCCACAGGCAAAATATAAACAGACATTTCTAAGCATCAACAAAAATGAAAGAAAAAGGAAGATTCCTGGAACAGCCATTTTATAGAGTGTTTAGAAGGTACCAAGAAGACTACTAATCAACTAGTTTGAGCAGCCAAGATTCCCTCTTATTTATTGAATGGAACAAATGCTTTAAATAAACTGCGTGTCCTCTTCACTGAAGAGAGCTAGTCTATTCATCTTTTATGAGCTAGTTTTTTTTTCTTTCTTTTTTTTTTGGGGGGGGGGGGGAGGGGGGGAGATTAGTCATGTACTGTAGTAATGTTTACTGCATAAAATCCAAGCATTTGCTGTGACCAGTTGGAAAGAGCAGTCTGTAAGAAAACTAGGATCAATGAAAGAGATGCCATTTTAAGCCATCCACAGAACGGAGACCAACACAGTACCCAGTGTTAAAACCCAATCTCTTCTGGCACTAATGTGCATGTTTCACCCCCAGCCCTGGAAAAAAAAGTAGCAACTGATCCACAGTTCCCGTTCCCGCTGGATCTCTCAGTCAATTTTCACATTAGTGTAAATTTTCCGGACAAAGGCACTTGTTCCCATGTAACCAATCGCTCCTATTGGAGGGCAGGATTAAAGAAAAAAAAAATTAGTCATCTCAGACTGTGATATAGGCAATATCAATTGAAGTAATCAGTACATTTGCAAATAATTTTATAAGGAAAAAGTTCTACTTTATCAATACAATATACTGTAGGTATACAATACACACAATAAAAAGGCTCAGACTCCTATGGGCAACAAAAACTTTATTTGATACGCATATGACTTGATAAAGATTGAGGGCCCATTCTTCCCTAGGCAGCTCATACACCTAAACTGGCTGCCAAAGTACCAAAATGGCTCCAAAACTGGACAAGCTCCTTTTTCCCTCTAATGCAGTGCACCACAATGTACAACAAAGCATAACTGTGCGTTATAGTGCACTGCAAGGCATGTGTCTTAGGTGCATTTTGCCTTAGTGTGTTATGTTGCTATTAGAGATGAATACTTCTTTAATTGATAACATGAACACTGGCAACAAAATGTAAATTTGCATTAAAGACTGGTTTAATGAACTTGTCATTGCCACTTCACTTAACCACAAACCCCCCGTTTACATTATTATACCTAACTCACATGCACTCCCGTGCCACAGCAATGTGAAATACCTAGTATTTCTGGGTATGGTGCAACTCTCACTTTTCTCCCACAATGCAGCACTGGGTAGTTGAGGAGCAAATTGCAAGGTTTGCTCTGGCAGCTGAACAGCATAGTGGGGGAGTGAACAGAAGCCAACTCAAATTTCAGAAAAACACTATTGAGGTTGAATAAAAACTTTAATCTGCAAACATCTTTCTATTGGATCTCAACACCAGTCCAAGCTCCTCTCCCATTGTCTTAAGAGAAGGACTGCTGTTCTCTGAGTTAGAAACGCATCTCTCTGCAGTAGTCAGAGATGCCTTATGCTGAGTCTAAGCTAGAGTTCTGCAATCAGCATGAATAGTGAGCTTTGCTGATTGCAGCACTTTGTAAGTCAGCAAGGGGAACATCAAACCACTGCAGAGATATTGCCGATTTCAAAGAGGCAGTCCTCTTCTGTAGCCTAGGGGAGAAGAGCTTTGACTAGTGCTGGGGCTTCATTACAAAGATAAGTGTAAGACACGTAGAGGTCCATGTTTATGCGGCCAGACCTCAACCCGACAGAACACCTTTGGGATGAATTAGAGCAGAGACCGATAGCCAGGATCTCTCATCTGACATCAGTGCCTGAGCTCACAAATGTGCTTCTGGAAGAACGGTTAAACATTCCCATAGACACACTCCTAAACCTTGAGGACAGCCTTCCCAGAAGAGTTGAAGCTGTTATAGCTGCAAAGGATGGGCCAACTCAATATTGAACCCTACGGACTAAGACTGGGATGCCATTAAAGTTCATATGCGTGTAAAGGCAGGCACCCCAATACTTTTGGAGATATATATATATATATATATATATATATAAATCCCCTTTGTGCAGCTAAAATCTAAAAATGGAACTCTTAAATTTGGAATGCCTCTATGCAAAACGACATACACTATCAAGATTTGAATAGTTTCCAACAGGTGTTAGTTTTATTTGCTGCCCATATTTACTGTATTATAAAGCAAACTTGGCACAAACAAATGTCTTGTGTAAAACACAGACACTATCAGTTTAATAGGATTGATACATAGCGGCAAATGTTTCATAATCTCAGTTTACGCATTGTCCTGAAATTGTGCAACGTGCACATACCTTTAATGTAAATTCTTTTAACGCAACAAATACACTGAAAAAATCTCTTCCTACATGTGCCAGAAATTAAATATTAACACATACTGTACATGTAATAAAGAGAACAAAACTTACCACACATAATTCCCAAAGCGGTGCTAAAAACTGCCATATATCCAAAGTAAAATGATGTCTGAAACAATCCATACATTCTGAACGAAACAAAAAGGAAAAAATTGATTTACGCATCAGTATTCATAAGTCTTCATATTGCTTACAACTGATAAGAACACCAAAGTGAGGGCAAAAATTCACAACACCCATTATAAAGTCAATGCAAACAAATAAAAGTAAACGTTTGCAAAAGTAAAAATTTCTTATGCAATTAAAAACGATACATTTATGTGATGTGAATTTTTGGGGAATTGTATTGGTATGTAATATAAATTAAAAAAGTCTACTGTAAAACAAGATTTATTAGAAGATTCCTGCTTTCATGTGGCAATAAAACCCCTAATGACATAAAATTCCATTATTATTACTACATGGTCCATTATTTCCATGATTTTAAATATAGGTTTACTTTAAAAAGGATCCACAATTGAAGTAAAAACACCAACTATTTTGACTAGCCTGTCTATCCCACCACACCAAGTCACTTTGTTGCTAAGCCAATTCCTTAGTTTTAGGGTGATTCCGCAACAGATGCGGTGAGAGCCTAGCTCTGCACTGAAGAGTTCTGCAATAAAATGCAGACATGCTGCATTTTATCGCAGCACACCAGACCAAAGCGCACTGCAATGTCACGCTGTGCGTCGCCCAACATTGCAATGAACGAAGTGTGCGTTTTGTACACTGCCCCCCAGTCAGCAGTCAATACAGAGCAGCTGGAGCACTGAACTGCTCTGCGATTTAACTTACAAGTAGGGATGCACTGAAATTTCAGTGGCCGAAATGTTTTGGCCATTGGCCGATATGAAAAAAGCACCGATACAGGTGCCGAAAAAACCCCGCCCCTCGCCACCACTGGCCTCTGCTCGGTAGTGCTCAGCCTTACCTGAAATACCATCGAACGATCCCAGCGCTGGGCATAGAGATTAGTGAAGGAAAGATGGCCTCCGCTCATCTCTATGCCGGAGAGATGTCACTTCTGGTTCTGGCCATTTTTTTTAAAGCACTAGATCAATGCTTTTTTTTTTTTTTTTTTTGATCTAATGCTTTACATTGCAGAGGAGAGATGTGGGGTCTAATTGACCCCATATCTACCATAAAGAAGACCTGTCACTAATTATTTCTATGACAAGGGATGTATGCATTTCTTGTGATAAGAATAAAAGTGATTAAAAATTTCTTTTAAAAGGGACAGTGCAAAAAAACCCCCCAAAAAATGTTTAAAAATTATTTAATGTGCCCCCCCCCCCCCCGTCCTTGCACGTAGTGGTGAACGCATATGTAGGCCATGCCCACATATGTAACCCACAAACATGATGTATCGTCACGAATGTCAGAGCAAGAACAATAATTGTCGCACTAGACCTCCTCTGTAACTTTACATTGCTAACCTGTAGAAATTTTTAAAGTATCACCCATGGAGATTTTTAAGTACCGCAGTTTCACGCCATTGCACGAGCAATTTCAAAACGAGACATGTTGGGTATCTATTTATTTGCCGTAACAGCCTCTTTCATATTTTACAAAACAATTGGGGTATATATTGTTTTTTTAATCAGTGTATTTTTTCCCCCCAAAAAATATTAATTTTTAAAAACTGCGCATTTTGGTTTTCAGCCAAGTGCATTTTGAATTTTCATTTTCGATTTCGGCACCAGAAATTTTATTTCGGTGCAACACTACTTACAAGCAGTGTCAATTTGCCCTTACATACTAGGTTATACTCCCAGATCTCACATTGATGAATGTGTTCCCCTTAACAGGCGACATTACAAAGTCTGAGCAAGCTGACACTTGAACTCAGTCCTGCAACATCTCCCTCTGACCCAAAATACACTGCTTGGCCACCCTACTCCCAGATGGATTGCACAGCAAATAGACTTCCATAATAAAATCCCTCCACGCACAAAGACAAAGCAGCACTTACTTTGTTTTGAAAAAGTAGTAGTAAAATGAATACATGTAAACATAGATTGCAGTGGAGGCAGCAGAAAGAAAACTTGTCCATTGCCTGCAAAAGGAAACAAACAATAAAAACTCACTGGCATCCTTTGTTATGAACCTATTTTCTGAAAGCAACAGTTACATACAATTTAATAAAGAATTAGATATCTTAAGATCCAAAAATAATCAGTGCTGTGAAGGTAATCTGATTCGATAATTTTTTGCTCATAGAATAGTACAATATCCTGAAGAAGTGTCCACTGTAGTGCCAGAAACCTTTTTGCTGGTGTGTTATACTATTCTTTTAGCAATAAATATTGAATCAATGAAGAATTCATTTCTCAGCTTCTCCTTCACATTTAGGAGCCTCTGCTAACATCACTTTCCCATTTTTGGGAACTCAAAGACCTCTTACTGCGAACAGACAAATCTTGAGACCACAGAGCGTAGGATCATCTGGATCACCAAACCAAACATCGTGGGCACAGGGACAGTCTTTTTCCCTGCAGGCTTCCACTCCAGGTTGTCTGATCTCCCATAAAGAGCTCAGCGACCTCACAGATGTGAATACACCATTGCAATTGAACTTCTCTTTCTATATTTCATGAACTCTCCCGCACCCACTGTCTTTTTTTTCCCCCCTCATCTTTAGAGTCACCCCAGTTAAGAAGGTAATTTGGTCAAACTTGCCTGAGCCAACTAAATTTGCTGTTAAAAATGATGTAGATTTAAGTTTCTACAATCACAAAAAAACTAATCTGAAAAAGTTTCTCAAGATTCCATCATGTGCAGATTTTAATAAAGATTCAGATCATGAAAAACAAACTCTGCTTCCTAAAGGAAACTTGCTCTGATACATAAAGGATGTGATTGCAGACCTTCTGAAGTTCTTGTCTGACATCTGGAACACGCAAGCATTCCAACAGTGGGATCTGAACTTATCTGTATACCTGTTCCTAGTCCATGACTCAATGTACAGAAGTTTATCATCTTGAAAGCCAGTCTATTAGCATTTTCAGAAGGAGCAGTCTTAGTGGCAGCTTTCATAATCCTATTCACCATGTGGCCCCTCCCAGCAAATATAGCCATCAACCTGAATGTCAGGTGACCAATTTATAACAGATCTAGTCATTTATGCATATAGCCAATAATATTCACCAAGCCACTTACCACCTGTAATCCTCGGCATTTAGAAGGAAGTATGTACAAACAATAGTTACGCAAACAGTCACAATGCAGAGGATGACCAAAACCAACATCATAAAGCCATATACATAGTAGATCTTGTATGCCCAGAAAGAGGTAAATATGAAATACCTGGAGGGAAAAAAAACAAAAAATAAAAAACTTTAAAAGTTGTTCCATAATGTGTATGCCCCTTTCAGCTGTCACAAAGTGTTTAAATCCATCAACCATTTATCAACTGCTTAAAGTGATACTAAAAGCTTAATTTTTTTTAAACATGTTATACGTACCTGCCCTGTGCAAGGGTTTTACACAGGGCAGCTCCAATCCACCTCTTCTCTGGTCCCCTGCTGGTGCTCTGGCCAACCACCCTGCCAAGGGCCCACAAAGCAAGCCACTTGCTATGGGTGCACTTGGAGCTTGCTCCCAAGCCCCACTCTGTGTGTCCATGAGACACACAAAACGTGGCTTGGCCTCGCCAGCGCTCCTTTCTTATTGGCTGTGACTGACAGCAGCGGGAGCCAAGGGTAGAAGGCAGAGAGCTGGGATAGCAGTCGCTCTCATGCACATCACTGGATAGGGCTTGGGCAAGCATTAGAGGGGGTTGCATGCTGAAGGTTTTTTACCTTCATGCATAGAAGGTAAACGTTTAAGCTTTAAAACCACTGTAATCTGGCCACACACCTATAGATTCTCCTGCTGTGGTGACTGTATTTTGAAAGTCAGCCCCGCCAACTGCTAGAGTACATGAAATGTTGTTTACTGGCAATTTTCTGTCCAACAGTGACTTTTCAGTCAAAGGGCATTGGGTGAGAGAGGCAGCTGACAGGGCCAGCCACTGAGCGAACTTCGGCTGGTTCATAAGGAACCAGCCAAAATTTAATTTTGTGTACGGCCAGCTTTAGCTTGTGTATTTACACTTGGCCAACTTTCATCTTAACCTACAGTCTCAACAATGTGAGCGCCTTCTCAAGAGCTGAGAAAAAACAAAACAAAACAAAAAAAAACAACTTACATTTCAATAAAAATGGATCCAAAAGGTAGTATTCCACCAAGGCATACAATGACAGCTGGTTCCATGAACCTGTGAACAGCAATTTAATTACAAGAAATTAGCATTTTAGAACAGAGTACTGCTAATACATTTATTATTCTTAAGAATAAAAAGGTGGGTGTGCATTTTAAGGCTTAGTCAACTACGTTGCATAAACTTTGCCACACACAGTGCTGAATTCTTCAAAAGAAATATACCAGGAAAATATGGACACTACCACTGATTAAAATGCAGTAGTTGCCATTGTGAGTTACTAGCCCTGAACAAGTAAGTCTGAAATCCAATATCAACGCTTAGGTATTCAGAATCAGTGACTCACTAACTAGTAAACAAGAAGTCATAAGGTTGAAATTTGGGAGCTTGCACCTCTCAAAGAAGCCTATACTGAGAAATATGAAGGATGCCACTGCTGACCTCCTCCTAAAAATGCAAGCTGCCAAGCTCTCCACAGATGCATAATCATCCAACAGAAAGTGATATCTACTTGTTTAAAGTCAATGACTAAAAAACATTAAAATCACCATATCAGCATTACAGCCAGACAACTAGCATTTTCTTAAGAGCAAGAATTACTCTCTTACCAGATCATACATACATACTTACTATCTATCTATATAGTATATACACACAAACACACGCAGAAGTGAGAACACCCCTTTTTGTAAATATTTTATTCTTTGGGCCCAATTTGGACATTTACACGTAGGAGTGTACTCACGTTTGTGCCAGCGGTTTAGGCATTAATGGCTGTGTGTTGAGTTATTTTGAGGGGACAGCAAATTTACACTGTTATACAAGCTGCACACTCACTACGTCACATTGTAGCAAAGTGGCACATGAAAAGATCTAATAAAATATTTACAAAAATGTGAGATACTGTAAATATATATATATATATATATATATATATATATATATATATATATATATATATATATATACACACACACAGTTGTGTTCAAAATAGCAGTGTGTTGAAAAAAGTGAATAAAGCTCAAAATCCTTCTAATAGCTTTTATTTCCATACACACAAATGCATTGGGAACACTACACATTCTATTCCAAATCAAAACATGAAGAAAAATATATCAAATTTGTGTTGTTCCTCTAAATAAATTGAAGAAAAGTGAATATTAGACTGTTAAAAAAAATAGTAGTGTTTGTATTCTTCTTTACAAACTCAAACATTCACTATATAAACTGAAAAATGTTTGAAGATTTTGCTTTCCTTTGAATCACTTAAATATTTAGTTGTATAAGCACTGTTTCTGAGAACTGCTGTACATCTGTGTTGCATGGAGTCAACCAACTTCTGGCACCTGTGAACAGGTATTCCAGCCCAGGATGAGTGGACTACATTCCACAGTTCTTCTCTATTTCTTAGTTTTGCCTCAGAAACTGCATTTTTGATGTCACTCCACAAGTTTTCTATTGGATTAAGATCCGGGGATTGGGCTGGCCACTCCATAACGTCAATCTTGTTGGTCTGGAACCAAGATGTTGCACATTTACTGGTGTGTTTGGGGTCGTTGTCTTGTTGGAACACCCATTTCAGGGGCATTTCCTCTTCAGCATAAGGCAGCATGACCTCTTCAAGTATTCTGATGTATTCAAACTGATCCATGATCCCTGGTATGCGATAAATAGGCCCAACACCGTAGTATGAGAAACATCCCCATATCATGATGCTTGCGCAACCATGCTTCACTGTCTTCACAGTGTACTGTGGCTTGAATTCAGTGTTTGGGGGTCGTCTGACAAACTGTCTCCGGCCACTAGAGCCAAAAAGAACAATCTTACTTTCATCAGTCCACAAAATGTTGCACCATTTCTCTTTAGGCCAGTCAATGTGCTTTTTGGCAAATTGTAACCTCTTCAGCACGTCTTTTTTGCAACAGTGGGACTTTGCGGGGGCTTCTTGCAGATCGCTTGGCTTCACATAGGCGTCTTCTAATTGTAACAGTACTCACAGGTAACTTTAGACCTTCTTTGATCTTCCTGGAGCTGATTGTTGGATGAGTCCTTGCCATTTTGGCTATTCTTCTATCCATTCGAATGGTAGTTTTTCACTTTCTTCCACGTCTTTCAGGTTTTGGTTTCCATTTTAAAGCATTTGCGATCATTTTAGCTGAGCAGCCTATCATTTTCTGCACTTCTTTATATGTTTTCCCCTCTCCAATCAATTTTAATCAAGATACGCTGTTCTTCTGAACAATGTCTGGAACGACCCATTTTCCTCAGAATTTCAGAGAGAAATGCACTGTAACCAGCATGTACAACATTTGCTGCCTTTCTTCTTTCGATAAGGGCAATAATTGCCACCTGTTTTTCAAAGAATGAATGACCTCACTAATAGAACTCCACACTGCTATTATTTTGAACATGCCCCTTTCAATTAGTGATTCAATTACACAGAATCAGCAGCATGCATGTCATGACTGTTGGGTCTGTTGGATTTCTATTACTCTACTACACCTGCTAGTAAATTATTTGCCATGTAGAAATATCATTTCTACCAAAAACAGTGATTGATCTGGTTAGTGATGTCTGACTGCTAATATTTTGAACACAACTGTGTGTGTGTATATATGTGCGCGTGTGCGTGCGTACGTGTATATATATATATATATTTATATTTATTAGCAGTAGCAGCTCCCCAAATATTTTCCTGACAGGTGCACTTTAACCCAAGAACCCATGCTCAGTTGTGATTGCCCCCAAGCTTTTTTCTTAGATTTCTGATGTTATTCTGTGGAATGGTTTGATGCAGGACTTCATAACAAAACAAACCTCTTTAATCTAAAACGTTGTTGCACCTCTTAAGAACAGTTAACATTTTCAGCTGCAAAATGTACTGTGTGTTGATAAAACCTTACCACTTTTTCTCTGGGATGGGTCGCGGAACTGCATTGACACGACAAGGGAAGTTGGGCTGTCCTGCCAAATTTCGACCAAGTATTGTTCCCACTAGGTTCAATGGAAGGATCACAAAGAAACAAATGCAGCATACAGCAACCTAGGACAGCAAAGTCACATGAATTACTAAACAGTCATTCAGTGAGATCAGGGCTACATTCATTCCAGGGGCACTCTGTACATTTCCGGTGGATCAATCACTGACAACTACAGAGATTACCCTGCTGTTTCAGAGTCACTAAATGGGTCCGTTGCCAATCACACTGACAAAATGCAAGAGGAGCAAAAAACACATGAATATTTGTCTAAACTAATGGCAACACTGATGTATTCTGTTATCTTTGAAAAAGCATGATTTAGGAGTTGCAGCACCCACCACCAGCTCTCTATTGCTTCACTGGTAACATTTTCTGTACTGTAATCTCTCACTAGCTCTACACACTAATCAGTGACACAAAATACTAGTAGTTGATGTGTTTGTGGAATATTGAAGCCTGCTTTCTCGAAAAGGTTCAAAGCTCTCTGCAAACTTCTGTTATATATGCTCAGTTGAAAGCTGGCATGCAATTTTTTTGAGGCCTTTCATTAGCTGTCAGCAAAAATGGCTCACAAAACTAATTCGAAGAATGCAAACTAGTAATGCAACAAAACACCACGTTCACAAATCAAAAAACATACGTACAAACCCTTAAATCACAAAACAGTTATAGGAATACAGTAAGAAAAAAGAAAATTCAATACAGACAAAGAGAGGTATTTCCAATCCCAGTGCAGAAATTCAAACATCATGCTTGGAATATAAACTGTATCTAACAAGTCAGAGCAGGCTTAATTTGTAAGCAGAGTGCCCGTACACAATTACCTTGGACGACATCCAAACATGTAAAATACCGAGCTTAAATTATGCCTTTCTTAGAAAAGGCAAATCCTTGGGTGACCCCAGTTAACATGCAAAGTAAAGCATGGTGCTTTAGGTTGGACATGAAGTTGTGTACTTAAATGAAGAGAGGGATTAAGCGGAGTCACAGAACCAAAAAGTAATCTTTAATGCAGGTGGAATGCCCTGCTGTCAGCATTCCTGAAGCATGAATCAGATTACAGCTAAGAAATGAATTATCGGTAAAACGCATGTTCAGCACATGTCAAAAAATTAGCTTCAGAACTTTCTGACAGGACAAGCGATTTGTGCTGGTATTATACAGAAAACAATAAAATTCCCTACCACTTCAGTATGAAATTAGGATATAAAAACAAGAGATTTAAATAAGTGTTCTAGCAAATCACTATATTCAGTACCAGTGCAAACATGAATTTCTTTATAAGAATTAGTAAATTAATAAAGGAGACCATTCAGAAATTATGTTAGAAAGTAATGAATCCATTATCTTAACAAGAGACATACTCAGGAAAGAGCTGTTGTGCATTTCAGCTCAGTAGCGTCATCTAGTGATAAAAGACCATATTACAGCTTTAGGTAAGTTCCCAAATTGTAAGCAATCTAGAACAGCAAAAGTTGTATACCATTTTCACACAAAGCAAAAATGCCCAGCTCCAGTTCTAAATGCAATTTTAGGATGTAGGGAACTGTGCAACATTGAGCTTGCCAAGCAAAATTACTCAATTCTAAATTGTGATCAGTATAGGGCCACGAAGGACTGAAGCTGTGTGGTTCTGTAGGAGTTGAAAACATTATTTCTATTAACAGTCAGTGATCCAAAAGGTCATACTTTTATTTTTCACTTCTAGCAGCTAAAAAAACAAAAACAAAACAAAAACTGAGGTAGGGAGCTGTATTTATATCTAAACCCAAACAATATACATTGTACTCCCCATCCCAGCTGATTGCTGGCATTATAAATAAAACCATGAGAACAAAAAACCCCCCTGGAAAACCATGAATAACTTTCTGTTCACATAAATGTGTTGAAATAATCATTTACAAGATGAGTGATAACAGACTTGCTGAATTTAGGTTATCTATTACTGTCCTGTCAGTGTAATAACAAACCTGTGATGTGCTTGACTGGTACAAAATGTTTTTGATTTGACTGGATCAGGTGTAAAGCAAACTAAAAGCTGACAAAGTAAATCAATGGCTTACTCAAAAGGAAATTGTACAAACCTCTCATGTTCAACTTCTGCTATATGAAATTAAAAACCATTTCAGCTCTAATGTGACGGAGCCATTAAGCAATACATTTTAAAGCAAAACTGCCAGGCTAGCATGGCTGCATGAACGCTGTTTTACACACCAGTGACGGAAACTTCAAAAATCTGCTGACTTACCATTGTTCCAAATGGGATTGCTCTGGAAGCATGATAATATATGGCAATGAAATTGATAAAGAATGCTGTCCCACAAACCATTGCTGGGATTAGGAAAGCTCCAATGAACATTTGCTTTATCCACCGTCGACCTACAATGAATTTATCATGTGTTATTGACAATTATTAATTACATTGCAATCTGTGGGTATTGAAATGCAGATTATTTTTCTCCTCCCTGGTCTAATGTATTTTAAAGTGATATTAAAGGCCTACATTTTTTTATTAAATAAACAAACGCTTGACACTTACCTGCTCTCTGTAGTGATTTTGCAAAGAGCAGCCAGGATTCTCCTCTTCTCGGGTCCCCCGCCAGTGCTCTTGGCCCCTTCCTCCTGTCGGGTGCCCCCAAAGCAAGACGGCTTGCTATGGGGCACCTGCTGCTCCGTGTGTCCATTCACACACTGAGCCGCGGATTGGCCCCACCCCCTCTCTTCTCATTGGCTCACTGGTTGTGATTGACAGAATGGGTCGCTCTCGGAGCTCAGTGAATTCAAGCGTGGTACCGTGATAGGTTGCCACTTGTGCAATAAGTCCATCTGTGACATTTCCTTGCTACTAAATATTCCGTGGAAACGGTTAGTGGTATGATAAAGTGGAAACAACTGGGAACAACAGCAACTCAGCCACAAAGTGGTAGGCCACGTAAAATGACAGAGTGGGGTCAGTGCATGCTGAAGCACACAGTGCACAGAAGTCGCCAACTATCTGCAGAGTCAATAGCTAAAAGACCTCCAAACTTCATGTGGCCTTCAGATTAGCACAATAATAGTGTGTAGAGAGCTTCATGGAATGGGTTTCCATGGCTCAGCACCTGCATGCAAGCCTTACATCACCAAGCGCAATGCAAAGCGCCGGATGCAGTGGTGTAACGCAAACTGCCACTGGACTCTAGAGCAGTGGAGACATGTTCTCTGGAGTGATGAATTACGCTTCTCTGTCCGGCAGTCCGATGGATGTGTCTGGGTTTAGCAGTTGCCAGGAGAACGGTACTTGCCTGACTGCATTGTGCCAAGTGTTAAGATTGGTCGAGGGGGGAATTATGGTGTGGGGTTGGTTTTTAGGGGTTGGGGTTGGCCTCTTAGTTCCAATGAAGGGAAATCTTAAGGCGTCAGCATACCAAGACAATTTCATGCTCCCAACTTTGTGGGAACGGTTTAGGGATGGCCCCTTCCTGTTCCAACATGACTGAGCACCAGTGCACAAATCAAGGTCTATAAAAGACATGTATGTGCGAGTTTGGGGTGGAGGAACGTGACTGGCCTGCACATAATCCTGACCCCAACCTAATAGAATACCTTTGGAATGAATTAGAACGGAGACTGCGAGCCAGGCCTTCTCGTCCAACATCAGTGCCTGACCTCACAAATGTGCTTCTGAAAGAATGGTCAAACATTCCCATAGACACACTCCTAAACCTTGTGGACAGCCTTCCCAGAAGAGCTGAAGCTGTTATAGCTGCAAAGGGCGGGCCAACTCAATACTGAACCCTACGGACTAAGACGCCATTAAAGTTCCTGTGCATGTAAAGGCAGGCACCCCAATACTTTTGGCAATATGGTGTGTGTGTGTGTGTGTGTGTGTGTGTGTGTGTGTGTGTGTGTGTGTGTGTGTGTGTGTGTGTGTGTGTGTGTGTGTGTGTGTGTGTGTGTGTGTGGTGTGTGGTGTGTGGTGTGTGGTGTGTGTCTATATCTTTCACTAAATTAATCCCTTAGAGTAGTGACCATCTGCTGCTTTTGTACATAAAGGGCTATTTTTAGGGGTTTTTTTTACCCCATTATGACAGATAAATCACTCATGCTGGCCATACACAATTTTTAGAGAATATTCATACAAAAATTCTTTGTACTTGCGATGGACGAATGTCGTTTGAAGATTTAACTTGCTTTTCACATTCAATTTAAAAATTAATGTAACATCTGAATAAAAACCCACATATACTGTCCGAAAAGGTGTTCAATTAAGAAGAGTTCTCTTCTGCTCTTTCAAATTTTTCAATCATTGTGGTCGAAAACAAGCGTCAACTTGACCCCACTAAATCCAACTACAACGAAAATTTTCTAAGGAAAAAAATTTGCTTGTGTATGGTCAGAATAAGCGACAGCTGGTGCAAGTAGCTTGTATCAAGCTACCTGTCTATGACAAGGGAGTCTGTCCTGTATAATATTACTTTACAGTCCTGTCTGAAAACCTGCAAAAAAGCCATAAGTATTTTTTATTTTTATTTTCTTTAAATAAAAACTTAGAGATTGAATCCGATACAAATCATCAGACTCAGATCAAATAGTACAGTGCATCCAGAAAGTATTCACAGCGCTTAACTTTTGCCACATTTTGTTATGTTAAAGCCTTATTCCAAAATGGATTAAATTCATTTTTTTCCTCAACATTTTACAAATAATACCCCATAATGACAACATGAAAGAAGTTTGTTTTGAAATCTTTGCAATTTAATTAAAAAAAATAATGTACATAAGTATTCACAGCCTTTGCCATGACACTCAAAATTGAGCTCTGGTGCATCCTGTTCCCACTGATCATCCTTGAGATGTTTCCACAACTTGATTGGAGTCCACCTGTGGGAAATTCAGTTGATTGGACATAATTATAATCCTCTCTATATAAGGTCCCACAGTTAACAGTTCATGTCAGAGCACAAACCAAGCCATGAAGTCCAGGGAATTGTCCGTAGACCTCCGAGACAGGATTGCATCAAGTCACAGATCTAGGGAAGGGTACAGAAAAATTTCTGCTGCATTGAAGGTCCCACTGAGCACAGTGTCCTCCATCATTCTTAAAAGTAAGAAGTTCAGAACCACCAGGAAGCCTCCTAGAGCGGGCCCCGCCCGGCCAAAATGAGTGATCAAGGGAGAAGGGCCTTAGCCAGGGAGGTAACCAAGCACCCAATGGTCACTCTGAAAGAGCTCCAGCGTTTCTCTGTGGAGAAAGGAGAAGCTTCCAAAAGAACAACCATCTCTGCAGCACTCCACCCATCAGGCCTGTATGATAGAGTGGCCAGACGGAAGCCACATCTCAGTAAAAGGCAAAATTGCAGCCCTCCTGGAGTTTGCAAAAAGGCACCTGAGGGACTCTCAGACCATGAGAAACAAAACTCTCTGTTCTGATGAAACAAAGATTGAATGAACTCTTTGGCCTGAATACAATGCGTCAAGTCTGGAGGAAACCAGGCGCTGCTCACCACCTGGCCAATACCATCCCTACAGTGAAGCATGGTGGTGGAAGCATCATGCTGTGGGGATGTTTTTCAGCAGCAGGAACTGGAAGAATAGTCAGGATCAAAGGAAAGATTAATGCAGCAATGTACAGAGACATCCTTGATGAAAACCTGTTCCACAGCTTTTGGACTTTTAGACTGGGGCGACAGTTCATCTTTCAACAGGGCAATGACCCTAAGCACACAGCTCACATAACAAAGGAGTGGCTATGGGCCAACTCTGTGAATGTCCTGGAGTGGCCCAGCCAGAGCCCAGACTTGAACCCGAGTGAACATCTCTGGAGAGATCTGAAAATGGCTGTGCACCAACGCTCCCCATCCAACCTGATGGAGCTTGAGAGATACTGCAAAGAAGAATGGGAGAAATTGACCAAAAATAGGTGTGCCAAGCTTGTAGCATCATACTCAAAACGACTTGAGGCTGTAATTGGTGCTAAAGGTGCTTCAACAAAAGTATTGCACAAAGGCTGTGAATACTTATGTACATGTTTTTTTTTAGTTTTTTACTTTTAATAAATTGCAAAGATTTCAAAATGAACTTTTCAGGTTGTCATTATGGAGTATTGTTTGTAGAATGTTGAGGAAAAAAATTTATGTAATCCATTCTGGAATAAGGCTGTAACATAACAAAATGTGGCAAAAGTTAAGTGCTGTGAATACATTCTAGATGCACTGTATATTCATCTCTTCTGTTATTCTCAGAGTGGATTAAATCTTTTCTCTAACTATATAGATAGTTATTTACAGTATAATTACCACAGCATATACTGTAGATATTTAAGAATAGATGTTTTTTTTAAACTTTGCATACTAACTAAATTTTACAACAAACTTTTTTTTGAGGTTTTTATCTGATTAATCAAAACAATCAGGAAATGAATAGATGATGAAAATTATCGTTAACTCAAGCCCTAGGTTTTGATGCCTCTAAATAGAAACACAGGCAGCAATCCATATCCTTTTGGTTGACCTAGAGCTCAAGTTTCACCTTGGCTGTGTACAGGCAACTCTTGACAGTGGACTTGGTCAATTTAGAATTGTAGTCAAAAAGTGGTAGCATTTCTTAATAGAAAGAAAAAGCTTAGCTTCTTGAAAATCAAAAGACTGGGATTCTGGTACTTACTAAAAGTTTTTAAACCTATGGCAGTCAGAGTTTTACTACACAGAGCAGTGGGAATGATTCAACACGTGTTTTTTTTATGGGCGATTAGGGATGAAAATGGGGTATTTTGTTATATAACAAAACACACACAGAGTGTAAAAATAATTTACCTCCTTGTCTGGCATAGAGACTTCCTCCAAAGTAACCATTGACGGGGGATGTAGCAGCATAAACAAATATTGCTGTGCTTAGCATTGAACCTCTCCTAGGAGGAAAAGAAAAAAACGCATTTAAAACCAAAGACCTCATACACATATGCCTATACAACAAATGTACAAGTGACACTTTCATTACTGGAAAGTGAGAACATTCAATTCTGAAAGAGTTGGGATGCTATTAAATCTACATAAAAACAGAATGCAGTCATTTGCAAATCTCATAAACCCATATTTTATACACAAAAGAAAAACATATCAAATGTTTAAACTGAGAAAATGTCCCATTTTAAGGCATAAAATAAGGTCATTTTGAAATAGATTTCAGCAACATCTCAAAGTTGGAGCAGGACAAAAAAAAGCTGACAGAGTCCAATTCCAAAAAAGTTGTGACAAGGCCATGTTTACAACGGTGTAGCATCCCCTCTTCTTTTAACACTCTAATTGTCTGGAAACTGAGACCAGTTACTGGAATTTTGGGGGAGGAATGTTCTCCCATTCTTGTCTGAGCATATGCTCCTCTATAACCTAGATATATCTTTCAGCATTGATAGTGACATTCCAGATGTGAAATTTACCCATTCCATACGCACTAATGCACCCCCATACCATCAGAGATGCAGGCTTTTGAACCAAGCGCTGATAACAAGCTGAAAGGTCCCTTTTCTCTGGAGGACGCGGCGCCCATGATTTCCAAAAGAAAGTCAGTTTTTCGCTTTGGAAAAGACCAATTTTGAATGAGCTTTGGCCCAGAGAAGAAAACGGTATTTCCAAATCATGTCCAGATATGGCTTCATTTTTGCATGATAGAGCTTTGCCTTGCATTTTTGGATGGCACAGAGAATTGAATTCACAGGCAGTTATTTTTGGAAGTATTCCTGAGCCCATGCAGTGATGTCCATAACAGAATCATGCCTATTTTTAATGCAGTGCCATCTGAGGGCCCAAAGATCACTGGCATCCAATATTGACTTTCAGCATTTTCCTTGCACATTACGATTTCTCCAGATTCTCTGTTTTGATATTATATACTATTATATATATACAGTTTCTGTAATTTTGTTGACACTGAAAAACCCAGTTTTCTTGGGAGGTGTCGCCCTGCCAGATTTTAATTTGTATTATAAAGCAGCTCTGTTATCTCACTTCTTCCATTTTGACAAGACTGATTTGGGAAGGTACCAAACTCTAGTCTGTGGGTTACCAATGCATCCAGCTTATACACCCCTGCAATCTATTTGCCAAGGGGCACAGAGTCTTGGCTACCAGCTTACTCATTCTAGCATCTTATTTCACCACCAAGTATCCCAAGGGTCTCTGATTGCTTAACTCATTTATACATACTGCACAGAGATTACCTGACTCCGATACGGGTATCCCACTACAAGCCTTCCCACAGTCCATTATGTGTCCTATGCATGATGCAAACAGCAATCTTTTAGCCTTTCATGTATGGTCATGCCCTACTGTAAAAACCTACTGGGTTCAGGATGTTCGCTTCTTACATGATCACCTGGGCTTCCCTTTATCTCTAGATCCCAAACCCTGTCTTTATTCTTTTTTTTTTTTTTTTTTTGGCTTTTTGTTGCCCTACCCCAACTTTTTTGAGATGTGTTCCTGCCATCAGTTTCAAAATTACCCTTTCCTAAAAAGGTACATTTTCTCAATTTAAACATTTGAAAGGTTTTCTATTTTCTATTGTGAATAAAATATGGGCTAATGAGATTAACGAATCATTGCATTCTATTTTTATGCAGATTTTACTATTTTGGAATTCTGGTTGCATACATTATTATATACAGACAGCAACATATAACAGATGCTACAGAATTAAAAATGTACAAACCATATTTTTACTAAAATAGGGATTAGCAGACTCTCCCCCCGAACTTATCTTGCACTTGGTCAGAGGAGAAGAGGATCAGAATCCAAAATAACAGGAATTGGGTACAAGAAAGACTAACCAACACAAAAATAACAAACATTCTTACTGATGGCATTATAACAGCAGAAAGTGAAATGTGTCGATAACAATTTAGTTTCACACCTGCTTTTGTTTTTTTTTTTATTAAATCAGCAGTTATTGAAATATAAGAAAAAACTAAGTATGACCAAAACATACTTTCAAGTGATTTTTTCAGTCGTTTTTACAAAAGAAAACTCCTGCAAATGGACAGATACCACAAGATTTCTATCGTCCCCTTGCAGAGCAGAGAGAGGAGGACAGGACCAACATGGTCATAGCTTCCTCCTCTGGCAGATATGTCTTTGGGATACACAGTGCAGCTGCTCATCAGAGGATGCAAAGACAACATGCTGTTTTAGAGCTTTACTTCCAGTCTGCACATAAATGGAAATACTTGTTCTGTGAGTGTGCCATCTCTGTATGTCTCTATTAGGCAATCATTGAAAACTCATTTATCCAGGGAAGCCTACACCACCTCCACTTAAAAAACTGGACTTAAGTCAACTCTATAAGATCATCCCCTGCAGTCATTACCTTTTGTACCACCATCCCCTCCCTTTAGATTGTAAGCTCTATGAGCAAGGCCCTCCTAATCTTTCTGTACTGAACTGCATTGTAATTGTACTGTTCCCCTTTATAATGTAAAGCGCTGCACAAACTGTTGGGGCTATATAAATTCTGTATAATAAAAATCATTTCAACAGCATGCCCTGACAATTTAGCACTGCATGGCTAGCAGGAAAGACTGACAATCGTTACTGGCATGATCTAAAGCTGGCCACACATTATACAATTTTCTTATTCAATTTCCTTTAGATTTACCTTTAACTATGTGGTGCAAGGGCCTGCCTGATTGCACACAAATTGAAAGTATTCATGTTTGACTTCATATTATATGGTTTTGGTAAATGTAAAGGAAAAGGGTACAAGAAAATTGTATAGTGTATGGCCTGCCTTAATATCCTGTACCAGCAGACACTCTTTGGACGCACAATGCAGACATATACTAAAGGGGACAGAGATGACATGCCCATTTCAAGCTTTAACGTCACACATACCCAGGAAAGACATTGGTACTGTGAGATTGCGGTCATCACATGCCTATATCTGTAAAGTGTGTCCTGGCAATCTGGCACTGAGTTAACTGCACGCAAGAGTTGGAATTAGTTGATGTCCGTTAGCTTTTGTGCTCTTCTGCTGGGTGAAATCATATACCTCTTCTGTCGCTGCCATTCATGCAGGCTAGTCTGTGTATGCTAATCATTCCCTAACAAGTTACAGCAGTAAAACTGTGTAGTCTTGCAGTCTGACGAAGTTTGTTTACACACCGATTAAAATATATGGGCACAAGTCGGATAGAAGTCGTCTTGAAGTAGTACAGGAACCTTTTCTAAAGTCTGAGTGACTTCAGTAGGGCTAATTAAGATGGCTCTTATTGACCTACATGGGATTTCACATGTCATGTGACTTGGGGTCTCACATGTCAGATCTCAAATTGCGGCAGTGTGAACCAAGCCTGACAAAGTTTGTTTAGACACTGATCTGATATAAAGTTATTCACCTGTTAGCTGCTCAGTGTACAGAGAATAATCTAAGCATTAATAGGCTATCTGAAAACAGGATTCTAATCACTGGATACAATGTGAAAACTACAATAAGAACAAACAGGAGGGCGCAAATGACTAGTGCATTACCAACGATTTATTGTTCACAAAACATTAATACCAAATGGATACTCACAGAAGTGGAAAGTAAAAATTGCATATAATATACAGAGTACAGTGCATTGCGGTGTCCAATGCGTTACAGCGTACAGTGCATTTAGTGTTCAGTGTACAGTGCATTGCAGTGTCCAGTGCGTTACAGCGTACAGTGCATGTAGTGTTCAGTGTACAGTGCATTTTGGTGTCCAGTGTGTTACAGAGTACAGTGCATTTTGGTGTCCAGTGTGTTACAGTGTACAGTGAATGGTGGTGCCAAGTGCGTTACAGCGTACAATGCATTACGATGTACAGTGCGTTACAGTGTACAGTGCATTTTAAATATTGTATTGTTTTTTCGCACTACAAATAAGATATGTGCCGTGTGCATAAGAATTTGGTCATATTTTTTCAAACTTTAGTTCGGCCCCCCAACAGTGTGAAGGTCCATGAACCGGCCCTGTTTAAAAGGTTTGAGGACCCCTGCTATAGGAGGTGGAGCCTCCGATCATATCAAAAGTCACCAACTAAACCAACCAACAAACAGGGTAAACTCTGAGCCAAATGAAAAAATAAATTAAAAAAAGGGCACGGAGTAATGGTAGTATTTTCACTTTCAATATAGAGCAGTACATCTGTAAATTCATGATACCATCGCTGAAATGCAGTTCCCCGGCACCAGCAGCAGTCATGCAGCCACACAGGAGGACACTGCCACCATGTTTCACTGTAGGCACCATGCATTTTTCTTTGTACTCCTCACCTTTGCGACGCCATACAGTTTTGAAACCATCAGTTCCAAAATCATTTATCTTGGTCTAATCACTACAGAGTACAGAGCCCCAGTAGCCTTTTTCAGCATGCACCCTGGCAAGGTCTAGGCTAGCTTTTTTGTGCATGGGCCCTGGCAAGTTCTAGGCGGGCCTTTTTTGAGCATGGGCATTAGGAGAGGTTTCCTTTGTGGATGACACCCATGCATGCCAATCCTCTGCAGTGTACGCCATATTTTGCCACAGGAAACAATCACCCCAGTTTGGTTTTCTACTTCTTTAGCTAACTGCTGTGAACTTGCATGGCAATTTTCTTCAACCTTTCTCATCAGAAGACCATCCTTTTGAGATATTAACTTCCATGAATGGCCTGGATGTCTCTGTGAGATGGTTGCAACTCAATCTTTGTTAAATTTTTGTATCATTTTTGCTAAAGTATTCTGACTGATAAGTAAAGCTTTGCTGATCTTCTTGTAGCCTTCACCTTTCTTGTGTAAAGAAATTTTCTCTCTCAAGCCTTGTGACCGGCCTACCTTATCAGAGACTATCCCCGCTTCAGTCTATCCTGAATTCTGCGGCCAGACTCATCCACCTTACTAACCGCTCCATATCCGCCACCCCCCCGCCAATCCCTCCACTGGCTTCCGATTGCCCAACGCATAAAATTCAAATTACTAACGTTGACGTACAAAGCTGTTCATTACACTGTCCCAAACTACATCACCGACCTGATATCCATTTACCATCCAAAACGTACTCTTCGCTCCTCACAAGACCTCCTACTCTCTAGTTTCCTGGTCTCCTCCTCCCATGCCCGTCTCCAGGGCTTCCCCCATCCTCTGGAACTGGATAATAATAATATTAACAACAATTTATCTTCCATGTGGTGCCATTGCTGACAGCATGAAACGGGAAGGGGTATTCTTTGTTAAGTAACACCCTTTTATAATCCACTGATTGCTGGACAACTGTTTAAAGAATTAGACTCACCTGTAGCTGAATTAATTAGGATATTGTTGTCTAAAATTTAGCTTTGCTCCTAAGACTTTTATTGGGGTGTTTTCATTTTTGCAACATGGCCTTGAATGAATTTGTTAGGAAAAATACTTGTGTGTGTGCGCGCAAGTAAACAAATCTTGTTTGCAATCAATGGCCCGTATTTGTGGGAGTATTTTGTAGTATAGTGTCCCATAGAAAATGTTGATTCTGAAAGAAGAGTAAAGGTTTTCTGACAAATCTGCTCAGGTGTACTCATTTATGTTGATATATATATATATATATATATATATATATATATATATATATATGTCATAAAGGGATGAATAAGTAAATAACCGGCAGTTTACCGTTCGTCGACCTCCGTTTGTTTTTGTTTTTTTCTGTTTTTCACATCTCATTTTCATCACCATTATTATTATACAGTATTTATATAGCGCCAGAAGGTTTGGTCAGCGCTGTACATTATAGTGGGGGACAGAACATGAGACAATACAGTAACAAAACAATACACGAGGGGTTCGAGGGCCCTGCTCTTTCAAGCTTATAGTTATTTTGTATTTTTTAATATTTCCCCTCTCCTTCGTCCGTTTAGTCCACAGGATTATAGATCACGCATGAGTGAGAGCATTTTCAGCTATTTGACCCACTCTGTGAACTTCCTGTGTGTACATGACATCACCTTTTGTGACCTCCTGGAAGTGGAAGAACGGTACACTTCCGATTTGCAGAAGTCTCTAGCTTGTGTTCCAGCAGTCGTCGTCCATGATGGACATCCTCCATCCATACACACAGCCTTTCTATATGAGCCCATTTTGACATTTTCTATATAGATGCTAAGCCGCCCAAACAGTTTTATCTGGTCAGTATGTTTATTTACTTATTCATCCCTTTATTTCCTCTTTTTTTTTTATTTGGCTCACAGTTTGGTGTGTTTGTTGACCTTTGACATGACCGGTGGCTCCACCCCCTATAGTGAGGCCAGTGATGTTCAATCTATGGTTCAATATAAATATACACCTGGCTCTATCACATGTTGGTTAGCATAGCTCTGAGGAAGGAGGTATGCCGCCAAAACACATCAGCTTGCCAGTCCAGCTGGGTTGCACAGACACACACAACTCCCTGTGCTGTGGCATCTTGAGGTTTTTATGCATTTTAATTCTGTTAATATCCATTTGACATCTATGTTTTGTGAACAATACATCATTGGTAATGCACTAGTCATTTGCATCCTCCGGTTTGTTCTTTTTGTAGTCTTCACATCGTATCCAGTGTTGAGTGATAGAATCCTGTGTTTTCAGATAGCCTATTAATACTTAGATAATTCTCTGTACACTGACCAGTTAACAGGTGAATAACTTTGTATCAGATCAGTGTGTAAACAAACTTCGTCAGGCTCGTTTCACACTGCCGCGACTTGAGATCTGACTTGTGAGACCCCAAGTCACATGACGTGAAATCCCATGTTAGTCAATAAGAGCCATCTTATTTAGCACTACTGAAGTCGCTCAGACTTTAGAAAAGGTTCCTGTACTACTTCAAGACGACTTCTATCCGACTTGTGTCCATATATTTTAATAGGTTACCTCCAAGTCGAATACTCATCTATATTGATGCGATTTGGATCTCACATTACAGTAAGATTACCCAGGCATTCCCTGAAAGTTGCTTCAGAGTTGCTTAAAAGTAGTACTCAAGTCGCCTGGCAAAGTTGCACAACTTTCAGGTAGCAGTAGTGTGAACCGAGACTAAGACTGCAAGACTACACAGCTTTCTGTTCTTTTTTGTAGTTTTCACAAGACTTCCTTGGTTGAGTAGGGCAGCATCTACTACACATTCCTGGCGAAGTTCATGATCCATTGGATATCATACATCATTTGTGGTCATCTTCCTCTTTGGTAGACCACAGAGCTGAAATTTACAGTTTTTCATGTGTGTACACTGGATACAATGTGACATGCAAATGTAGCAGGCTTAATCTCCACCAAATGTCTATACTGCTTGTGTGCTCAGTGCTGTTTTCTTTATTGAGCTGACATTTTTTGCTTTTACTTCACAGCAGACTAGTTTTTCAGATGTATGGATATTTATTCATTTGCTATCATGTCACTCAGTATCACTATTCATTAGGCAGCAAGTTACCTTTTTAGGGGCCTGATGCTTTACGATCATACTTGTGTTTGGTTTTCATTATGTTGCGTTTTGACCATGTGTTTGAGTGGTTTTTTTTTTGTTTTGTTTTTTAAGATATTTTGGCCTTCATTGGAATTTCCAAGAGGTTTTGACTACGTTGTAATAATTTTAACTACTCCTGGATTTTTTTTTAGGCTGAGGGTGTCATGCAAATAGGGATTAGTATTATGTACTGTGTATTTCAATAAGTTTTGGATTTGTTTTGCATATATCCCTAATTGCCAATTTCTTATTTTGTACCCTGCTGTTCTAATTATCTAGAAAAATCTCAATTGTATACCAATCTGACCAACTCCTGGATTTTGGGACTAAGCCAACCTATCTGCCCCAACCCTTCATCGTCCAATAAAAGTGACCAATAGGGCAGTATACCCTGTGAAGTAATACTCACAGTCCCATTGAACAGAGACAAATGTTGCATAGTCATTCCTGAATAGTAGCTGTCTAAACCAAAAAAAACAAAAGGATTGTGGTAGAAAAAGTGTCACTATATGTCTGCAATAATAAAGTGAAAAACTATAATAGGAAGAATAGGAAAAAAGTATTACTTCACAGGATATTCAAGTGCAATTTACAAGCTCAAGTAGCTGGGCGAATGCAGCTTACTTTCAGATGCATTCCACTTGAAGCCACAGTCAGTTTTAGGTGTCGTGAGATCCTTCTAAATTTCTTTACAAGTGCTTCCAACCTCCTAAGCTGTATCAAACCACTTTGGCATTTTTATTGACACATATGGCTAGAAAAATAGTTCTCACATGAACAAAAGCCCATGTACAGGGCTTAAAGGACAAATCCCCCACAAATGAACATCTCAAGCTGTATTTACAAAACAAAGCTCATGGGAAAAAAAACAAAAAAAATCTCTGGTGCCATCTGCCCCTTGGTAAAAAGCAAAAGATCCCATGTTGGATAACACACCTTTGGGCAAGAGATCAGGGACAATATAAACTGAGATTGCCTTGTTTTTTGGTGAAACTGTTCCAAGACAAACTGTCAGCATTAAACATAAAACTTTTGAAATCTGTTTTTTGGTGAAAGTTAATATGAACAATGTGGTCTGCTAAATCTTCATTCATTGTGGTGAACCTTTCTCAAAGTAGCACAAAGTCAATCTTACTGATAATAAAGTGTAAAAAAGATCATACTCACTCTGTGTACAAATCTTCAATCATGGCTACAATAATTACAATAAGAGACACTGAGAAGATCTGACATCCTGACCCAATAAGTGATGAGAAGATAAGAGGATGACTGGAAGGTCTGAAAACATCCCCATGGACCTGTTTCCAACCGTATTCATCGCCTAGATCTCGATCCTACATTAGGAGGAAATAAGATTGTAAAACAGACAATATTAACATTAAAAATATGCACAGCACAGTTGCTCGAATATAAGATGTTTCAATTGATACATACAGAACATTTCCAAGCAATGCAAACTGTCTCCTTTCATGAATAGAGGTCATTGAAGCCAACCAATTTAAACATGCATTGCTTGATATAACTGACATAACTATAGCTCAATGTTCACATTTGGATTTGGACAAGATCACCTGTATGTCGGATTCTTTTCTATATAAACCATAGAAGCTTTCAATGTGCCACATTCAAATTTACATATAGGGGAATAAATAATAATAATATATACATACACGCATCCTCTTAAAAAGATCAAAAGGAGTACCCCCAAGGGGTATAACCTCCTCATAGCATATAGTTTCCTTCAGCAATGTGCCCCACCCATTTTTTTCTAGTTTATCAAATGTGTAAATTATTGATATACGGTCCTTAAGATAAATACGAAACGCATAGACCGCTGAAGATGGATGAAATATGAACACGTTTTATGTACTCATGTAAATTATATGTTAGTACCCCCAAAGGTTTAACCTCCTCATAACATATAGCTTACATGAGTACATAAAACGTGTTCATATTTCATCCATCTTCAACGGTCTACACGTTTCATATTCATCTTCTTCGGGACCGTATATTTGAGTAGATAAAAGCATTAATACTGTAGGAAATATAGCATACATTAATCTCCAATTTGTAATCAATAACATACACATTTGGTAAACTAGAAAAAAGGTTCACATGGGGGGGCACATTGCTGAAGGAAACTACAGTGAGGAACAGAAGTATTTGAACAGTTCTCCCACTTAGAAATCATGGAGGGGTCTGAAATTCACATTGTAGGTGCATTCACACTCTGAGAGACAGAATTTAAACAAAAAAAAAATTCAGGAAATCACATTGTATGATTTTTAAAGAATTTATTTGTCTTGCACTGCTGAACATAAGTATTTGAACACCTGAGAAAATCAGTGTTAATATTTGGTACAGAAGCCTTTGTTTGCAATTACAGAGGTCAAACGTTTCCTGTAGTTCTTGAACAGGTTTGCACACACTGCAACAGGGATTTTGGCCCACTCCTCCACACAGATCTCTTCTAGATCTGTCAGGTTTCGGGGCTGTCGCTGAGCAACACGGAGTTTCAGCTCCCTCCAAAGATGTTCTATTGGATTTAGGTTTGGAGACTGGCTAGGCCACTCCAGAACCTTGATATGCTTCTTACAGAGCCACTCCTTGGTTACCCTGGCTGTGTGCTTCGGGTTGTTGTCATGTCGGAAGACCCAGCCACGACTCATCTTCAATCCTCTGACTGAGGGAAGGAGGTTGTTGCTCAAAATCTCACAATAAATGGCCCCATTCATCCTCTCCTTAATACAGTGCAGTTGTCCTGTCCCCTTCGCGGAAAAGCACCCCCAAAGCATGATGTTACCACCCCCATGCGTCACAATAGGGATGGTGTTCTTGGGATGCAACTCATCCTTTTTCCTCCAAACACGACGAGTGAAGTTTAGACCAAAAAGTTCTACTTTGGTCTCATCTGACCACATGACTTTCTGCAATGCCTCCTCTGGATCATCCAGATGGTCATTGGCAAACTTCAGACGGGCCTGGACATGTGATGACTTGAGCAGGGGAACCTTCGTGCAATGCATGATTTGAAACCATGACGGAGTAGTGTTCTACCGACAGTGACCTTTGAAACTGAGGTCCCAGCTCTCTTCATGTCATTGACCAGCTCCTCCCTTGTAGTTCTCGGCTGATTCCTCACCTTTCTTATCAGTGATACCCCACGAGGTGAGATCTTGCATGGAGCCCCAGTCCGAGGGAGACTGACAGTCGTCTTTAGCCTCTTCCATTTTCTAACAATTGCTCCAACAGTTGATCTATTTTCACCAAGCTGCTTGGCAATTGCCCCGTAGCCCTTTCCGGCCTTGTGGAGGTCCATAATTTTGTCTCTGGTGTCTTTTGATAGCTCTTTGGTGTTGCCCATGTTAGTAGTTGGCCTCTGACTGACTGTGGGGTGAACAGGTGTCTTTAAAGAGCTCAGACAGGTGCTACTAAGTTAGATTAATGAGTGGAGTAGAGGTGGACTTTTTAAAGGCACAGTAACAGGTCTCTGAGAGTCAGAATTCTTGCTGTTTCTTAGGTGTTCAAATACTTATGTTCAGCAGTGCAAGTCAAATAAATTCTTTAAAACTCATACAATGTGAGTTACTGAATTTTTTTTTTAATTCTGTCTCTCAGAGTGTGAATGCACCTACAATGTGAATTTCAGACCCCTCCATGATTTCTAAGTGGGAGAACTTGCAAAATCGCAGGGTGTTCAAATACTTCTGTTCCTCACTGTATATGCTATGAGGAGGTTATACCCCTTGGGGGTACTCCCCATGGTCTTTTTAATAGGATATAATATATATATACACACACACACACACACACACTATATATATATTTTTATGCTCTCGGAGGTGTTCACTTACAATCCAAAATGTTGTACTGATTTTATATATTTTCTATTGGGGGATTTGTTTCATTTCCCCGTTAACATTTGTCTGTGATTTTAAATTGGATTGCAATAAACGGGTTATATTTTAACAAAGGGGTATTGTATTGTCTCGTGTTGTGCCAATAAAGTCTGTTACCTTTTTGTAATAGGGAATATTTTCCCTGTTCCATACATTTTTCTCTACATAATAATTGTATGTGGTACAGTGCAATCTTTTATTTGTATACCTCTTTTGGGGTCACCCACCGGCACTCTCAGCTCTTCCTCTTCTCCAATGTCCTCATAGGAAGCCACTTCCTATGAGGGCATTCGTGCGGGAGTGCTCCTGAGCCGGGCTGTGTGCATCTATAGACAACAGTGGATTGTCGCAGGACTGCGGCTGGCATTCTGACACTACGGGGAACTGACCAGGTGTCACTGACATCCCCAGTGACACCAATACTGTGATCAGTGCTAATAAAGCACTGACACTGTACTAATGGTACTGAGCAGGAAGAGGTTAATATGTGGGGCAATCAAAGGGTTAACTGTGTGCTGCTTTACTGTAAGCTACAGTGGGGCAAAAAAGTATTTAGTCAGCCACCAATTGTGCAAGTTCTCCCACTTAAAAAGATGAGAGGTCTGTAATTGGCATCATAGGTAGACCTCAACTAAGAGACAAAATGAGAAAAAAATCCAGACAATCACATTGGATGTTTTGGAAAGAGTTTATTTGCAAATTATGGTGGAAAATAAGTATTTGGTCAATATCAAAAGTTCATCTCAATACTTTTATATATCCTTTGTTGGCAATGACAGAGGTCAAACGTTTCCTGTAAGTCTTCACAAGGTTGGCACACACTGTTGCTGGTATGTTGACCCATTCCTCCATGCAGATCTCCTCTAGAGCAGTGATGTTTTGGGGCTGTCGCTGGGCAACACGGACTTTCAACTCCCTCCAAAGGTTTTCTATGGGGTTGAGATCTGGAGACTGGCTAGGCCACTCCAGGACCTTGAATTGCTTCTTACGAAGCCACTCCTTCGTTGCCCGGGCGGTATGTTTGGGATCATTGTCATGTTGGAAGACCCAGCCATGTTTCATCTTCAATGCCCTTGCTGATGGAAGGAGGTTTGCACTAAAAATCTCACGATACATGGCCCCATTCATTCTGTCCTGTACATGGATCAGTCGTCCTGGTCCCTTTGCGGAGAAACAGCCCCAAAGCATGATGTTGCCACCCCCATGATTCACAGTAGGTATGGTGTTCTTTGGATGCAACTTAGCATTTTCTCTCCTCCAAACACGACGAGTTGTGTTTCTACCAAACAGTTCTATTTTGGTTTCATCTGACTATATGACATTCTCCCAATCCTCTTCTGGATCATCCAAATGCTCTCTAGCAAACGTCAGACGGGCTCGGACATGTACTGGCTTAAGCAGGGGGACACGTCTGGCACTGCAGGATCTGAGTCCCTGGCGGCGTAGTGTGTTACTAATGGTAGCCTTTGTTACGTTGGTCCCAGCTCTCTGCAGGTCATTCACTAGGTCCCCCCGTGTGGTCTTGGGATTTTTGCTCACCGTTCTTGTGATCATTTTGACCCCACGGGGTGAGATCTTGCGTGGAGCCCCAGATCAAGGGAGATTATCAGTGGTCTTGTATGTCTTCCATTTTCTAATTATTGCTCCCACAGTTGATTTGTTCACACCAAGCTGCTTGCCTATTGCAGATTCAGTCTTCCCAGCCTGATGCAGGTCTACAATTTTGTTTCTGGTGTCCTTCGACAGCTCTTCGGCCTTCACCATAGTGGAGTTTGGAGTGTGACTGTTTGAGGTTGTGGACAGGTGTCTTTTATACTGATAAGTTCAAACAGGTGCCATTGATACAGGTAATGAGTGCAGGACAGAGGAGCCTCTTAAAGAAGAAGGTACAGGTCTGTGAGAGCCAGAAATCTTGCTTGTTTGTAGGTGACCAAATACTTATTTTCCACCATAATTTGCAAATAAATTCTTTCCAAATCAGCCAATGTGATTGTGTGGGTTTTTTTCTCATTTTGCCTCTCATAGTTGAGGTCTACCTATGATGCCAATTACAGGCCTCTCATCTTTTTAAGTGGGAGAACTTGCACAATTGGTGGCTGACTAAATACTTTTTTATCCCACTGTATGTGTGTGTGCTTCACTGTAAACACACTGCTTTGCATTGCTCTGCTATATAAAAACAATGCATAGAAGTGTGCAGGAGCTGACAAGGGAGAGAACTGTATTGTTTACTTACAGTTCTCTCCCTCCGTTGGTAATGCTCCTCAATCACCGGGTGCTGGCGAGTAATCACCATCCGGGACCCGGTGATGGACAGCCGAGGCCACTAATAGCGTTGTGCGCCCCCTACCTGGGAATGCAAAAATCACATGATCTTGCACACCCCTGCCGCCTTGTAGCAGTATATCTGCTATAGGGTGGAAGGAAAGCGGTTAAGAAATAAAACTTAAACATAGTGGGAGAACAGAGGATCTTCATCAAAGTGTTCCCTAGGATAATTATGTTTGAGAAGTAACAACATTCTTCTTTTAAATTCCAAAGTTCACATAAAGAATCAAAAACAATCTGATTGTTTGCCAAGTACATCTCTCCTACCACTATGGTAAATAAAACCTTATTAAAATGGACTTGAATCGAAGAATACTTTGCATTCCATGAATATTGTTGACCAGTGATGGGTATATGCAAAGGGAAAGCAGTAACAGCCGTCTGCTGTTATTTACCAGCACAAGACCAAAGAAACAAACTCTTACCATGTCATCCATTTCCTCCTCTTTGCTGTATCTGGCATAATCTTTCCTTAAGGTTCTCATAAGAATCATGGATACCAATCCCACCAAAAAAATAACCATCATAAAAGAATTGAAGATTGAAAACCAGTGTATCTGGGGGAAAAAAAAACCAGCAAAATAAATACCAATAGAAAGTCTTAACGTGTCCCCAAGTCAATGCCATATGGAATATAGTAAAAGATGTGGAAAAAGATGGCATAGACACAGAACAAGCTTTATCATCACTTACAGGTCACACACAGGAGCTGGAGTTACACTTTCAAGTATAGCTAAAGGCAAAACTTATATTTTTTCATTTTGGATAGAGTGGAGAGGAATTAGAACACCTGTCAGTTTTTATTGCTCTCCGGGCACGTTAGAGCAATTCACCCTATTTGTTCTGTTTACCAAGGGAAAGTAAAGAAAATCCCAAATTTTGGGTTGTCCCCAGAAAACTAAAAGAAGAAAAATTTTCCAATGGGGACACTAGTGGTGGCCATCTTTCCTGCGATTGCTGGAAGTGACGTCCTTTGTCTGCTATATAAGTCCTGAACAATATGGCCACCACTTCCTGAAGAAGCTCACGTGATTCGGTGAGCGAAAACGCATTGACGTCACAGTGTGGTGACGCCCGCGCTTCCGGCATCTCGGTCTCTCTACGCGTTGAACACCATCTCACCGCCACGCACTCCCTGTCTGACCATCAGACCGAACTGCAGAGGACCTGCTCACCCACTTTCACACCAATTGTCTGGTATCACTGAACCTAGAGCAGGAGCAGTTTACCCTGGATGACAATACCAGGTTGGGTGAGAGGACTTTGTCCAGCCTGTATGGATAACGGCTTGGTTGAGCCACTCTGACTCTTGCTGACACCACCGCTCTTTCACTTGACGGTGCTATTACACTGCCTCTATCACCAGCACACATCCACCACTGTCGGGACTCTCATGCTACCATACTTACCCACTTCAGCTTTACTATGAAACATTCTACTACTACTCGCTTTCTCTATTGAAGATACCACTTCTGGAGCAACTTGTCATGGGTCAATTGAGTCATCTGCATCTATACCTACTATAGGCCTATTGATCTAGACCCGATTTTGCATATCATTATTTATATGACATTGAGTGTCTCTTTTTGCCTCTTGGCTAAAACCGGGCTGAGCTATAGATATAGCTAAATGGAATACTATACCGTAATTCAAGACAGGTTTTTAGGGCTACGTACACCCTTGCCCACTGCTGGTCAACTGGCCTAGATTCCACCTGTAGATTACAAGCAACATGATAATGACTGCCTCTCATTTGCCCTAAGGCCAAAACTGGGCGGTGCTATCGATAAGCCTGACTGGGCTGTCATACTACATTATATAGCCTCACGGCAGATTCATTCCTGCCCGTTATCCTAAGGGCTCAACTGGGGTCATCTGGTGATCCATCTACATATCAGAGCTATCCGGATACATTTTTGAATTGGGGACATCCTGAGTTGTGATCTTTTGATGATCTTAACGACCCTTGCTGCTGATATTATTTTCTCTATTAGGACCCCATGATATGTCAGTCATTTTCACCATCCACGATCATGACTGTATGACCTTTTTGGTATTATGCTATTCCACTTTGGCATTTCTGCTTAGTGTATGGTGATTGTATGTGCTTGTGTGGTCTGACCAGGATCCCGGTACGGGTGTTTTAATTTTATGGCAACATTGTCATTGTTTTTACAAGTATCAGGTGGAGGGTGCTTTGTGTGTCATTTGTTATTACAATGTCAATAAACATGATGTTTTAAACAGCAGACTGTTCTCCTGAGGACTTCTTTTCCAGGGGGGCTCTACCCACTGACATTTTTCCTATTATATGCGTTTGGTCCTGAGAGCACCTCCTTCAACTTTTGGATGAGTCGGCAACATCTACAGACAATTTATATACATTTTTTTGTGCCTGGGGATCCTGATTTTAGCTGTTTTTGTGACAACACTAGTTCTGGTGACCTGGGGGTCCCCAAGGAATTCCCTTACTTTGTAATATTGTTAGCTGTAAACAGCGAGCACATACGGGTAAAAATAAAAACGCTCAATTTCAAGAGAGACTTTTCCAAGGCTGAAAGCTGCTCTCCAAGACTTGGACTGGGAGGGAATATTGGCATTGATGAACACAACACAGAAATGGGAGTTCTTCAAAAAGACTATGTGAACACACTGCAAAATATATTCCCATGGGCAACAAGTTTAAAAGGCTAAAAATCAAACCTAAGTGGCTTATGGCCAAAGTTAAAAAAAAGCTATAGATAATAGGAAAAGAGCTTTTATTAAGTATAAAAATGAAGGAACGCTATCATCATTTAAACATTATAAAGAATATAACAGAATATGCAAAAAGGAAATAAAGGCCGCAAAAATTGAAAACGAACGACAGATTGCAAAAGATAGCAGGACCAACCCCAAAAAATTCTTCAAATATATTAATAGTAAAATGGTTCGGTCCGAGCATGTAGGCCCTTTACAAAATAATCTAGAGTGGGTGACTGGGGACAAAAAGAAGGCAAATTTATTTAATACCTTCTTCAGCTCTGTGTATACAAAGGAGCATGGGGGAGCTCTTGTCCATAATGGGCATGGTATTGACACCGCTCCAGATGATCCACATTAGCTCACAATTGATATGATCCAAAAATATTTAGACAGTATAAAGGTGAATAAAGCACCTGGATCGGATGGCATACACCCACAGGTCCTTAAAGAATTGAGCTCTGTCATTTCAAAGCCATGTAACTATGTAGGGATTTCCTTTTACATCCTGTTTGGCTATGGGACAGGATGTGAAGGAAAATCTCCCCAGTGGGACACAGATGGTGAAAAAAAACATCTGACAGCATTTATAACCCTTACTCTATTCAAACTGGAAAAAAATAAAGTTTTGCCTATAGTTTTACTTTAAGAATGGAACATGTATGCTCCCATATTTATTCATCAATCTGTAAAAGGTATGCATGATAACCACACACTGATCACTACATACACAAACGCAATCACAGGTAAAACAATGGCCTACATTAGGAAAAGGTAAATATGGTTTGCATTTGTGAAGAATATAGTCAATTTGGAGGGCCTTACCCTGTGCTGGAAAAATGAAGGGTCAAGGTATTTGTCAAATCGATCTTCAAACCGGACATCGGATTTCTTCCATTTAACCTAAAAGAATATAACAGAAATGTAAGATTCAGCATATTTGTGAATATTGCATTAAGAACATCTCTAGGAACATTTAAAAAAAAATTACATTAGTGAAGGACATTCCATGATGAAAAGATTAGTGATGATCACAAGCTAGCCTATATTGTATTCCCTGCTGCTGCCTTTGTTTATTGCTCTCCAACATTTTTTTCAGGTAAATACTATCTGCATTGTACTACCTATCAAGCAGAAAGAGGGGAGAGGGAGGAGGGGGGGCTAGAGATAAATTACACCAAGTATAGGATGTGGTTCATCCATCTTTGTGAAAAAAGGAATTGCTCTCAAATGCTTTCCCATCAAAGGTCTGTACAAAAAGCAATTCTAACTACTCCCTGTATGTCCCATCAGTCATTAATTCTTCTCAGCCCCTACCCGAGTGTACACTGAGCTGCACATATGAAGTACATACTCATCTTAATTTTGGACCAGGACAGAGCAGCTCTCATGCACATAAAGTTCATGAGTTAAGTCATCCCGATCAGTCGAGATGTCTGGAAGCTCAGAAAGACTGGGTGAAGATGAAAATGCAAGGTAAGCATTTTGTAACACACAAATATGCTCAGCAAGCTTGAATAAGAAAGCTGACAGAAAATTCAGATAAAGAGATGGTGTCACTAGTGTTTCTCTTGTAACCACAAGAGGGAACTGGAAGGACACTTTGCTACAAAGAACTTAAACAAGACTCTGGAGCAGGATCGGAAGGCCATTAATTTAAATTTTGGCTATCAATGACTTCCAGTGGCTCCAGCAGAAAACTGGTGATAAAATCAATGCAGTGTCAAACAAAAACTCACATGAAGTTGTTAATTTACGCTCTAAAAGGATTAAAGTACAAACCTTTTATCATTTTGAACAGGTTTCACCTATCTACTGCCCATTAAGGCACAAAATGAGTGTAAACTCATAATATACACTTGTATTCAATAACAATATATTAGCAGACAATCTTAGTAACAAAAAACTGATCAGTAAGGCAAATACATGTCTCACATTTAGCAAACACCTAAATTGTAACAAGTTTCTGTTCTAGAAAGAAAAAAGAAAATACAAGTACATTAGCTGTACAGTTTACTTACAGAGTAGGACATTTGAACCTTGGTATTGGGGACAAGCTTTACTTTGCCTTCACTGGTGAGATTTACATCTACTATACGATTTCCGTTATAGCCAATTTCAAGCTTTTTGTATGTCCAAAGGTAGTAATCTTCTCCATTTTCATCAGCCTCTCCAACAATACCTGCCATTAACGCACAACAGTAAGAGCTAAACAATAAACTTGGGGGAAAAATCCAAATGGAAGGGATATAAAAAAAAAAGGTAAGAAAAACTTGCAGGAACACACAAGCCAACTGAATTTTAGAATTCACAGCTATCAATTTACCTGTGAAAGGATTAGTGACTACGCACACCTTTGTAACCATTGTGATCTCAATTCAGTGTCTAAAGGGCTGACCTAGCAAGAATTATCGAAATCTACTTTGAGGCATATAGGAGCAGCCATCACCAATCTCCTCCCGAGAATGCTTGTAAGCCTGGCTGTACACGGATTCAGTACTGGCTAAGGTACTAACCCAATACAAGCAGGCAGATTAGAAAGTCATGTGAAGGCAGAACTCCTGATCAGCATAGTTTGTGAGGATCTATAACGCCAATAGTATAAAAGATAGTAGATCAACAAGGTTACTAGCATTTGAAGATACATTAGTAAAAGGAAAACATCATCCTGTATTTATTGTAAAATACAAGAGAACTACACAATTGCAAAAAAATACAAATTTTAAGTCAGTCAAGACTCCCCTTCAACTCTCATCATGCCTCAGTTTTTCATCTGCTAAGTTTAGGCTTAGCTTTTTTCTTTCCTTCAGGTTTCTCTGCATTCAAGATTCCTGCTCATCACTGCTTAAGACACTCTCTACATGGCAGCTATTTGGATCGGCCTTTCTTCAACCTGACTTGCTGTACCCGCTTCCCTGACCATTGCGGGGCTACTCTGGCATGTGAACTTTGGGCACTGGGTTCTACTTGCGAAGCCTTCTAGAAGTACAGGTAACAAGTTGCACACTCACCGGACCATACTGACCCCTTGTGTGCAGCAAGAAAGTCAAACTGCACTTGCGTATACTGAATGCTCCACACACTGGATCAGAATGGACTCAATATGTACTGAATGCACAATATGCCGGATCCTCCATCAGTATTAAAAGTACTCCAACGTTCCTTAAAATAATCTCAAAGCAACTGGACTGTTTATTCCAGTGCCCAACACAAACCTTTGCTTCTTTATCATCAAGAGGCAAAAGGTTTGTGTCAGGCTCTGGAATAAATGGCAGTCTGGTTGCTTGGAGAGGAGGTGCACCCTCTGAGGAAGCGGCTTCCTACAGTGACACACTGAGAAGAGACGGAGTCTAGAGCGCCAGGGAAGTGGACCCCATAAAAGAAGGTTCGGGGCCGCTCTGTGCAATACCACTGCACAGAGCAGGTAAATATAACTTGTTTATTATATAAAAAAAGAAAAAAAAACACAACCTTTACAAAAGCTTTAGGCCTCCCGCACTCCAATAATGGCAAAAAACATCCTTTAGGTTAAAAAAAGATCTGAAAGTCCAACATAAATCTCTGATGTATTTTAGTCTGATCAGGTAGACAATATCAAGTCCCAAAAAGGACAATTGGGAAAATTGGTAGTCAAGGTGCTGCACCATTTTCTGTGAAGACCATCAGAAGGAAACATTGCACAGAAATGTCAGAGTCTGACTATTTAATTAACACTAAAGTATTACTAAACACAAGACCCTGCCATTCACTAGATCTTGTCTCCCACAGTACATAGAACATGGAAATGCAATTATTTTAGGAAATATAAACTGCTATGTACCTTTTCCCATCAGCAGTCAAAGCAGTCTTGTGACTTCAGTGTCCAGTAGAGCACTGGTAAAAGCTTGTAGGAGGAGTTTTCATTCTCCTCTCTGGACAGTGCTGACTGACCCTTTACTGGTCATATGCACTCTCCCAAGAAAAAAAAAAAAAACTCTCTCGCAATACACATGAAACGAAGCATGTGCGGTTTGCCCCCGAGGCTCTGTTCTATCAGCAGATGAGTCAGGGACAGTGGAAGAAAAGGAAGATCAAACGCAGGCTTAAACATCCTTTTTACACAATGCAGAGGATTGACCCTCAAGTTCCACATTGAGTATAACAAGCATGCTTTACTGCATATACAGACTGATTTTACTGTTGTGGATTTAGTAACAGTTTAAGATAAAAGATATTCTGTGGTTAACATATGAAACAAAATTGAACCTTCTGGCTACAATAACAAAAAAACTTACAAGAAAAAAAGCAGAACTGGGCAACAAAAACACCTTGCAAATTTCTAGGCATGATAGTGAAGGGTTGTTATGATCCAAAACTCCAAATAAACCATGTAAAATTAATATTTAAGATTCTGAGTAGTTCTTTACATACCCCAGGCTTGAGTATTATTGAAAATAATTTTACATAAAATTTCTGTGTAAATGTCAAAACGTGCAATGCAAGTAAGATGACCCAAGGACATTTCTAATCCAATAGTGTTCTGCAAGGATGTACAAGAACACGTCTCAAGTAAGAATAAAAAGAATGTTAGTTTGCTTAAGGGAGAAGTTCACCTTTTAGAAAAAAAATAAATGTACATTTTTTTGCAGGTAAAAAAAAAAGTGCACTATTTTTGTCTGCAGAAGCCTGTAAGCCATTGCACAAGCGATCAGCAGAATGCTGGTGCCATGCAGGTCTCCTGCAGGTCTTTCAGTATATCTGCTTTCTCGTACGGGATGTACAAGCAAGCAGATATACTGACAGGAAGAATGAGTGAACTACAACGGCGCTTCACAGAGCTGTGGTAGTTCTTTGACGACTACAAGCTGACAGCTGCTAAGGCTGCCAGGACTTGTAGTTTCTCATTCACAGAGGACTATGAACAAGTGATGTGGCTGTGTGGACGGAGCCCCACATGGCCATTTTTTTCAATTTGCCAGCTAGTGAGTGGGGAGAAGATCCCCTGCTAGCTGTTAAAGCGAGGACCGGGGGGAGCAGGGGCCTGAATAAGGGTGTAGCATGTAACATGTTACGAAAGGTAAACTTATCCTTGAACTTGCTTGAGGCTGTGATTTTTGTCAAAGTGGTGTACTAACGTTAAACGCGTTACTCTTTCACCTGTTAAACAAATAATTCTCATGTATTTGTCTACTCCCTGCAGAGATTGTGGTAACCTGTATTCCCTGGTGAAAAACACATACAGTATGCCTTAACTTTTCAATACAACTGTACAAGGTTTGATATTAATATGAACCCTAAAACTGCTCATCATCAATGAACACTCTGCCTTCGGACTGTGTTATGTCATGTTTTGTAATCTGCCTTCCTATCACAAATCCTTTATGTAGTAAACGCCCACTAAACAAATTGAATAGAACACAATCTGGGCAGCTATGCTTAGTATCAAAGCATTGAAAATCATAGTGAATATCGCCAATGATGTATTACTTAAGCAAAAGATACCCATTTAGTCGCAAAGCATGCAGCAGGGCTTGATAAATTTGCTTTGAATCTAGGAGTCAGCTTAAAAAGTTAGGAGGCAGGTTTTTTTTTTTTTTAGCGTAGCGTGGGTTGTCAGCGCACTGGGACTTCACGTGATGCAATTTGCCACGCGACAATCATGGCAAAACCGATCCATGTTTTAGGCGCCATTGAAAATAAGGGAACCTGAACCTGTATTTTGCGATCACAGCAATCCTGCTGCAATCCCAAAATGCCCATGTGTGAATGGAGCCACCCTGGTTCACACATATGCAATTCTGGATTTGTTTTGAAACTCACAGATTCGCATGACAGGCTACATATTTTGTGTTCCTATTAAGGTGGTTCACACAGCTGTGATTCACACGAATTGCATTTCTGAGTGGCATTATGAAAAGGTTCCTCTGCAAGTTTGTAATGGTGTGTTCCAGACTCGCAGGTGATAGAGAAGGGTGGCATGCGGAGATAAGTGCTGACATAGGATTGCTATTTGGAGGCGCAATTCTCCACTGAAGTCTGTGGGAGGCGCGACTGCCCACTGAAATCTGAGGGAGGCAATGTGTGAACCAAGGCGCCAGCATGCAATTTCTAGTCACCATGGTGACCTGGAATTTGTCAAGCCCTGGCATACAGTATAGGCTTGTTAAAAAACAGTTTACCATCAGGTGATATTCTAGCTAGTGGTGAAGCCAGCTATCTCTCAGAGACCCTAGGAGCTAGATCAGGGGTGGGCAAACTTTTTGACTTGAGGGCCGCAATGGGTTCATATATTGGACCCGGGGGCCGGACCAAGAGTAGATGAATGATGTGTATGTGTCATCCATAGTAAGTATAGTAATATTCCCCCATAGTAAGCATAGTAATTAATCCCCCATAGTAATTAATCCCCCATATAGTAATTAATCCCCCATAGTAATTCATCCCCCATATAGTAATTCATCCCCCATAGTAATTCATCCCCCATATAGTAATTCGTCCCCCATATAGTAATTCGTCCCCCATATAGTAATTCGTCCCCCATATAGTAATTCGTCCCCCATAGTAATTCATCCCCCCTATAGTAATTCATCCCCCATAGTAATTCATCCCCCATATAGTAATTCATCCCCCATAGTAATTCATCCCCCATATAGTAATTCATCCCCCACATAGTAATTCATCCCCCATATAGTAATTCATCCCCCATATAGTAAGTCCCCCATATAGTAATTCATTCCCCATATAGTAAGTCCTCCATATAGTAATTCATTCCCCATATAGTAAGTCCCCCATATAGTAATTCATTCCCCATATAGTAAGTCCTCCATATAGTAATTCATCCCCCATATAGTAAGTCCTCCATATAGTAATTCATTCCCCATATAGTGAGTCCCCCATATAGTAATTCATTCCCCATATAGTAAGTCCCCCATATAGTAATTCATTCCCCATATAGTAAGTCCCCCATATAGTAATTCATTCCCCATATAGTAAGTCCCCCATATAGTAATTAATTCCCCATATAGTAAGTCCCCCATATAGTAATTCATTCCCCATATAGTAAGTCCTCCATATAGTAATTCATTCCCCATATAGTAAGTCCTCCATATAGTAATTCATTCCCCATATAGTAAGTCCCCCATATAGTAATTCATTCCCCATATAGTAAGTCCCCCATATAGTAATTCATTCCCCATATAGTAAGTCCTCCATATAGTAATTAATTCCCCATATAGTAAGTCCCCCATATAGTAATTCATTCCCCATATAGTAAGTCCTCCATATAGTAATTCATTCCCCATATAGTAAGTCCCCCATATAGTAATTCATCCCCCATATAGTAAGTCCCCCCCCTGTGTCAATTCACTTACCTTTGGTCCGCGCGTTCCTCTCGTATTCCCGCGCCGTTCTGGTCTTCAGGGAGGACTGTGAGAGGAGTTCGTCACGCTGCCCCGCCTACATCCTGACAGCTGCAGAGTCCTGACGTCCGAGAGGAGGGAGGGGGGCGGCCATCCGAGAGGGGGGGCGGCCATCCGAGAGGAGAGGAGGGGAGGGGAGAGGAGGAGAGGAGGGGAGGGGAGAGGAGGAGAGGAGGGAGGGGAGAGGAGGAGAGGAGGGAGGGGAGCGGGCGCCCGGCACACAGGAGAGCCGCATCTAAATTTGTAAAGAGCCGCGGCTTGCCGACCACTGGCTTTGCGGGAGCCTAGCTCCGCGGGCCGGATTAAAAGGTCCGCCGGGCCGTAGTTTGCCCATTGCTGAGCTAGATCCTCCTTACTCCATGTCCTGGCTGTTCCCAACTACCTTGCTACACTGCTCCTGCTTCTACTCTACCTGATGCAAAAGCAGCAGGCACAATGAGCGCTCCATGTAACTCCTGTGGCATGTGTGAATAAAAAACCCTGGACTGACTGGTTGAAGGTATCCAGGAATTTGACTATATTTGCATAGTGCTCCCCAAGGTTTCTATCCACCCTTCCTGGACAAAAAGTACAAAGTGCCTTTACTTAATGTGTACACTGCAAACATTGCATGTTGGACTAGATCAGTAGGACAGGCTATGAAGCATGAAATATAGTTTTATTTCTTATGCATTTTAAAAAGCTTAGATCCATACCCCATATTGGCAAGTCATCTATGTACATCTGGTACCAGTAGTGGTTCTTTATTGCGTAAACAAACGCATCCCTCTTCGCCTTGTCCAACTCTATTTCACAATATGTTGCTTGCATGACATCCTCTGTTAAAAAGAAAACAAATTTTCAAGCATTGAGAATGATTCCATTAAAAACAAGGTTGTTTTTTTTGTTTTTACATACCTGCAAGTCTTATCATTCAACAGATATTACAACAAATATAAAAACACGAAACAAATCTATACATTGTCATCTTATAACCAATCTGAGACCAAGACACGTCTGGGAGTGCTGAAATCTTAGTGTCTAACTGTGCATTGTGGTTCCACTTGCCAGTCCCTTGTAGCAACAAGACACAACAGTGATTTGTGGGCCCAGTTGGAGCAACCGCAGTGTGGGGGGGAGGGGGGGGGGCAGACATAGCACTCATGGAAGTGCCGAATTTAGAACACTTGTCCAGTGGTGCAGTCAGGAGGGCAGGCAGGAGTATTTACACATCTCTTTTAACATTATTTACCATTTCAATTTTATTAACAGAGGAGTTGATTTAAATCAGTCTAATAAATACACTTTCTGTTATCCTCAGTGCTAGCTTTTTTTTTTTTTTTTAGTGGAAGGGTCTTCAACCCTCATACATTTCATTACTACATCAGATTGATAGGGTCTTTTTGAAGACAGAAAGTGTGCTACATACTAATTATCCTTACTTTGGTGACTGGACACTGGCATGGGACGTACCTTAGAAGGGGTGGGCAACATGGCAAACAGAACTGCCAACAAGCCCACAAGAAAAACAAGGCTGCAAAGCTCGAACGAAACACTCAGATAACTGCTTGAAGCACCTTGAATACCAATGCTTTCATCAGCCAAAGTATGAAGAGAACAAGGTATGAACAGAGGATAAGGGGACAGCCTTACAAAGCAGATGTTTGATGCTGAAATTCCCAAGAGGATACCTACAGCCCTGGTGGAATGGGCTCTGATAGATGAAGGAACTCTGTCCCTAGGGGTGTAGGATCTGGAGATGAGATATTTAAGATAAAAAGGTGTACAAAACTCCTGTATTACTATACCCACAATTACAAAAGATGATATCTCATTACCCATTTAAATATATGAAAACATTGTTTGAAACCAGTGTGAAATTTCACCTTGAAAATTAAACTACACAGTGTGACCAAAAATTCAAACATTATTACAAACAAATAAGTGAAAGGTAAAAAAATTAACATAAAAAGTCATCTTCCAGTGTCCAATTACAGTCCAAAAAGGATGATTCACTTAAAATGTGAATAATGTGTGCTATGACCTCCGCATGCAGTTCCCCAAGGTCACCAAATAACTAGAAGAGCCACCTCCTTACCACATTCGTTAAGCAAAAGATCAAAAGTGCTTGAACACATATGTAAGATCACTCCCAGAGTCCACTCTCACTTTCCAAACATATCCAATCAATCCAAAATTCACAGGAATGCCCAGAAAAATTACAGAGTACATAAAAGAATCTAACATTATGTCACAGTCCGCTGGCGCCACGCAATGCACGTTTCATCTACAAGTGGACATCTTCAGGGGACAAGTAAGAGACCTGGAGATGACATGTCTGATCACATGGCAATGGCGGAGTGAGAAGCAGGATGCCTTTTACAAAGGCCCACATGTAGATCAAAGACTTGCGAACAGGGGCTGTGCCTGCCAGGTAGACTTTAACAGCTCTGACCACATGCAAACAACATTCCTGTCATATTTTGGGTCAGGTCAGAGGGAAGGCAGGACAATGTTCTCACTTAAGTGAAAAGATGAGAGAACCTTAGGTAGGAAGAAATGTATTGGTCTCAAAAGCGAACAGGCATCCCTCCCACTGCAAGAGTGGGCTCACCCCTTTATTTTGAGGAAGGCTTCCTGAGCAGGCTTGGAAGTCTATGGTTTACAACAAAACAAGGCGTTAAGTCTTAGTTTTGAAGCTGACATCTGGGGAGAGTGAAAAGGTCCCTAAGCAGAGGGAGTAGCCACAAGGAGACTCATGCTTTTTCTTACAGGGTAGCAGTACCTTTTCCCCAGTGACTTTTTTGATGAATTTATCAACACATTCCCCAAATAGGAATTTACGGTCAAAAAGTATGCATAGAATATGCTTTTTACAAGAAGGTTAGGCAGACATGGCTTTTAAATCACAAAATCTTGCTCAAATGTACAGTAAATAAGGGACAGTCTAGAGATTTGGCAATATGCTCTCACCGCCACTTTATTAGTTACACCTTACTAGTATCTGGCTGAATCCCACCCCACACGCCCCTTCTGCTTTCAGAAATGCCTTAATTCTTTGTGGCATAGATTCCACAAGTTGTTGCAAACATTCCTCAGAGATTGAGGTCCATACTGACACAAGTTACTGTTTCCGTTCTATCATCTCGAACCAGTATGCCGCTATTTTTTCAGACCATATTCTATAAACTCTAGAGATGGTTTTGTATCAAAATCATAGTAGATCAGCAGTTTTTGTCTGGCATCAACAACCATGCCAAGTTCAAAGTCACGTAAATCCCCTTTCTTCCCCATTCTGATGCTCGGTTTGAACTTCAGCAAGTTGTCTTCATCATGTCTATATGGCTAAATGCATGGAGCTGCTGCCACGTGATTGGCTGATTAGCAATTTGTTACCAATCAATTGAACAGGTGTACCTAATAAAGTGGCCGGTGAGTGTACATTCTTTAGAACATCAACATAAAATAAAAACACCGAAGACATCAGCTGTAATTGTTCTGAGAGAAAGGGGTCCTCAAAGACAGATCCTGGTCACTGTTCATTTTCTTGTCCAGTTAGGAAAAGTCTGGCAACTAAACATGGCTGCAGGACAGAACTTGCATGGGCAAAAGCAGTCTTTAGAAGTGAACCCAGACTCCTATCAACAGAACCCTTTAAAAAGGGAACATCCTCAACAGAAGTTGTAAGGAGTTTATTGAAAACAGAAATTGGCTGTCATGGATCCTACGATTTCCTTTTCAATGTCTCTTTTATGTGACATTTCAGTGAAAAACTTATGAACTGTAAAAAATCTTTCAGGACTGGGCCAATCCTTAAACTGCACAATCAATTTGTGCATATATTGGAAGTCTTTCTTGACTTAGCCTGTTTTTTAGTGTTCATAGGGGCTTGTTTGAGCTATGGAGAGTGAAGTGTGCTAGACAAAGATTAGCGTACACCACATCAATTAGATTGCCCACAGTAGACAGCATTTGGTGGAAAGCCATAGCTTGTACCTCATAAAATGCAGAAGGAAAATACACTGTTACCACTACAAAATAAGGGTCCTCAACCCTTTCCTCCATAAAAACCTCTGAGAGAGATTCAATCACGGGTTTCTGAAGAGGGTCAGGGGAAACGGGACGTGCAGCAATTCTGGCCACTGGAAACCAAAGATTCTAGAAGTACCAAGCGTTTTCTAAAGATTTCAGACAAAGTGGAAACAAAATCTGTTTTTGTCAAACAGGCTACATGGTGTGCATATGAGAAGAAGCTAGAGTAAGATAAGGGTATCGATCTCAAGACAGGGAAGATATTTTTTTTAAAACTACCAGAGGTCGACGTATTGTCTGTTCATAATCACCTCCTGTTTATCACACCCATCAGAAAAAAAAAAAAAGCAGTTAAGAGACCTAACAGATTAAAAAAAAAAAAAAGGACACATACTCACCTCTAAATTTAATATCTAAACCACTAAATTCTAATTCAACTCCTTGCAGAGCTTCTCCTAATGTTTCATGATAGTGACTAATACTTTTCTTTGTTCCAACACAGAATGGAAGGGAGAAGTACTTGTATGTCTCTTGCCGATTGTGGTATGGTCCCACTGTGTTCATCCATAAAACCACCTCCTCTTTTTCTTGATACTGCAAGCAAATCAAAAGACTTATCAGATACAGATCCACAAAAAATGTAAACACAAATGGAAATGTTAAGAAAACCTCATTAATTTAGTTCTAAACACATATGGAATAAGCAAAATCAGAAAATATTTTTGAGTCTTAAGGGAATGCTTTATTTTCAACACAATATGCATACTGTATGGTTGCACAGTACAATAGGCTTCATGTTTGAAAGTGTCTGCTTTAATACGGCTCAAGTTTTGCAGCACTTCCTGCAATTGTGTACCTGTGCTATAGGTCATCATAATGGTGCTATATATGCCAGCACACCTGAAGAGTCATTCAAAACTGCAGTGCTTCATTTTTACCTTAAAGTGTTACTAAACCCACAACAGTGAAATCAGTCTGCATATGCAGTAAAGCATGCTTGTTATACTCACTGTGGAACCTAAGGGGTTAATCCTCTGCACTGTTTAAAAATGCTGCTTGATCCTGACTTCTCTGATCCTCCTCTTCTTCCAGTGCCCCCCTCCCATCTCTTGATAAAAGAGTCTCTTGTGGAGACTCTGCACATGCTCAGTTTAGTGTGTATTGCCCTCAATCCCCTCATGTTTTGCATTGTATTGTTATTGTTCTGTCACATGTTCTGTCCCCCTTTGTAATGTACAGCGCTGTGCAAACTATCGGCGCTTTATAAATACTGTATTATAATAATAATATTGCTAGAGAGGTTTTTTTTCTTCTTGAGAAAGTGCATGTAATCAGCACAGGGCCAATTAGCACTGTCCAAACAGAGGTCAGGGGTTTTGCATCCTCCTAGAGCAGAAAGAAAACTCCTCCTACAAGCTTAAACATGTGCTTGGCTGGATACTGAAAGCAAGACTGCTCTATCTGCTGATGAGAAAAGGTATTTAGCAATTTACATTTACTAAAATAATTGCATTTCCATGTAGTGTGTACTGTGGGAGACCAGATAGAGTGAATGCAGGGTCATCGGTTTAGTAGCACTTTAAGGATCCCCATCTTGCTGTCAGGATGCCAGGGTGGCCAAAAGACATTGCACTGCTGTAAAATACTGTGTCTGAGGGCTCATGTCAACAAGTTTTAATGGGTAAAGAAGCATGCTTTTGAAATCAGCTTGAAATGGTTCTGAGATTATCAGAATTCTTTGCACAAGCAGTTCATCTGCATTTGTCCTATTTGGTTGCTTCTGAAATATTAAGGACTAGTATGGGGGAGGAAGAGTTCCGAAGGGGACAATACCCTGAGGACACCGACCCTTATGAGGCAGGTGTAAGGTAAGCACTGGAATTCCCACCTATTAGTGGATATGTCACTAGTGGACAAAACATACATCTGCCTCAACTGTTTCAATTACATGGCACCTAAAATACCTGGCACCTAAACATCTCTGATCCTGAGAAATAATCTTTGGAAGCATGTGTCCTCAAGCCCGCTATAGTACAATAGCACAGAAATGAGCCTGATTTTGCACTCTCCAGCTTCAGTAAATAAATCCCTTTGTGCGGCTGAAAATTGAAAGACAAATGGCTGTTTAACAGAACCCTGCTATACAGTAGCAGTAATTTGATATGTGATCACAGAAGAAAGATTTCAGTAAGTGTAAACAAATTGTCTACTATTGTAATCCACTTGAATGAATCCAGATACGTATTTCACCACTACTTCACTGTGCTTTTAAAGGGCAGAGCAATGTATTTTTTTTTCTTTTCAATCGGTGCTCCACTCAAAAGGGGAAGTTCCGCTTTAAGCCTTGGGGGGGGGGGGTACCCCGTATTTGACAGGTACCTGGCTCCCACTTCTGCTGCGATCGCCTAGGCGATCAGAAGAGGAAGTTGTCCTCCCCCTTTCCCTCCCCGTAGTCTTCTGCGACACGTGACAGGTCCCAGAAAACTACAGGGCCATTCACAAAGCGTGGCACTTCTCAGGCATGTGCAGTGGGCACCCGGCTGTGAAGCCGCAAACTGTCACAGCCGAATGCCCACACTGAAAATGCCAGCGCCAGAGAGAAGATGGCCGGTGAAACTAGCAGTGGTGAGGACACCGCTGGAAAGAGGGACAGGTAAGTGACTGTATTTTAAGAGTCAGCAGCTACAGTTTTTGTAGCAGCTGACTTATTTTTTTTCAGGTGGAACTACTCTTTTTTACTGAAGTGTCACAACAGTATGACATTTTATTCTTTCCCATAACCTGTCCCCGGACATTCCTTCTCTAAAAAGGTACAATGTAATCCCCTTTAGAAAGCAGTCCCTTGATCTGAATTCTGATGTCAAACACAAAAGTTCCCTACCTCTATTTCACACTTCCTGGGAGTGGTCCATTATACACCCACTATTTCCAGCACCCCATGCGCACACACACACACACACTATATTGCCAAAATTATTGGGACACCTGCCTTTACACACACATGAACTTTAACAGTATCCTAGTCTTAGACCGTAGGGTTCAATATGGAGTTGGCCCACCCTTTGCAGCTATAACAGATTAAACTTATCTGGGAATGCCGTCTACAAGGTTTAGGATTGTGTCTATGGGAATGTTTGACCATTCTTCCAGAAGCACATTTGTGAGGTCAGGTACTGATGTGGGATTAGAAGGCCTGGCTTGCATTCTCTGCTCTAATTCCTCCCAAAGGTGTTCTGTCGGGATGAGGTCAGGACTCTGTGTAGGCCAGTCAAGTTCCTCCACTCCAAACTCACTCATCCATGTCTTTATGGACCTTGCTTTGTGCACTGGTGCGCAGTCATGTTGGAACAGGAAACGGCCATCTCCACAAAGCTGGGAGCATGAAATTGTCCAAAATGTCATGGTATGCTCATACCCTAATAATTCCCTTCACTGAAACTAAGGGGCCAAACCCAACCCCTGAAAAATAACCCTACACTATAATACCCCCTCCACCAAAATTTACACTTGGCATAATGCAGTCAGACAAGTACTGCTCTCCTGGCAACCACAAAACCCAGACACATCCATTAGATTGCAAGAGAGAAGTGTAATTTGTCACTCCAGAGAACACGTCTCCACTGCTCTAGAGTCCAGTGACGGCGTGCTTTACACCACTGCATCCGACGCTTTGCACTGCACTTGGTGATGTAAGGCTTGGATGCAGCTGCTCAGCTATGGAAACCCATTCCATGAAGCTCTCTATGCACATTTGTTGTGCTAATCTGAAGGCCACATGAAGTCTGGAGGTATTTAGGGCAGCACAGTGGCTAAATGGTTATCCCTTCCGCCTGGCAGTATTGGGGTCGTTGGTTCAAATCCCAGCCACGGCAGCACCTGCCTGGGGTTTCCATGTTCTCCCTGTGCCTGCGTGGGTTTCCTCCGGGTACTCCGTTTTCCTTCCACACTCCAAAGACATGTTGGTAGGTGAATTGGATCCTGTCTAAATTGTCCCTAGTATGTGTATGTATGAATGTGAGTTAGGGACCTTAGATTTTACGCCCCTTGAGGGTTAGGGACTGATGTGAATGTACAATATATATATGTAAAGCGCTGCGCAAATGGACGGCGCTATACAAGTACCTGAAATAAATAAATTTAGCTACCGACTCTGCAGACAGTTGGCGACTTCAGCACTGTGCACTTCACCATGTGCTGACCCCGCTCTGTCATTTAACGTGGCCTACCACTTCGTGGCCGAGTTGTTGTTGTTCCCAGTTTCTTCCACCCTGTTATAATACCACTAACAGTTGACTGTGGAATATTTAGTAACAAGATAATTTCACGGATGGATTTACTGGACAGGTGGCAATCTATAATGGTACTAACGCTTGAATTCACTGAGCTCCTGAGAGCGACCCATTCTTTCACAAATGTTTGTAGAAGCATTATGCATGCCTAGGTTCTTGATTTTATGCAGACAATTCAGGTGCTGAAACCGATACCGAAAATTCAGAAAGCACGTGGCCAAAGACCAACCGAAATGTCTGCGTATATGTGGGGGTGGGGAGGCTCCAATTTTTTTTTTAACTTATGATTTTATTGCTATCACATAGTGAGTGACAGGCCATCTTTGTAGGGCGGAGGAGGCAGTGTGTGCAAGGAGGAGGCAGGAGAGGAGCAGTGTATACAGTGAGGGAGCAGTGTACACACAGAGGCTCCCTCACTGGCTCTCACTATATGTCAGTGCTGGTTTTTAAATGCAATTGCCAACTAAGGGCTAAAGGAAACTGTTTTTTGCGGAAGCTCAGGAAAGAAACTCTCCTGCCTTTCTCCGCCCCCCCCCCCCCCCCCCACACACATCTGCAGTACACATAGTCCCATATCGGCTAAATTTTTTCCTATTGGCAAAATGCTGTTTTCGGTAACCAAAATTTTGGTGTTTCCTTAATAAATATATAAAAGACACACAGACACTTGGACACGGGCACAATTTTCATACTTTTGGCTCTGTATGCCACCAGAGTAGATTAAAACGAAACAATCCAAATGAATTTAAAGTGAAGACTTTCAGCTTTAATTCAAGGGGTTGAACCTAAATATCAAGTAAAAATTTTAGGAACTGCAACCATTTTTATACACAGTCCTTTCATTTTCAGGGGCTCAAATGTAATTGGACAAATTAATATAATCATAAATAAAATGTTCATTTTTAATATTTTGTTGAGAATCCTTTACTGGCAATGACTGCCTGAAGTCTGGAACCCATAGACATTACCAAAGATTGGGTTACCTCCTTTCTGATGCTTTGCCAGGCTCTAACTGCAGCTGTCTTCAGTTGTTCTTTGTGGATCTTTCTGCCTTTAGTTTTGCCTTCAGCAAGTGAAATGCATGCTCAATTGGGTTGAGATCAGGTGATTGACTCGGCCATTGCAGAATATACCACATATTATCCTTCAAAAGCCCCTGGGTTGCTTTTGCAGTGTGTTTTGGATCATTGTCCATCTGTACCATGAAGTGCCGTTCAATCAACCTTGCTGCAGTTGGCTGAATCTGGGCTGACAGTATTTCTCTAAACACTGCAGAATTCATCAGCTGCTTCTGTCACTTCATCAATAAACACCAATGACCAAGTGTCCCTGGAAGACATGCATTCCCATGCCATCACACTGCCTCCACCAAGTTTTACAGATGACGTTGTGTGCTTTGGATCATGAGCTGTTCCAAGCCTTCTCCACACTTTTTTCTTTTCGTCATTTTGGTACAGATTAATCTTAAATTCATCCGTCCAAAGAATGCTTTTCCAGAACCGGTCTGGCTTTTTTAGACTTTTTTGGCAAAAAGTCTAATCTGCCTTTTCTATTCTTCAGGCTCATGAATGGTTTGCATCTTGTGGTAAACCCTGTATCTGTTCTCATGAAGTCTTCTCTTGATTGTAGCCTTGACAAGGATATGCCCACCTCCCGGAGTGTCCTTCCCTTGTCTGGATGTTGTGAATGGGTTTTTCTTTACCATAGAGAGGATCCTGCGATCATCCACCACTGTTGTCTTCCGTGGATGTCCATGCCTTTTTATGTTGCTGAGCTCACCAGTGCGTTCTTCTTTCCTCAGAATGTACCAAACTGTTGATTTGGCCATCTCTCCGATGGATTTGTTTAGTTTTTGAAGCCTTACAATGGCCTGTTTCACTTGCATGGACAGCTCCTATGAACGCATGATGTAGGTTCACAGCAATAGATTCCAAATGCAAATACCACACTTAGAATCAACTCCAGACCTTTTACCTGCTTAAATGATGAAGAAATAATGGAGTAGCCCACACCTGGCCATGAAACAGCTTTTGATTAAATTGTCCAATTACTTTTGGTCCCTTATTATATTATATATAGGTATGTAAGTATGTCTCATCGTTTGGTGGAAATGAAAATTATCAACCTACAGAGGACTGAATTCAAAGACACCCCGAAAATCAAACTGAAAAAATTATGCAGCAGGCTAGTCCATTTTGCTGAAATTTCATTGCATTGTGGACTAATTTTGCTACAGACTAAATAATATACACTAATTTGGGTTATTCAGCAAAGAAATGTATCAGAATACATTTTGAACTAGAAAGGTCATTTGCAAAATTTTATAACAGAAACGAACGAAAACAAATTTTTTCCAAAAGGTTTCAGTCTTTTTTTTGGTTTATCAAAAAAAAAAAAAAAAAAAGAGTGATGGTTAAATATCACCAAAAGAAAGCTCTATTTTAGTGAAAAAAATATAATTTTTTTATGGGTAGTGTTGCATGACTGTGCAACTGGCAGGAAGGGGGTAAAAGTGCCAAACTCACAGCTCAGACATGGAGAATGAGAATTGACTAGCTCCCATTATCACCTCTCTCCAGAAAGGTGATCCAAGGAGTAATGAAGCTGAAACCAAAAATATAGTAATCAAACTAGCTGTGCATTGCAGCAGATTAGTGTAAATTTCAATGAACAAGCTTACTAATAATTTGGCAGGTAAAAAATAAAAATGGTAAAATGCATGCATTTCCACTGTGTATTAGCCATTTGCCTGCCATACCAGTTTAAATAAAACTCTTCGGAAAAAGAAAATATGACTTAATTACTGGAAGAACAAAGGACAGTCTATCACCTTTTTGGTAAGGTAACTGTTTACTACATAACAGGAAATACACACTTATAAACACTGCTACACAAGCCATTTTGTAATTGAAGGTTATTAGAAATCACCTTTAAAATTCAATTTGCAGCCAGCCCTGGTTTCCTGTGCCAAACATTTATATATCACTTTCCCTTAGCACTGGAGGTGTTCTGTACACAGTTCTGCTCAGATCGCCTCCAGAAGCCTCATTTCCTATTCCAGTGATTAGCTCACTGCTTTTCTCTTAGAACATCATATAATTATAGCAAACTGACCCTACCACTTAACACTCTTTTTCCTTCAGTTTATTTTAAGCTAGAATTAGGGCCTGTCTCACTTAACAAGAGCAGAGTTTCAACTGAAAATGGTCAGTTTGAACAAAACTGGTATTTCAGGCTTTAGGTTAATGTGGGTGCGGAGAATTTCTTGCTACAATCTTATCAGCCCGCTGGGCTGAATGGGGAAAAGAAAACATTGTGTGTGAGGCTTTAAAGTCCATCAACCTGTCATGACAATTAAGTCTCAAGCTCTCTCTTATTAGCTGCAGATATTGTCTATTTTGGATATACTGTATCTGCACCTAGCAGAGAGAGACTCCAAAGAAGGTGGAGTCAATATTGATCAAAAATTGGGATACCACTAGTGTATAGAAGTATCCTATACAGAGCGGTCCCGGGCAGCATATGAATGCAATCAGTAAGCCAACTATACTATTCAGCAAAAATTTGAAAGCTCACCCAGTTTACCTTAAAGTAGAATTCCAGCTTAACCAACTACTCTTAAATCTGTCCCCTCCCCCTCCTGACAGCTATGCTTACTAATCTGGTTTTAACTTGCGGTCAGATCTCCTCAACAATCAGAGAGGAAGCTTGCCCCCCACCCCAGCCTTCTGGGACACATCACAGGTCCCAGAAGACTGCAGGACCATTTACAAAGTGCAGTGCAGTTAACGCATGCGCAGAGGGAAACCGGCATTGAAGCCGCAAGGCTTCATTGCTGGTTTCCCTTAGTTAAGATGCCAGCTCCTGGACATGAAGCCAATTGAAGAATCGGCTCAGGTGAGGATAGCGCTGGATCCCCAGACAGGTAAATGTCTAGGGATGCACTGAAATTTCGGTGGCCGAAACGTTTCAGCCGAGAACCTTTGACCAAAATAAAAAAAAAAGCACCGATACAGGTGCCGAAAAAACCCGCCCCTCGCCGCCACTCGGTAGTTCAGCCTTACCTGAGAAACCATTGATCCCGGCGCTGGGCATAGAGATGAGTGAAGGAAAGATGGCCGCCACTCTATGCCCTTGGAGAACCAGAGCGATGTCATTTCCCCTTACGGCCATTTTTTTTTTTTTAAAGCACTAGATCAATGTTTTTTTTTGAACCAATGCTTTACATTGCAGAGGAGAGATGGTGTCTTACTGACCGCATATCTCTCCATAAAGAGGACCTGTCACTAATTATTTCTATCACAAGGGATGTATGCATTTCTTGTGATAAGAATAAAAGCAATAAAAAATTTTTCTAATGGAACAGTGCAAAAAAAAAAAAAAAAAGTTTAATGTTCCCCCCTTCCCCCATGCTCGCACGTAGTGGTGAACACATATGTAGGCCATGCCCACATAAGTAAATGGTGTTCAAACCACATGTGGGGTATTGCCACGAACGTCGGAGCAAGAGCAATAATTCTTGCACTAGACCTCCTCTATAACTTTACACTGCTAACCTGTAGAAATTTTTAAAGCATCGCCCATGGAGATTTTTAAATACCGCAGTTTCAGGTCATTCCACGAGCGTGCACAATTTAATGCGTGATATGTTGGGTATCTATTTACTCACTGTAACATCCTCTCATATTTTACAAAAAAAATTGGGGTACATATTGTTTTTTTTAATCAATGTGTATTTTTAAAAAAATATAAATATATATTCATTTTTAAAAACTGCGCATTTCAGTTTTCGGCCAAGTGCATTTTGAATTTTAGTTTTCGGTACCAGAATTTTCATTTCGGTGCACCACTATAAATGTCCTTATATTAAAAGTCGGCAGCTACAGTATTTGTAGTTGCTGACTTTCAATTTTGGGGGGGGTGTTAGTACAGTGATCTCCCCGCTGAGGTATTGTGTTCTGCTATTGGCTGCCAGCACTGATCGGATGCTCGTTTTCCAGCATGCCAATTTGGCGGGTGTAGACACAGGCCGAATGTTAACCAGTTTCTACTGAGCCGGCTGATACCAGAAGATATTCGACCCGTGTGTACAGGGCTATACACACACTGTGTGTATATCTGACAAGCTGACTGTCACATACTCCTCCAGTAACAGACGCCCTCACCTTGCATCCCAGGTTCTTTGTGCCAACTGGCACACCCAGGTGCCGCCAGGTAGAGGGAAAAAGAGGCAAATTTTACATTCTCCTCCACAACTTCTTACTGACCCAGAAGCAATGTAAAACGTCACTGGTCAGTTTCCTCAGCCAGTATAGATTACTGCACTGCATTAGATTCACTGGAGGAAAGGTCTTTTAGTCCCCGAATATCTCATTAAAGAACACTTTGTGTCCCCTATGTGATGAAGTAAAGAAAAAATAAAAAAAATTAACGCAACTCTAAACTGACAACCTGAAGGGGGTTTTAAAGCATCGGCCATGGAAAATACAGTTTGTCACTATTTCATGGGTGCATGCAATTTTAAGGCTTGACATGTTAGGTACCTCTTTACTCTATGTCTCATCTTTTACAAAAAAATACAGTAATTTATTGCATTTGTGTGCACTAAAACACATTTTAATGTATTTTTTACTGAAATTTTGCATTTCTTAGTCCTTTGTGGTAATATTGTGTAACATAAAAAAAAATTGGAAATAACACTATTTTATTTTCTAGGGTGTCTGATTTCATACAATATATAATGTTGTGGGGGTTGTTTGCAATCTGCAGGGCTAAAATGATTTTGTAAACTGGTGTGCAAAAACTGCTCTGGTCAAGAAGGGGGTTAAAGTGTATTCCCACCTTTACAGTCAAATTGGGAATGCATGTACATTATAGATTTGATATAGGTTCCCATTCACATAGCAAAACTTTAACCACTTACCGTCCATAGGATAGGAAGGGTAATATCCGAGATATACACTTCAGCTGGCGATTCTAGGTCTTGTAAAAGTAATCTGAGCGCCTAAAGAGCTGTTGGATTATTTTTACAAGCAGCAGAAAGGGGACCCCCCTACCAGTGCGATCTGGGAGTCCAGTAAGGATGTGTCTGGCGGAACCCTGCTCCTGAGCCACATCTGCAGGAACGGATGCGAATCCTTCCATGGTGTGACGTCAGAAACCAGAAGCGATGAGGATTTTGTCACTTCCGGTTTCGGGCTCAAATATTCCACGGACGTAGGCAATATTAAAGTGTGAGAAATGTTATATCGATTTACTGTGTAACATCTTTTATATTTTAATATAATATATATAAAATGTGTTTATGTGCATTAAATTCATTCAAGTGTATATTTTTCCAAAAATTTTGTGTTTCAAAAACCACTGTGCAAATACCATATCACATATAAATATGCAACATCAACATTTTAGTCTCTAGGGCCTCAACTAAAAAAAAGGAATTTCAATAAGGACAAAGCAGCTTGCACATATATAGGTAGACAAAACAAAAACAAACATTCATATGGTAAAGAAATGCAGCGCTATATATATATATATATATATATATATATATATATATATATATAAATAAAATATGTTTGGGGTTCTAAATAGTCTTCTAGCAATGGGAGAGGAATGTCAGAATTGGCCAGGACTGGAAGTGGTTAATGTAGAATTTCAATGCACTAGGAGGCTACATTCACACTGCTGTAAAAAAATAAAAAAAATGCACTCATTGACAGATCTGAAAGCAGATGCTTCGTTTTCAATAGGGAATACAAAATCCAAAAATCTGCATCGGAGGATGTGAGCTATTCAATTACTTGATTCAAATGCATTCTGGTATTGGGGGAAAAAAAAAAGAAAAGGAAAATGTTTACAAATTAAAAAAAAAAAAAAAAACAGATCAGTAAATTATTTTACTGATGTATAAATATAGCCTGAATAGTTAGTCTGTGCCAAGCTAGGTATGCAGTAATGCACTGGTAGCATAAGCTACATACAGTAGGTGGCATGGTGTTCCGGCAGCAGTATCTGCAAATTCCTGCTGCCGGAATTAAAGAGTTGGGCAGAGTGCTGCTCTGTCATTCAAGAAAACCCTTGTATTTTTCGTCAGTGAATACAAGGCTTCCTCTGATTGGCTGAGGTGGAGCGTGGACAGCTGACATCACAATTTACACCTCAGCCAATTGGAGGAAAGCATCCCTATTTTCAGGGTTTGGAGTCCAAAGGGTCACATGGGTGACTGAGCTTATGTGTAATGCAGGGAACACACCACATCTGTACACACCAGCAAACACCAGAACACACCACATCTGTACACACCAGCAAACACCAGAACACACAGGTGATGACAGCTGCCTGAACAGACGACAATCTCACAGGTATAGGAAGTCTCTGAACATACCAGCCATCGCTCTCACCACAAGATGATTAGAAAGGCTGTCCTAATTGATATTGTTCTCCTCTGATAATCCAGTGCCAGCCTTCTGCTCCTAGCTACCCACCAGACCTCTCTTATACACTGGAAAGTCTTCCTTATAAGTATATGGAAAATTTTGTGCATGTTCAGACCACCCCTTCACAGGTTATTTGGTTTTAAAATATTAATGTAGGCAATTCTAAAAACCACAAAAATATTTTTAGTAGGCAAATTAGATTAATTTTAAAGACAAAATCGATGGGGGCGTGGCCAAGATGGCGAGCAGATCAAATGCTTCTCCTGGAGCTGTGCTAGACAGCAATCCAGATTTTCACATGTATTGAGACTTCTCTCTTCCATGATGGTGCGTCGGCTCCGAATGCCTCAAACTCTCGGGACGACCTAAAGGGGGTAAGAAACTTTTTCCCCTGCACATTGAGTTCTTAGCTAGCCCAGAGCCCGGTGTGGCGGGAACTCCTGAGAAGTTTTTCAATATTGCCTCCCAGACAGGAGGAGACAGCTCCTCCAGTATATGGCATCCCTAATGTTATGGCAGCTATTTCCACCTGCCAGGCAGCACTGACATCTAAGACAGATACTGTTTAGTTTGACACTGGAATGATCCAGCAAGACAAAATGTGCCCTTGGTTTACTATTGCTGAACAGCGTGTTAGCCACGTGGAAGAGAATACAGTAGAGCACACATTTGCTATCCACACCTTGCAAATGAAACTTAAGGCTGAAAATGCTGAAAACTGCAGGTTGAGAAAACCCCTCTAGATAGTGGGCTGGCTGGGGGAGTGGAGGGGAAAAATCCAACACTGTTTGTGGAAGAATTACTGTGGTCCCTGCTTCCGGCCGCCCAGCTTTCCTCCTAATTCACAGTGGAGATTGCACACTGCCTGACACGCTGATACTCCACCTGCTGAACTCTCTGTACCAGGGTGAGATCCTTAGAGCTGCTTGTTCTGCTGGCAAATTTGTTAGGACCAATCAACACCATCTATCTGTGGTAAGGCAAGCAGTGTACGTGTCTAATTTGACTTGACATCAGGCTCTTGGAAGTCATTCTACAGCAAAGCTTCTAGAGAGAAAAGAAGCAGCACACAGCAACAACTAGTTGTGTTGCAGTGCAAGGTAAAAGGAAACTGAAGCAGACAAAAAAAAAAAATCAGGTCCCCGATAGGCAGGACTGTGCTGTACAAAAGCAAATGTCTACTTAGCCATTTGCGTGACGTTCAGCTTTACATTTCAAGGTCACAAAGCAGTATAGTATTTATTTACCAGATCAGTGGTTCTAAGGCAGGGTGGATAAAAATCGATGATTTAAAAATAAAAAATAAAAATTTTAAAATTGGATTGTTTTTATTTTTATCAAATTTATTTTAATAAAATGCTTTTGGAGTAAAAAAAAAATCTATCTAAAGATGTTTTCTATTTAAGATACATTAATAATTTAGTTTATTCAGCATGAAATGGAGCTTAGTTATGTAGCATTAGGCTGTATATTTTGCAACATTTACATTTTTGGTAAACTCATTCAATGAATCCAAGCTCTGCAATCTGAGAGAACATGCACTGCATTGATGCATTCACACAATTACACAGGAACCATGAGAAAAAACATGAAAAAAAGAATTTGAGTAGTTCTCCAGCTATGTGTGATTAAGTTTCTCCTCATTGGCTGAAACACTGCAACGGAAGCCACTGGTTGCCACTGCTGTCAATCACAGCCAGTACCAAAGGAGTGGGGGTGGGACTGAGCCACATTCTGTGTCCCATAGACACACATAGCAACTCGGGAGCGAGCATGCACGAGGGCCCCCAGAGCAAGACGCTTGGCAAGGGGGAGGGGCCAGAAGTGCCAGCAGGGACCTAAGAGGAGGATCTAGGCTGCTCTATGCAAAACCATTGCACAGTGAAGGTAAGAATGTTGCATTTATTATTTAAAAGAAAGGAAAATTGAGCCTTTAGGACCACTTTAATGCCAGTAGGAAGCAGGTGCTAAACACATTCAACCATTTGGAAAGATCTGCAAAAGATTTGAAAGTGTTCGAACAATTGACTATTCACTTCAAATCAAATGAAGATAAAATAAGTAAACCTGGATCTTCTTTTCACAACTCATTAAATTGAAGTGAATCTGCACATATTTTATTATGTGAACATTCTCAAATCCTTTGTTCTGCGAGGTTCTGGCTACGTCGCCAGTGCCTAAGAAGAACCAGAAAAGGGGATTATATTAAAAAGTAAAAAAGTTGTTTTTTTAAAAAGAAAATTATGGTTAGCCAATTTCACATCAGCATGCAGAGCTGCATGCTGAAGAGTTGCAATGAAAGGTCCACACATAATGGAGCATTTTATTCTTACATAAGAACACATTTTTATGCAAACAAGCACGTTTGGATTGAAAACAAAGTGATACACATGAAAAGTGTAAACTAAATATCTAACATTACAAAACATAAATGACACTTCCTATTAGCAGCCTGGGTTCTCTATTTTATTCAATCCTAGAGAAGCACATTGATGTGAATATAAAATGTGCAAGGATCATGCTGCATTTTAAAGATGCTACGGGAAAATTCATCTATACGTAAGCCTTTACAAAATGATTTCCTTAAAGGCATTTTGGTTCATCCATACCAGGGGCTCATTTACATGGTCAATATTTAATCATTTACCTCCTAATATTATTGATTTACCATTGTACAGCTAAAGTCCGCCAACTATGATAATTGTTGATGTTAGCTTTATATTATTTACTCTCTAACTAGAATTATAATCAGTTCTAATTAAAACCAGATGCACTGCAAACAAATTCCACCCTAATCATTTTATAATAATCTTTAAAATCTTTCAAAAGCTGCACAAGCAATGCAAAACTGAAGGTCTGTGTGTCAGCCAGCTAACTGATATCAGACACAGAATGAGAAACATTGCTGAATGTGCAAGCCTCATTTAAATAGATTTAGAAGGAAGAATGGGGAAAAACCCCCCACACATTTATACTCACCTAGGTGGATGTAGTGCGCTCAGAGGCTGAGCCAGCTGCCCCTTGGGCATGTGGGTGGATCCAGACATTAAAGTAGGAATTACTCCAGAGCCTGGACCAGCTGAGTGACAGGAGCTGACAGACTTTAGCCCGCTGTCGGCTGAACACAGATCACAGAACGAAGTGCTTGGGCCATTCTTCTCCTTTGAGAAAAACATTTAGAAAACAAAACATCTCCCAACCTTTGGTATTGCCCAGAAAAAGGACTGTTGTAATCAACAGATGATACATAGATCCAATATCACTGATCCGGCAAACCAACGTGTGCAGCTTTAAAGCTGGCCATCCTCCCTGCTGTCAGAATACACAGAACAGCACTACTGCCACTAAGTGGCTTTTATCAGACAGGGTGCCTGAACAGAGGATGATCATTAGATCGACTTTAGTTCAACTGTAATGTCCACACATGGATTGAAATTAGGTTGGTCCCTGCTGAACCAGCCAAACTTCAATCCATCTATGGCCACATTCAGTGACACTGTGTTTTGCACATTTCAGATAAAACAGGTTCAACTTTAACCTTCAGGACCCGTTTGTTGTGTTTTAATGCACATATTTTAATGTGCTAAAATGGATGTTTTCAACTTCTCCATGTATGTTACAATCCCAGCACTGCAGTTTGTTTTTGAAAACACAATTGGTCTGTTTTTCTTCTGCATTTTAGTACCTTTGGAGGCCCATATAAGTCAATATCAATGCATCAAAATGCACGTTACGTTCATTTTCATGGTTTGGCAATAGGTATTCATAAGTAATGGTCAACAGCTTACGGTTAACTCTAACCACTCCAAATCCTAAAGCAAAAAATGCACTGAAAATGCACCAATAAGTAACAACTCGCCTAAATGATGCATGCACACACACAAAAGGAAAAGCACACCGACACAGGACATTGCACCTGCCTGCTGCTACAGAAGATTCCGTACAAACATGCATACATCTAGATGGAACCTAAAATATGAATTACTTGCTCCCTTTTGGTCTGCTAATAAACACATTTTTCTCTACGTGCAAAAACCCCCCCAAAAAACCCTAGTTGCTGCTATCAGAAATACAGTGAGATTAGTTCCTGCACACTGTTATCCCAATGGATGTTATCTGCCCTTCCCAGCTCACTATAGGACTACAGAACATGTCCTATGTGATGGAGATGGAGAGGGGGAGGTGTTCTGTAACCTCTAAACACTTTGGGGGAGATTTACTAAAACTGGGGTACATGGTAGCCAATCAGCTTCTAACTTCAGCTTGTTCAATTACACTTTGATGATAAAACCTGGAAGCTGATTGGTTTCTATGCAGAACTGCACCAAATTTTGCACTCTCCAGTTTTAGTAAATAACCCCCTTAATGTCCTAGGACAAAAGTAACAAAATATATCTGATGAGTCTGTAAAAAAAACAAAAAACAAAACAGTTTTCCTCTATGGGCTGAAAGCGCCTCTGCCCCCAAATTCCAAACAGTCTGGTTAGTCTTGTTAACTTGTTGCACTGAACACTGCTACATAATATGACATTTGCTACATTATAAATACAATGGCATTACATGAAGTACCATTCCCCAGTGAAAAGCACATGTTGACAAAGAACTTGGCCAATGTTCTGTCAAATGTGACTGGATATTGTGCGTAATAACTGATGAATAAAATACCGGGTAAGATGTCATACATGCTGCTTTAGACAATATTATGCCCCCAGTCCTAGTGGCATGTACTTTAAGGTGTCAAGGTAAGGGAATTTTAAACTGTATATAGTTACTTCCACATAACAGTAGCTTGGGCAATCATTTAAAGTGGCTGTAAAGGGTGAGGGTTTTTTTTTTTTTTTACCTTCATGCATTCTATGTAAAGGTAAAAAACCTTCAGCTTGCCCCACCCCAATTATTATACGACCCCAATCTCGATCTAGCAATGTGCACGTAAGCAGTGGTTCTCTCGGGTATCTCTCTCCTCATTGGCTGAGACACAGCAGTGGGAACCATTGGCTCCCGCTGCTCTCAATGACAACCAGTGAGAAGGGAGTGAGGAGAGGGACTGACACATGCTCTGTGTGTCCCATGGACACACAGAGCCGGCTTGGGAGCAAGCACGCACGAGTGCCCCCAGAGCAAGCAGCTTACGCCAGGGGCATTCAACAAGGGGAGGGGCCAGAAGCATCGGCGGGGGGACCCAAGAAGAGGAAGACTGGGGCTACTCAGAGCAAAACCCATGTACAAAGGTAACTTTTATAACCACTTTACGATGATCTGATCCTGATTAAATAAATCAGACAACAATTAGGATACTTGTAGGTCAGTACAGATCTCAGCAGAGAGCTTGGAACAGTCAAGAAAGATGAATGTACCTCATTTTGTAACCTCACAATGGAGCTCGCTGGCACAGACCTCTAGGCAATGAGTTGCAGGATCCAGTAACTAGACCGGTGCAAATTAAATTTAAGCAAGTACACGTATCTTTTTTTATACAGGTTAGGCAGGAAAGGTAGTAGGAGAGAGATAACATTTTTAAGAACAGAGACCTAAGCTTTTCTTCCAGTTTAAAATATAGCTAAAGGCAAAACTTTTTTTAGATTTGGATAGAGTGGTGGTTTTAGGTATAAGAACTACGGTCAGGTTTTTATAGCTGTCTGTGTCCCTATTAGGCAGATTTACACACTAATTCTTGTGATGAAAAATGTCAGAAATAAAACAGAGGGTAAAATTACAATTCTGAGATTACGATTTGAGGGGAAATCATCCAAATAAGACATTTTTACTGGTCACAAGAATAAAAGGGAAAACTTTCAAAAGGGGGCACTTCTTTCTGACAACTGTATAAGACAGTATTTCCCTCACATTGGTAAGATATCTTCTCACTCCTTGCTGAGTCCACAGGAAAGAAATTGAAGTGAAAACCTTTAACGAGACCAAAAAAATTACAACAAAAGTGGTAGTAAATTCTGCTTTATGACTTATAGCTACTGTTTAGGAGATCGTCACATTTGTAGAGGCTGGTGATGTCACCGCTACATGCACACGGCACTCAGAATGGATAGCATATTAGAGTACACTGTCCATGACTCCCATACGCATGCACTGGAGTGATATCATCCCTGCCTAGTTAGATGGCCATCAATGAAGGGCTTCATTTTACGCGGTGCATACTAGCCCACTATGACAAACTGCCCAAGGGTCCAATTTTTTTTTCCTGGACTTTGCTACAGCTTTAACTCTCAAAATCTATCCACAAAAAAAGTTTGGGTTTTGGATATACTTTAACTCTCAAATTATTTCACCTCCCCCTAACCTTTTTACGTGATTAAAGTATACATAACCTAAATCAAGACATCTGCCACGCAGTCCTCACGGATGCTTAGAACAGCACTTAAATTTTGATTTGTAAGCACTGTTCTATAAAGCGTTCCACTGTTAATGGTAGTATGTGTTAGCTGCATGATGGAGCAAGAAAACGGGGCTCACAAGTAATGACTAAATGACTCTAGCTAGCAGAGGATGATGACACAAAAGGCAGTGATGGAACATGGAGAAAGTAAGCAGTGCTTAAAATGGTATTAATCCCAAAACAAAAACAGAGCTATATTGCAGCTTACCGATCATTAGGTGTCGTGGCTGCATTAGTTTTCTTTTTTAGGCTTTTTCCCTCTGTTTTCACCTGGTGATCTGGATAGTAACACACATTCTGTGTTAGTGTGCCTACACTCTGGATGAAGGAACAGAGACATCTTTGGTGAACAGCACTTTCAGTCTTGGAGGAGGGAGTTTTAGATGTACCAGCAGATTTAGATACGATTCCTCATGTAAGAGCCATCTCCTTGATGACACCAGTGGGAATATTTAACAGGTGAATTACAGAAGGCTTGAAAGGTAGTGTGATCGGTCTACTTTAAATTGATGGTAAAGGCAGATTTTTTTTTTCATTTTAAACAGATATATTTACCTGCTCTGTGATGGCTAAGAACACAGCAGCCCTGGTCCTACTCTTCTTGGGTCTCCCACCAGCACTCCTGCCCACCCCCCCACATCCTGCCAAGTGCCCCCACAGCAAGAAGCTTGCTGTGGGGGCACCCAAGCCACTGCTCTGTGTCCATTCACACACAGATGTGGCTTGGCCCTGTCCCCCGCTGTCTTCTCATTGGCTCACTGACAGTGATTGATAGTAGCAGGAGCCAATTGCTGCTGCACAGAGAAAGTTTTTTTTTCTTCATGTATAGAATGCATGAGGGTAAAAAACCATTGAGCCTTTACAGCCACTTTAACAACTACAAACCACAAAAATGAAATTAAATGTGTCTTGGTGGGCTGACATGAACATATCTGTTCACTTTTTGAAAACCACTTTGAAAGTAATTTACCTGTTAAGGGGGCTGAAGTGAACATTATACAGTATGTGGTTCACTAAAACATTCTGTGGGCTCCATGATTTTACTTTGTGGCACCCAAATACAGAATTTCATCTACTTCCCCCCATACATAACTTTTGATGACAGAGTTATAGAATGCATGCACCTTTGAATAAAATTTAAAAAAAAACCCTCACAAGGGTACAATGACAAACCTATTTTTCCAAACATTTTCGTGCTATGAAGGTATTAATAGTAAACTGGTCACCTAACATGTATATCAAATAAGACAAACCGAAAAAAAAAATCAAGGCAGAAAAGATTACAGATCCAACTTCAACACTAGCTTGCAGTGTCAAAAATGAATGACTGAGACTTGTGCATGTGGCAGTTCCTACCATACTAAACCAGGAAATGCAAGTCTCATCAGCTCAGGTGTGTAGGATAATATCTCAGGAAGTCATACTAACCACTGAAAACTGTGCATAAGGCTGTCATTACAGTTATGAGTTTAATCATCAGGATATAAACCTGCTTGACGTTTACAGTAAAGACTAAATATATTACAACTTAACCACACTTACTGAAGCATAGAGCGCACTGAAAACTGTAACTCACAACAATCAACATTTGGCTTACAATACTGAGATGAGATTTACAATCAATGCCGGCAGCCATAGATCACTTCACTTACACTGCTATTTCCCTTGATGATTGTCCTTGAAAGTGATGTGCCTGAATATATATATATATATATATATATATATATATATATATATATATACACACACACTTTTTTTTTTTTGCAAAAAGAGGTAGAAAGCAATTATGTGCAAAACAACCGTATATAACCCAATCCATAATAATCTAGTGACATAGGGTTTCTTCATACTGGATTACAAATAAAAGATGAGGTAGCCATAACCGTAAAGCGGAGTTACAGCCGTTTTTGTGTTTATTAAAAGTCAGCAGCCACAAAAACTGTAGCTGCTGAATTTGTGCAGTGCAAACGGTTTCATTTCTTTACTTTTATAACTTTATCCAAGTTTAACAAAATAACACTTCATTAAAGTCTATGCGCCATAGCTTACTCTATGCATTTAGGTTAAAAACCTTCAGGGTGCAGCTCCCCATTCAGCACCCACTTATACTTACCTGAGCCCCATCTTGATCGAACAATGTGCATGAGAGAGAAGCAGCTCTCCTAGGCCTCTCCTCATCGGCTCACACAGAACAGGAGTCATTGGCTTGGAGACAGGCTGAGCCGCACTGTGTGTGTAAGTGGACAATGTCCATTCACAAAAAGCAAGGCTTGCTATTAGGGACACTCAGCAGGGGGGAGAAGTCAAAACCGTTGGTGGAGTCGGGGGGGGGGGGGTTTGGGCACCCAAAAAGAAGAGCATAGAGGCTGCTCTGTGCTAAGCTATTACACAGAGCAGGTAAGTATAACATGTAAACAGCCCCCACCTAACATTACTAACCTGTGAAAGAACAATCTGTATACTTACCTATTTTCAGGCCACTCTGATCACCCATGTGAGCCAGCGCCGGCTGCAGGGGGGAGGAGAGAACACTCGAAAATGGCTGGTAATGCCTAAGCAGTCACATCAACTATAGGCTTCAAAGGCCCATCTGTTATTGGCATCTTGTCCCCTGCAGCCACTGCTGGATGACACAGGGGAGCCGGATCACATGACCGGACTGGAGTGGGCAGAAAACAGACAAATATACAGATCTTTCTTCCACAAGTTATCTAGTGTAGGTGTTAGAAGGGAGCAGATTCAGGATTAGTAAAATAAATCCCAGAATATGCTTCCTGTGTAGATATAAATGCTGGGCTTTCCTCCTTACACTGATCAGAACTGAAGGAGCCGCTTGGTCAGCTAGGAAACATGCTGAATATTACAGAACAGATCCGCATGAATGCAGCAGCTGATGAGTGTAGCCTGCCTGCGAATGGGGAGCTCTATCACACCCTGCCTGCGATCGGGGAGCTCTATCACACCCTGCCTGCGATCGGGGAGCTCTATCACACCCTGCCTGCGATCGGGGAGCTCTATCACACCCTGCCTGCGATCGGGGAGCTCTATCACACCCTGCCTGCGATCGGGGAGCTCTATCACACCCTGCCTGCGATCGGGGAGCTCTATCACACCCTGCCTGCGATCGGGGAGCTCTATCACACCCTGCCTGCGATCGGGGAGCTCTATCACACCCTGCCTGCGATCGGGGAGCTCTATCACACCCTGCCTGCGATCGGGGAGCTCTATCACACCCTGCCTGCGATCGGGGAGCTCTATCACACCCTGCCTGCGATCGGGGAGCTCTATCACACCCTGCCTGCGAATGGGGAGCTCTATGACACCCTGCCTGCGAATGGGGAGCTCTATGACACCCTGCCTGCGAATGGGGAGCTGAATGACACCCTGCCTGCGAATGGGGAGCTCCATGACACCCTGCCTGCGAATGGGGAGCTCCATGACACCCTGCCTGCGAATGGGGAGCTCCATGACACCCTGCCTGCGAATGGGGAGCTCTATGACACCCTGCCTGCGAATGGGGAGCTCTATGACACCCTGCCTGCGAATGGGGAGCTCCATGACACCCTGCCTGCGAATGGGGAGCTCCATGACACCCAGGCTCGGTCTCCTCTATCACCAGGCACAGCACAGCTGAGATTGTCAGCAGGAAAGATTTCCTGGGAAGAGGCAATCAGGGCGCTGAGCTCAGTTCTCCGCCATCTCCCAGGCCAGGCACTTCCTGATGAGAAGATAGAGCCGTGTCAGGCCTGTGTCTTCTCACCGACTGAGGCGAGCCGGCTTAGGCCTGACACTGCACTGACAGCGGCCTATGCGGACAGGCTCCTCAGCACTGGGCAGGCCACACAGCACTCCCCGCACAGCATTCAGGCCGCATCCCTTCCCCCCCGACCGGCCACCTCCGCCTTACCGTGTGCTCGTGTTCATCCGCCCGCACACCCAGCACGAACACGCACAACAAGGGCAGCAGCCGGAGCGGCCTCATCCTGTCCCGGCGGCTCGGCACACCCAGCGGTTTTATGTCTCGGAGGCTCCTCGGTTCTCCCTCCGTTACTGCACTCGCTGCCCGTTCTCTGACACCCGCCGCCTCCTCAGCGGCCGCTCAGCCACGTCATCCGGCCACGGAGCTACAAACCGGAAGTGCCTCACCTCCTGCCAGCATCCCGGAAGTGCACACTGTGGGGATGGGGAGGGGGCTGGGATACCTGGGCTAACACCTAGGTGGATGGCTGGCGGCTCTTCACGAGCTCTGACTGATGATTAACCTGCAGGGCTGTGCATGACGGGCGGCTTACTATGTGGCGTCACATTTCATACAGCTCAGGCTTACACCTTACAGTAAAGACATTGTAGGGGGCGAGTGTAACCGGGGCGAACGGGTACAAAGCCAGGCTGTCACCCCACAGCCATCATGTGTACAATGTCATTCCCTGTACCCCAAAACACAGCACCCCGCACTATCCACAGTGACCCCAAAACAGCCGGCACCTCACACTATCCACAGTGACCCCAAAAAACAGCACCCCACACTATCCACAGTGACCCCAAAACACAGCACCCCGCACTATCCACAGTGACACCAAATACAACAAACACCCCGCACTATCCACGGTGACACCAAAACACAGCACCCCACACTATCCACAGTCACCTCAAATACAACAAGCACCCCGCACTATCCACAGTGACACCAAAACACAACACCCCACACTATCCACAGTCACCCCAAATACAGCCAGCACCCCGCACTATCCACAGTGACTCCAAATACAACAAACACCCCGCACTATCCGCAGTCACCCCAAATACAACAAGCACCCCGCACTATCCACAGACACCCCAAATACAACAAGCACCCTGCATTATCCACAGTCACCTCAAATACAACAAGCACCCCGCACTATCCACAGTCACCCCAAATACAACAAGCACCCCGCATTATCCACAGTCACCTCAAATACAACAAGCACCCCGCACTATCCACAGTCACCCCAATAACAACAAGCACCCCGCACTATCCACAGTAACCCCAAATACAACAAGCACCCTGCACTATCCACAGTCACCCCAAATACAACAAGCACTCTGCACTATCCACAGTCACCCCAAATACAACAAGCACCCCGCACTATCCACAGTGACCCCAAATACAACAAGCACCCCGCACTATCCACAGTCACCCCAAATACAACAAGCACCCCGCACTATCCACAGTGACCCCAAATACAACAAGCACCCCGCACTATCCACAGTCACCCCAAATACAACAAGCACCCCGCACTATCCACAGTGACCCCAAATACAACAAGCACCCCGCACTATCCACAGTCACCCCAAATACAACAAGCACCCGCACTATCCACAGTAACCCCAAATACAACAAGCACCCTGCACTATCCACAGTCACCCCAAATACAACAAGCACTCCGCACTATCCACAGTAACCCCAAATACAACAAGCACCCCGCACTATCCACAGTAACCCCAAATACAACAAGCACTCCACCCTATCCACAGTAACCCAAAATACAACAAGCACCCCGCACTATCCACAGTGACCCCAAATACAACAAGCACCCCGCACTATCCACAGACACCCCAAATACAACAAGCACCCCGCACTATCCACAGACACCCCAAATACAACAAGCACCCTGCATTATCCACAGTCACCTCAAATACAACAAGCACCCCGCACTATCCACAGTCACCCCAAATACAACAAGCACCCCGCATTATCCACAGTCACCTCAAATACAACAAGCACCCCGCACTATCCACAGTCACCCCAATAACAACAAGCACCCCGCACTATCCACAGTAACCCCAAATACAACAAGCACCCCGCACTATCCACAGTCACCCCAAATACAACAAGCACTCTGCACTATCCACAGTGACCCCAAATACAACAAGCACCCCGCACTATCCACAGTCACCCCAAATACAACAAGCACCCCGCACTATCCACAGTGACCCCAAATACAACAAGCACCCCGCACTATCCACAGTCACCCCAAATACAACAAGCACCCCGCATTATCCACAGTCACCTCAAATACAACAAGCACCCCGCACTATCCACAGTCACCCCAAATACAACAAGCACCCTGCACTATCCACAGTCACCCCAAATACAACAAGCACTCCGCACTATCCACAGTAAACCCAAATACAACAAGCACACCGCACTATCCACAGTGACCCCAAATACAACAAGCACTCCACCCTATCCACAGTAACCCAAAATACAACGAGCACCCTGCACTATCCACAGTGACCCCAAAACACAGCACCCCGCACTATCCACAGTGACCCCAAATACAACAAGCACCTCGCACTATCCAAAGTGACCCCAAATACAAGCACCCCGCACTATCCACAGTGACCCCAAATATAACAAGCACCCCAAACTATCCACAGTGACCCCAAAACAGCCAGCACCCCGCACTATCTACAGTGACCCCAAATACGACAAGCGCCCCGCACTATCCACAGTGACCCCAAATATAACAAGTACCCCGCACTATCCACAGTGATCCCAATTACAATCAGTGCCCTACACTATCCACAGTGGCCCCAAATATAACAAGTACCCCACATTGTCCACAGTGACCCCAAATATAACAAGTACCTCACATTGTCCACAGTGGCCCAAAATATAACAAGCACCCCGCAATATCAACAGTGACCCCCAATTACAATCAATTCCCCATACTATCCACAGTGGCCCCAAATATAACAAGTACCCCACATTGTCCACAGTGACCCCAATTACAATCAGTGCCCTACACTATCCACAGTGGCCCCAAATATAACAAGTACCCCACATTGTCCACAGTAGCCCAAAATATAACAAGCATCCCACAATATCAACAGTGACCGCTATTTACAATCAATGCCCCATACTATCCACAGTGGCCCCAAATATAACAAGTACCCCACATTGTCCACAGTGATGCCCAACACATCCAGTACCCCACACTAGCTACAGTGCCCCCAAACACAAGCAGTACCATATTTTGGCCACTAGATGGGGCCACGGAGCAATGGAAATCCATATGTCTTTGTAACAAGCAATAAAATCTAAGGAGAGAATGCTAGAGGAAGGAAAATCAATGTAACCAATGTACAATTTTTTTTTTTATAGACATCTTAGTGTTACGATTGGAGGGGCAAACAAATCGTAAAACGCTATTAAACCCAAAAGCAAACATTTACTTTGCCGCTTACCAATTCTTGGACATGATGGCTGCATTAGTTTTCTTTTTTAGGCTTTCTTTTATTTTCACCTGGTGACCCTGCCAGTAACTCTTTTGTCGTTTGACAGAACAAGCTACATAGTTACATGGTTAGTCTGGCTGAAAAAAGACAAAAGTCCATCCAGTTCAACCAAAAAAAAAAGTTATAATCCTATACCCACAGTTGATCCAGAGAAAGCCAAAAAAAACCCAGCAAAGCATGATCTAATTTGTTCATGCAGGGAAAAAAATTCCTTCCTGATCCCCTGAGAGGCAATCGGATATTCCCTGGATCAGCTTTACCTATAAATGTTAGTATCCAGTTATATTCTGTGTATCTAAGAAAGAATCCAGGACTTTTTTAAAGCAATCCACTGAGCTGGCCAGAACCAACTCGTGAGGGAGTATATTCCACATTTCACTGTGAAGAAACCTTTCCGTGTTTGGAGATTACATTTCTTTTCCTCCAGACGTAAAGAGTGCCCCCTTGTCCTCTGTAATGACATCAGAGTGAATAGCTCTACACCGAGTTCACTATATGAACCACTGATGTATTTATACATGGAGATCATATCCCCCCTTAATCTCCTCTTCTCAAGAGAGAATAAATTCAGTTCCTCTAATCTTTCCTCATAGCTGAGCTCCTCCATGCCTCTTATCAGTTTTGTTGCCCTTCTCTGTGCTTTCTCCAGTTCCCCAATGTTCTTTTTGTGAATTGGTACCCAAAACTGAACTGCATATTCCAGATGAGGTCTTACTAATGATTTGTACCGGGGTAATATGATATCTCTCTCTCTGGAGTCTATACCTCTTGTAATACAAGAGAGGATTTTGTTCACTTTAGAAACCACAGCTTGGCATTGCATGCCATTATTAAGCTTGTGATCTACCAGAACCCCCAGATCCTTCTCCACCATTGATTCCCCCAGTTGTACCCCCCTAGTATGTATGATGCATGCATATTCTTAGCCCCCAAGTGCATAATCTTACATTTAAGGTTGTCCTGCAGCTGTACTGTAGCAGTTAGAGAGGTATGATAAACCATTTAACACTTACAGGGGTGGTTACAATAATTAGAGTTTGTTTATATATGTAAAACCTTTGTCCCAAAAGGAACAAAACCGTTTGATATAACTGCTTAATAAGTGTTAGCTTATTACACACACACACCCCAAAGGTGTCTCTTTTGCTCCTTCCTCCATAGTGTAGGCCGCCTAACACAGAAGATGCATTGCTGACCAGATTATCAGGAGAAAACGGGGGGGGGGGGGAGCCTAAAAAATGACAGTGCAGTCACCGCATCTAATAAATGGTAAACTGCAATAAATTACATCTTTAGTTTGGAGTTTATTACCACTTAAATGCAGAACTCTACAGGGGTAAAGGGAGCCTTAACCAGTTTCCGACTGCAGGTAGCCGAATGACGGCTGCACTGCAGCCGTCCAGTTCTGGGAGGCCATCATATGACGTCCTCCCAGAACACACTCTCCTGCACGCCCCTGGAGGCATGCACCCAGCGATCTCCGTGATGACCACGTGATGTGGTAAATGGCCAATAACAGCGACCTTTTACCACATGATCAGCCGTGTTCAATGACATGCTGATCACCGGGAAATGCAATTGCCGTTTCTTGGCTGCACTTTCATCACACTGTCAGTGCGTGAGGAAAGTACTGCCGAGAACCAGCAGTTGTCAGAGCAGGGATCCGCACCGATCATCAGCGCACTAATGATCAGTGCCCTGATGATTGGTGCCCAGCAGTGCCACCCACCAGTTCTGCCCACAAGTGCCCAGCAGTGCCACCCACCTTTTCCCAGCAGTGCCACCCACCTGTGCCCATCAGTGCCCCCCAGTGCCACCCACGAGTGCCCAGCAGTGCTGCCAGTCAGTGCGCAGCAGTGCCGTCAGTCAGTGCCCAGCAGTGCCGCCAGTCAGTGCCACCTATCAGTGCCGCCTATCAGCACCCATCATCAGTGCCAGCTCATCAGTGCTGTTTATCCGTGCCACCTCATTAGTGCTGCCTATCAGTGCCACCTATCAGTGCCCATCAGTGCTGCCTATCAGTGCAGCTTCATCAACGCACATCAGTGAAGGAGAAAAATTACCTGTTTGCAAAATTTTATAATAGAAACAAAGAAACTTTTTTTTTTCAAATATTTTGCTTTTTTCTTGTTTATAGCGCAAAAAAATAAAACACCCAGTGGTTAGTATATACCACCAAAAGAAAGCTTTATTAGTGAGAAAAAAATTATAAAAATTTCATATGAGTACAATGTTGCATGAACGCACAATTATCATTCAAAGTGCGACAGCGCTGAAAGCTGAAAACTGGCCTGGTAAGGAAGGGGGTATAAGTGCCCTGTAGGCATTTACTTCTTTACAGCCAAATTGGGATAAAACCTACTTTATACTTGTTACATGTCCACATTAAAAGAAAAAAAAATATTTACAAATTGCAGATTACCTTTTCAGCTGCTCTTTTCTGGAACTTGCAGCAAAGAAAAAAATTTACTGTTTGTTGTTTGTTATGAGGGGGGGGGGGTAGGGCAAGGAAGAATGTCACCAATATGGGTCCAAAAGTTTTAATGAATGATCACATAGTTACAGCACGGCAACGTTTTGGAGTCTCGCAGGACCCCTTGTCACATGCCTGATGAAGGGGCCATGCGAGACTCCGAAACGTTGCCTTAATGTAACTATGTAATCATTCATTAAAACTTTTGGACCCATATTGGTGATCCTCGGAGTGCTGGTGACATTTTCCCTAGCTGCTACACACTGGCACAGTATTAAAGGTTTAGGCTTTAGAACCACTGTAAAATATTAGTAACATGACTTTTCCATTGTATATTAATGAAACCTGGACTTGGCCAGTCCTCAGCTCAGCCCAGATCATGCTGAGCTAGCTGAGAAATGCCTGCAGCCAGCCATGACACCTTCACCTCAGAAATATGTAAAGGGTAAGAAGAATTTTTTTTTTTAATGTTAGGTACACTGTAATAGGAACACGTCAAAAACATATAGTGGGGTTTTCTCAAATTTGACTACAAAAATAGAAATACACTTTTTTTTTTTAATCAAAAATATGTTTATTAAAGAGAAAGAGAATAGGAGAGTACAAAGTACAGCATTTCAAGACAATATACTCCATTAACCTCAAAAGAGATACATGACAGAATGTTAAAACAATCAGTTAATACAGTATCTGCATATTCTAATGGTATCACATTCATTGGTGGCCACATCCAGCAAAGGGTTCTAAGCCCAAAGCAACAATTCAAGGAGATCATGGTCTAGCAAGGCATTGAAAGATATGCTGATAAGTAAGGTCACTAGGACTAAGACTCGGTGTGTCAATGCAAGGACCCCATAATTTTCCAAATACCGGGACAACCCGTTGACAGATGTCCCATTCTAAAAGAAGAGCATTGCCTACATTGCAGAGGATTTCTAAAGTTGTAAAATCAGCTGTCGTGCATGAAAAAGGGTACTGCCTATTGCTATTCTATAAAACTCCTCCAGTATAACATCACCCAAAATCTCCAGAAGGCAATATTGAGATTCCAATAGAACTGTGACCTGAAATATTTTTTTTACGGTAGCTATCACTTTTTGCCAATATAGGTGTAATTTAGGGCGGCGCCAAAGTAAGTGGATTAGGTCTCTTTGGTCTCTCCCATATCTGTGGCAAGAGGGGTCCGTGATATGGCCCATTTTATAAAGGGGGGGGTGTAGTGCATGCGTAATAGAATATATAGATGAGAGAGTTTCTGTGAAACATTAAAAGAGCAAGTGACCATGGCCTGAAATGCCTCACCCCACTGATTACCAGTCAAGGGGCCCACATCTCTCTCCCATCTGTTGCCTTGATAAGATGGCCTTTGTGGAATTCGGTTAATAGCAGATTATAACAGTGGGTAATGAAGCCTTTGGAGCTATCAGCTGACTGAACCAAATGAAAAATGGGAGTGGGAGACACAGTCCTTTCCCCCATGTTGTCTCATGCTCTAATAGCATGTTTTGCCTGTAGATAATAAAAATGCATAGTGGGAGGTAGAGAGTAGGCCTACCGTAACAGTACAAAAGGCAGTAGGACATTATTCTGGAAGATTTGGGAGAGAAATGGAATTCTGCGTGCCTTCCAGCAAGCACCATGCTGCAATTTTGCCAGTTTCACAAATGTATTCTTATGCCACATCGGGCTGTATTTTGTAAAACCTGTGGCACGTTGGAGTTACTTGGTCTTGTTCCATATTCTCTGGACAAGGCTATAAGTTGGGAAGTACAAAATAAATGAAAAGCGAGCGCTATCCGGAAATCTGAAAGCGGCTAGAACACCAAAAGGTAACCAAGAGAAAACCTTCAAATAAAGTACATAGATATACATAGAGACCATATATAAGGTGCAGCGCTATAATAACATATAAATATATATAAAAACACAAAAGTGCCAATATCAAATCACACTGCGGTGAAGTCAAGTGAGATGAATGATAGTCTCAAAATTAATCAGAAGTGGGGATCCAAACGATCCTAGTAGGTGCATGGGATAAGATTCTGTGCAGCACACGGTGAATCTGAGGTAAGAATTATGCACTCACCAGAAGTGCGTCAAAAAAACGCATGTAGGTTTTATCCTGTAATATCAGAAAACGATCATCCGTTGCCAAGATAGGGATAGAATCCTACATCTTCCAGATCGCCCCTTGGGTATGTGCTTCAAGTTTCATAAGCGCATCTCAGGCATATCACCATCCGGGGTCCCCTTTTAAGGCAGATTCTGCAAGTGGGGACTCTCATAGAAGAGAGCCCAATAAGGGACACCACATAGTGTAATACCGTATGAGCTAGGTTTATTAAAGATGCAGCATGAAAATAAATACAAAGGAGTAAAATGTAACACTGACCAGATACTGTAAAGGATGACCACCAGCGGTGGTCAGATGTCCAGATAATGCAGCCCCTCTGACGCGTTTCGTGCAGTGCACGTTATCAAAGGGTCATGGGCTTGCATAGGGGGACGCCAAAAACAGCAGTTTATATGCCCAAATCTTTGTGGAAAAGGCGCCAGCGATTATCGCAGCGGCCATTTTCCCGACAATGGGCGCATGCGCAGAACGTCGGCGCCATTTTGCCGTGGATATCCGGTTTACAATGATATTCACCATAGGACGACGCCATTTTGTTGGCAGTTTTCAAGTATATATCAATGCAAGTCAGTGTAAATCATACTCTGACCTACAGGAAGTGTCTCTTATAGGATGGCGCCATTTTATTGGTAGTACAGGCGCACGTAAACAGTATACATCAGTAAGGTCAGGTAATTTAGGAATACAAAACTCATATCTAAAAACGATAAAGTTATCTTTAAAAAATTCTTACAGCAAATATAGATGAACCCAAATAAATAATAAAGAGCTGGGGCAATCTATAAAGCATCATAATAGGACTATCCTGAACAGTACATGGTCAGATACAGATAAAATGCAGGTAATAACGGAGTTCCATTAATAGAGATATCTCATAATGTTATCAATATACAGGTAAAATATATGTATACACATATAAAAAATATAACATAAATGTAAAGAGATCGTAATATAAATAATCACTTATTAAAAAAAAAAAGAATAAAAGTCGATCAATCCCAAAAATCGACATACTCAAAATAGTATAGCAAAGATGGATATAAAATCTTGTTAAAATGAATTAACTGTAACACTAACAGCAAATATAAAGGGAGAAAAAACGAATATATATGATATAGATAATATATAACTCAATGAGTCGGTATAGCTGGGTACAAGCAACACTTAATAGTAAATCAGCTATTCTCTATAAAACAGTTTAAGTCAAAGTCAACATTAAGCCCATTAGGGTACAGAGAGCCGAGCTCATATATCCACTTAGATTCCAATTGCGACACTATTCTCTTGCTATTGGATCCTCTCCAATGGGCGTTAGCAATTCCAATACCCATAAAACTCAATAAAGATGGATCATTATTGTGTCGTTTTTTGAAGTGGTGTGATAGGGAATGATCTTTAAATCCCTTTTTTATGTTAGATACATGTTCCCTGAGTCTATCCTTTAAACATCTAATGGTGCGTCCCACGTACTGTAATTTACATGGGCATTGAAGAAGGTTGACCACGTTTTTGCTGGTGCATGTAATACAATCGTCTATACGATATGTCGTCCCTTTTACAGTGGAACTAAACAATTGGCTTCTTCTAGTAAACTTACTACATCTGCAAATGATACATTTTTTGCAGGGAAAAAAACCTTTAAGGCCTGAAAACATTGTAATATTATTAGGAGGGTTTATTATATTAGGGGATATGATGTTCCTAAGTGAAGTGGCCTTTCTAAAGGTAATTTCTGGTTTCTCCGGTAGTAAGTGATTTAACACAGGGTCCAATTTTAAAATTTTCCAATTCTTTTTAATAATTCGAGTTATAGCTTTATGCTGTATCGAATATCCTGTGATAAATGGACAAACTCGACTCGTTCTCTGTATAGTGTTATTAGCAAGCATGGTGTCTCTATTAGATCTACCTATGTCATCAATAACTTGGTCCAATATTGTTTCTTCATATCCCTTTTCTAAAAATGTAGCTTTAATCATTGACGCTTGCTCTTGGTAAGCAGTCGTAGTAGTGCAATTGCGTCTAATTCTAGAGAATTGTCCTTTAGGAATATTCCGCAACCAGACAGGATGGTGGCAGCTGTCCGTCGGAATGTAGCTATTCCTATCTGTAGGTTTGAAATAAGTTTCTGTAACAATCCTACCCTCAAAGTTAATCAAAGTCAAATCCAAGAAATTAATGCTCACTTTACTATAATTAAAAGTTAATTTAATATTCTGCGTATTAAAATTAAGCGTAGTAAAAAAATTAAGAAGGGACTGTTCCTCTCCATTCCATATGAGGAGGACGTCATCTATATAGCGCCTATAGAAGGCTAGCTCAGGCCAGTCTCTAGCATAGATGACGTCCTCCTCCTATCTGGCCATAAAGAGATTTGCCAGACTGGGGGCAAACTTTGCCCCCATTGCAACGCCCTTTTTCTGAAGAAAAAACTGATGGTTAAACCAAAAATAATTTTTGGTCATAGCAAAATTGAGAATGGTTAAGATAAATTCCTTTTGTAAACCAGTCATATCAGGAAAGTTACTTAAAAAGAATTCAACTGCCTCTAACCCATCGGAATGTTTAATACTGGTGTATAAAGAGGTAACATCTGCTGTTACAAGCAAAGTGGATACATCCGTGGTTATAATATTAATATCCTGGAGCACCTGTTTGGTGTCCTTCAGGTAGGCCGGGGTCATAGCGACTAGTGGCTGTAGAAAATGATCTATATACTCGCCAATTCTCGAGCAGAGAGATCCTATGCCACTAATAATGGGCCTACCTGGTGGATGGAGTGGATTCTTATGTAATTTCGGAAGAATGTACATAATTGGAAGTTTAGGTGCCGTCGGGCACAGAAAAAGTTTTTCTTTCTTGGTGATGATATAGTCATCATACCCTTTTTGGATAACGGCCTTAAGCGATCTTTTATATTGACCCAACGGGTTTTTTGATAATAATAAGTATGTTTCTTTGTCCTCTAAAATATTATACACTTCTTTGACATAGTCCGACTTATTTAATAGTACCACTCCTCCCCCTTTGTCTGCCGGACGTACAACCAAGTCTTTCCTTTTTAATAGAGATGTAATAGCTTTTTTAGAAGGGTCATGTTTATTGACTGGTTTAGATCTAATAGCATCTAGATCCTTGAATACCATATCTCTAAAGGTATTAATATAAGAATTGGTCTGAGGCTGAGGGTTAAAAGTAGAGGCATTCCTCAGATTAGAATTAATCCCTGAAGTGTTAGTCATAGTAGGTATCGGTGGTTTAGCATGAAAATACTTCTTAAGTGATAGTTGTCTCACATATTTTCTAACATCTATATAAGTCTGAAACTTATTTAGAGGTGCTTTAGGAGCATATTTGAGACCCTTATTTAAAAGGTTTAGTTCCTGTACGGTAAGGGTAGTCCCACTTAAATTAAAAATACCACCTTCGCTTACAGTTTTCGTTTCTTTGGGTTTGTGGACCCTTTTACCTCCCCTTTTCCCTCTTCGGTGGCACTTCTCTTTTGTGCCTGGTTTCCTCCTAAAAAACCACACGGTATATAGTTTCTGTCAGGTGGGTTATTATAACCATTCTGCGTATTAGGTGTCCTATTATCATTTCGATAATAGGGCGGAGGAGGTCTATAATCAGAATTTCTCCAATAAGGATTTCCACCTTCATTATGCCTAGGTGAGGCATATTGGGGTCTATAGTATTGTTGTTTCTGTTATGGTTTACGGCCCGAATAATTTCTGGATTGGGTATTAGGATAAGGTGGACCAGGATGCCAATTAAGATTCCGTACACCAACATCATCATGCCTGTAAAGTGGGTCATACGAATTATAGGTGGGTACATTATATACATAATCTGTGTCAGACCTTTGTTGGCTATAAGTCCTAGGTGCTTGTTTAGAATGTCCTTTTGACTTCCGAGATGATCTCTGCGGTTTAGGGGTCTGATAGGTATTGTTAGTTATAGTGGCTGCTGATGTTAGCGGAGTATCATCATGTGCTGTTTGCCATTTAAAAACAAGTTGGTCATTATAATTAGAGATGAGCGAATCGAACCTGGCGAAGTGGAATTCGTTTCGAATATCAGGAAAAATTCGATTCGCATCGAATCCGAATTTTAGCAAACTTCGGGTGCACGAATCGAATTTTTCCCGATCAGCCGGCAAAAGTGTCACTGCAGAGAGCTCCGCTATTTCTGACAGTTCTGACAGTTCATTTACAGCGGTTGAAACATTGTATCGATTTGTTTCCATTTAGGATACAGATGTTTTTATTCGGAAATAAATAGATACAATGTTTCAACCGCTGTAAATGTGAAGGAACTGTCAGAGAACTGTCAGAAATAGCGGAGCTCTCTGCAGATACACTTTTTGCTGTACTTTAATTCTTCTTCTTTTCATTCTTCTTCTTCTTTTCATTCTTCTTCTTCTTTTCATTCTTCTTTTCATTCTTCTTCTTCTTCTTTTCATTCTTCTTCTTCTTCTTTTCATTCTTCTTTTCATTCTTCTTCTTCTTCTTTTCATTCTTCTTCTTCTTTTCATTCTTCTTCTTTTCATTCTTCTTCTTCTTTTCATTCTTCTTCTTTTCATTTTTCTTTTCATTCTTCTTCTTCTTCTTTTCATTCTTCTTCTTCTTCTTTTCATTCTTCTTTTCATTCTTCTTCTTTTCATTCTTCTTTTCATTCTTCTTCTTCTTTTCATTCTTCTTCTTTTCATTCTTCTTTTCATTCTTCTTCTTCTTCTTTTCATTCTTCTTCTTTTCATTCTTCTTTTCATTCTTCTTCTTCTTCTTTTCATTCTTCTTTTCATTCTTCTCATTCTTCTTTTCATTCTTCTTTTCATTCTTCTTCTCATTCTTCTTTTCATTCTTCCTCTTCTTCTTTTCATTCTTCTTCTTCTTCTTTTCATTCTTCTTTTCATTCTTCTCATTCTTCTTTTCATTCTTCTTCTCATTCTTCTTTTCATTCTTCTTCTTCTTCTTTTCATTCTTCTTCTTCTTCTTCTTTTCATTCTTCTTCTTCTTTTCATTCTTCTTCTTCTTCTTCTTTTCATTCTTCTTTTCATTCTTCTTCTTCTTCTTTTCATTCTTCTTCTTCTTCTTTTCATTCTTCTTTTCATTCTTCTTCTTCTTCTTTTCATTCTTCTTTTCAGTCTTCTTCTTCTTCTTTTCATTCTTCTTCTTTTCATTCTTCTTTTCATTCTTCTTCTTCTTCTTTTCATTCTTCTTCTTTTCATTCTTCTTCTTCTTCTTCTTTTCATTCTTCTTTTCATTCTTCTTCTTCTTCTTTTCATTCTTCTTCTTCTTCTTTTCATTCTTCTTCTTCTTCTTCTTTTCATTCTTCTTTTCATTCTTCTTCTTCTTCTTCTTCTTCTTCTTCTTCTTTTCATTCTTCTGTTCATTCTTCTTCTTCTTCTTCTTCTTTTCATTCTTCTTCTTCTTCTTTTCATTCTTCTTTTCATTCTTCTTCTTCTTCTTTTCATTCTTCTTCTTCTTCTTTTCATTCTTCTTTTCATTCTTCTTCTTTTCATTCTTCTTTTCATTCTTCTTCTTCTTCTTCTTCGTCGTGCCCCGTGACTGCCCAAATGAGTGAAGTGTGCGGTGATTCTAAGATCGACGGCACTCATCTGCATGTCATACTGACTGACAGTATTATTTCTCTTCCCCAGCAGACTCCAAGGGCATTTAAATTAAAGGTACAGTGTTCTGCACTAATATAAAGGCTATCTGAAGCCTAGAAACCCTTTTAATAAGTTAAATTCGCGGCGAATAAATTCGCATCGAATCAAATTTCTCCCGCAAATTCGGCGAATCAGCCGAATCAAATTTTTGAATAATTCGCTCATCTCTAATTATAATCTTTTAGATCTCTGCAGTATTTTTTACGTTTTTTAACCCTTTGTTCCTTTTCAAGGTTTTCCATGTAAGACTTTAATTTATTAGATTCGACTTTATAGTTCTCCCCATCCATATAAGGGGTGAGTTTATCTCAAATTTTATTAATCTCTGTATCCAGATATTGAAGTTTCTTTTTCTTTCTTAGAATCAAAAACCTCAAAAGATCCACCCCTGCTTTATTAAAATACTGATACCATTCAACACTACCGTTAATGTCTTCGTATTCAGGGGGAATCTCCCACCTCAAGGACCTCGGAACCATATTTTCCTTAATATATTTATCTAAAAAGGATATGTCCCATAAAGTCCTAATCTCGGCTGAGGCTAAATTATGCAAATGACCAAAAATACTTGAAAAGTCATCTGTATCATGTTCGACAGTAAATACATCCTCAGAGATACGTACTCGTGAAGATCTAATTTCGAAAATATCAGCCATATTCAAATGGACTACTGGATAGCAGCTACTAGCAAAAAACTGGTATAGGTACAGAAATACAAAATAAATGAAAAGCGAGCGCTATCCGGAAATCTGAAAGCGGCTAGAACACCAAAAGGTAACCAAGAGAAAACCTTCAAATAAAGTACATAGATATATATATATATAGAGACCATATATAAGGTGCAGCGCTATAATAACATATAAATATATATAAAAACACAAAAGTGCCAATATCAAATCACACTGCGATCAAATGGAACACTGACCAGATACTGTAAAGGATGACCACCAGCGGTGGTCAGACGTTTTCAGGCCTTAAAGGTTTTTTTCCCTGCAATAAATGTATCATTTGCAGATGTAGTAAGTTTACTAGAAGAAGCCAATTGTTTAGTTCCACTGTAAAAGGGACGACATATCGTATAGACGATTGTATTACATGCACCAGCAAAAACGTGGTCTACCTTCTTCAATGCCCATGTAAATTACAGTACGTGGGACGCACCATTAGATGTTTAAAGGATAGACTCAGGGAACATGTATCTAACATAAAAGAGGGATTTAAAGATCATTCCCTATCACACCACTTCAAAAAACGACACAATAATGATCCATCTTTATTGAGTTTTATGGGTATTGGAATTGCTAACGCCCATTGGAGAGGATCCAATAGCAAGAGAATAGTGTCGCAATTGGAATCTAAGTGGATATATGAGCTCGGCTCTCTGTACCCTAATGGGCTTAATGTTGACTTTGACTTAAACTGTTTTATAGAGAATAGCTGATTTACTATTAAGTGTTGCTTGTACCCAGCTATACCGACTCATTGAGTTATATATTATCTATTTCATATATATTCGTTTTTTCTCCCTTTATATTTGCTGTTAGTGTTACAGTTAATTCATTTTAACAAGATTTTATATCCATCTTTGCTATACTATTTTGAGTATGTCGATTTTTGGGATTGATCGACTTTTATTCTTTTTTTTTTTTAATAAGTGATTATTTATTTTACGATCTCTTTACATTTATGTTATATTTTTTATATGTGTATACATATATTTTACCTGTATATTGATAACATTATGAGATATCTCTATTAATTGAACTCCGTTATTACCTGCATTTTATCTGTATCTGACCATGTACTGTTCAGGATAGTCCTATTATGATGCTTTATAGATTGCCCCAGCTCTTTATTATTTATTTGGGTTCATCTATATTTGCTGTAAGAATTTTTTAAAGATAACTTTATCGTTTTTAGATATGAGTTTTTTATTCCTAAATTACCTGACCTTACTGATGTATACTGTTTACGTGCGCCTGTACTACCAATAAAATGGCGCCATCCTATAAGAGACACTTGCTGTAGGTCAGAGTATGATTTACACTGACTTGCATTGATATATACTTGAAAACTGCCAACAAAATGGCGTCGTCCTATGGTGGATATCATTGTAAACCGGATATCCGCGGCAAAATGGCGCCGGCGTTCTGCGCATGCGCCGATCGTTGGGAAAATGGCTGCCGCGATAATCGCTGGCGCCTTTTCCACAAAGATTTGGGCATATAAACTGCTGTTTTTGGCGTCCCCCTATGCAAGCCCATGACCCTTTGATAACGTGCACTGCACGAAACGCGTCAGAGGGGCTGCATTATCTGGACGTCTGACCACCGCTGGTGGTCATCCTTTACAGTATCTGGTCAGTGTTCCATTTTACTCCTTTGTATTTATTTTCATGCTGCATCTTTAATAAACCTAGCTCATACGGTATTACACTATGTGGTGTCCCTTATTGGGCTCTCTTCTATGAGAGTCCCCACTTGCAGAATCTGCCTTTAAAAGGGGACCCCGGATGGTGATATGCCTGAGATGCGCTTATGAAACTTGAAGCACATAACCAAGGGGCGATCTGGAAGATGTAGGATTCTATCCCTATCTTGGCAACGGATGATCGTTTTCTGATATTACAGGATAAAACCTACATGCGTTTTTTTGACGCACTTCTGGTGAGTGCGTAATTCTTACCTCAGATTCACCGTGTGCTGCACAGAATCTTATCCCACGCACCTACTAGGATCGTTTGGATCCCCACTTCTGATTAATTTTGAGACTATCATTCATCTCACTTGACTTCACCGCAGTGTGATTTGATATTGGCACTTTTGTGTTTTTATATATATTTATATGTTATTATAGCGCTGCACCTTATATATGGTCTATATATATATATATCTATATAAGTTGGGAAGTGCTTATGCACTTTTGCAAAATCCAGAGGCCCTCAGTGATCAAGTCCCTCTGCGTTTGGAAAAGCAAAATACGAGTCGTGGGCAAGGGGCAGTTATGGGCTGAACTGAGGGAAGCGAGGAAGTGTTGTAGCTGGGCTGCTGTGTAATAAAGCCAAGGGTTAGGTAGGGTCAACCCCCACTCCCTCCTTAGGGTGCTGTAATTGTTCTAATTTAATTTTAGAGGGATGACTGCCCCAGAGAACAGCTCAGAAAATAGAGTTTACTATCATCTTAATGAGAGTCGCCCTACCTGCCACCGACAGTGGCAGTTTTGTCCAAATTTTAGTTTTAGCCCTAAACCTGGCTAATAAATGGGCGATGATCAATGATCCAAACTCCAGGGGAGAGGAGGTAATATGAATATCCAAATATTAAAATTTTGATGCAACAGGTATAGGGAAAGAAGGGGTGGATATACACTTTAAAGTGGTTGTAGAGGCTGAAGGTTTTTTACCTTCGTGCATTCTATGCATGAAGGTAAGAAACCTTCAGTATGCAGCTACCCCCACAGTCTCCTAACACTTACCTGAGCACCATCTCAGTCTCTCCCTTCTCATTGGCTTAGACACCTAGGGGCATATACTTTAAGGTGTCTACATAAGAGAATTTTAATCTGCATATACTGTAGAATTAGTGACTTCCACAGAACGGTAGATTTAGAAATCATTTGAAGTGGTTGTAAAGGGTGAAGGTTTTTTACCTCCAAGCATTTGATGTGTGCAGCTCCACCTGCAATATGCTGCTGGGGATGCAAGTTTGTGTTAAAATCATGATTATTTACAGTGTCTATGATCAGCATTCACATAACCCTTCTAATCAGGTCCATTTTTTCAGTTCTTCAGGTGGACCTAATCAGACAAATTATTCATCCATATGGATCAGCAGGTGTAATCGGACGTGTGTCCATTTATACCCACTTACCTCCAATCCAGTCTGCTAAAAACGAACAGAAGTGTATCCATTTTCCTCTGTATAGGCAAATCGGATCGGAGGTTAGTCGGGTGTAAATGGACAATGGAGTCCATTTACACTCAGCCGCCCATAGACCATAGACGGGCTCTGTCTGTGTCCGCTCTGCATAACCTGATCGGACACAGACCTGTCATCCACCAGCAGGGGATCTGTTAGTGGATCTTTGTTTTGGATCTAGGGTACTGTTTTCAATAGAGTGCAAAAAATGTGCATAGAATATACCACGTCAGTCTAGGCTTCCCTGATATTTTTTATTTTTTGATCTATAAATGAAAAAAGACAAAACTTTTTTTAATAAAAACAATATTTTATATTTTTTGCTATAAAACATATCCAATAAAAGATTAAAAAAATTAAATGTCTTCCTAAATTTAGGACAAAATGTATTGTTCTGCATGTATCAAAATATAGATGTGGATAAAACCTAAAATCTATAAACAGGCACCACCCCATAAACAATGGAAAATGTAATATTACTACCAAACCTCCTTAAAACAGGGGGGCTAGAGTATAGAGAAGGGATTTTTTTGTGTGCCATTTAAATCCAACCATATAACAATTTAAAAAAATGTATGACATTTTATTACAAGGCATAGTGTCACAAAAATATTAAAAATGTAATCTGCAGAACAATATCCAACAAGATAGCAGGTAATATCAGTTTGTGCATATACAATAGACAGCTATGTCACTGTGCTGAAAATATGCATGCAGGATCAATGCGTTTCGCTCACATAGTTTCGTCAGGATCCATGCCAATGCAGGGACATTCACAAACCGTACAAAAATTACATATAATACACAAGATATTCTAAAACATAAATAAATATCTTCCAAATTTAATTTATATCCTAAAACCATAACTACTGCATGTAGCTGGCCAGCTAAGACCAGTCCTAGGTTGTTAATATGGTTCACATATATGTGTATACCAAACCTGCCAATAACCTCAGTATAGTATATATGTACATATGTTAAAGCCAAAAGCAGAATCATTGCTGTAATTTATGTCTTTGATTGTTATATGACATTTATATATTCATTGTGTTAGCAGAAGCAGAAAAGGAAAATATGCCTTTAAGAGTTAGTATAAGGTGAGCCAATCACAGACAGCCTCACACTGTACAGAGCCTTAACCAATCCCAGCCAGTTTCACATTTATGCCTGTGTAAAACTCCCTGCTAGGATTTTCTAGAGACACATGCTCACCAGACAGAAGAGGAAACAGACAGTTCCAATCAGAAAAGCTTTATGGAAGCAGAGCAGGCCAAATAGGTATTTAATTCACTTGTGTGTTCCTCTATTGTTTGGCAGTGCAGGTGGATCTGTGTCTAAAAATGTTGTATGTGTTTACTTTAGTTCCACCGAACTTATCGAATTTACGAACATACGAATCAAGTCACTGTAGAGTAATCATAATCCAATCGAATCTATCAAACCTATTGAATCTATCGAGAAATGCTAATGAATCAACCCAATGTAATACGAATGAAACCATTGTAATATGAAAGAAACAAGCCATTGTAAGCAGTGTTATATGAAGAAGATTGAAGTTATTAAAGAAGTTAACTAAAGTATTCGGTGTGCTCTTTAAACCTACTGCATCCATAGAGCGGCATTGGAGGAATTACAGAGTAAAGTCAGTCTAATCAAACAAAGAAACAGCAATTGCATAATTTTTCTAATGCCACAGCGCACTAGGCACCAAAGGGTGCTGCGCCTGCCACAGTGGAACTATTACCCTCAGAGGTCAAGCAACAGCGCTCCTCAACTTGCACAGTAAAGAGTACACTAGAGTAACAGAGCGCCAGCATATACCGCCACGCGGAGACACCTCAGCGGAACAGTACAGGCCATAGCACGTGCGCATTAGTCAGACTGCAACAGACTCTTAAAGTGGCATACCGGCAAGGGCAAGACAGTCAGAGAAAGAGCGCCAAACCTCCTGCACCCCTAGAGAGAGAAAGAGATGCATGGGGGGAGGGCCAGAGTCCAGAGCTAGAGTGCCCGCACCGCTATCCATCAAGAGACCACATGTTGTATCCAGAGAGTTCACGATACTAGTCGCAAGTCACCGCAGAGCATCGCAAGTTACCGCAGAGCATCGCAAGTTACCGCAGAGCATCACAAAGTCACCGCAGAGCATCGCAAAGTCACAGCAGAGCATCGCAAAGTCACCGCAGAGCATCGCAAGTTACCGCAGAGCATCGCAAAGTCACCGCAGAGCATCGTAAAGTCACAGCAGAGCATCGCAAGTCACCGCAGAGCATCGCAAAGTCACAGCAGAGCATCAAAAGTCACCGCATCAAGAAAAGAAAAGTCTCCTTTAAGACTGACGTTTGTTTCTGCAACCTTCAGATCACGGTATCCTGTTCTTCAATTAAGGTCAGAGCTTTCCTTTATTACTCACTTATGCACATAGGTTTCTGCAAGAGACATTTTTGTGCTCAAGAGAATACAGACTTTTAATAAAAGAGAGACAGTTATAGTTTATGACTCTGAAGTATTTAAAGTGAAAGTCATTTATTGCCTGTGTTTTGGTGCTATTACATGTAAAGTGAAAGTCATTTATTCTTGCATTTGTTAGGCTGGCCATACATTATACAATTATCTGCAGATTTTCTGCCCAATTTCCTTTAGATTTACCTTCAACTATGTAGTGCAAGGGCCTGCCTAATTGGATACAACTGAAAGTGTTGTTTAGGTTTGTCCTCCTATTATATGGTTTTTGGTAAATTTAAACCAAAAATCTGCAGATAATTGTATAATGTATGGCCAGCCTTAGTATTGCATTTAAAGTGACAGGTCCTTATTATTCATATTAATTGTTATAGCATTCAGAAATGGCTGAGCCTAGCATTGCCACCCCACTGTTAGCGGATGCAATGATAGATATGCTAGAAGGTGAAGAGCAAGAGAACCTGTCTGAATCTGAAAGGTGCAATGTAACGGTAGTCTCGCCCCAAACAAATATAGCTGAAACAGGTGAACTAAGATGTTCATCACGGGACAGAAAACCAACCCAACAGGTGCTAGAAAATTTGGAGCAAGAGGCAGCACTGAAAGGAAAAAAGTTCGCCCGAATGTATAAGAGGTGGAAAGTATACATTATAGGCATTCGCAGTAAGCTAAAACAAGAAAGCATAAAGGAGAATTTGAGTGAAATAATAGAGACAGTAGAAGATTCTGAGTCAGAGCTTATGACAGCATATGTCAACTTGCGGTCGTCCTTGACACCCTCCCAGGATACTGTAAGAAACATGGATGCATGTACCGCAGTCACTAGGGATTTAGTGATGCTTATGAGAGAACTATCATCTGCAGCAAATTATGATGAAGTCAAGGCACGAAAGAGAATGAATGAGCTCTTCATGAAAGACTATGCTAGGTCCTTAGGAGGAACCACAATCTCAAGTCTGACTTCCATCACTAGCAGAAGCGCCAGCCACATAACAGAGTTCTCAAGTACGTCAGCCAAAAGAAAGGAATTAGCTGAACAACTCGCTGCCAAAAGAGCAGTAGTTGAGATGGAATCTGCCATTGAGGCTCAGCGCCAGGAAATGGAAGCTCAGTGCCAGGAAATGGATGCTCAGCACCATAAAATGGAAGCCGAAATGGAAGCTCAGCGGCATAAAATGGAAGCTCAGCGCCATAAAATGGAAAGGCAGAAGGCAGTCTGGAAAGGCAGAAGGAAGTTAAGATTATAGAAGCCAGACTCAGAGTGCACGAAGAGGATACGAATCAGGGTAGTCATAGATCCAAATCAGTACTAAGTGGAGAAGCTGACTCCTACGTTCTTCCTTACGCCCAGGAAAATGGAAGGAAATCTCCAGCATGTAGTAAAGAAATAAGTCATAGTCCTTCCATCCCTGCTCAGAGAGAAATTAAGAGAGACTCACCTGATTCAGAACAAAGTGGAAAAAGAGAACCAGAAAATTCAACTCTCATATGTCATGGAAGTGGTCACGAGGATGTTACAACTGTTGACCCGACGAAACCTCAGAGAATATTTCTCACTAAACTTCCTGTTCCGGAACCTACTGTATTCTCCGGAGACATACTGAAGTTTATAGAGTGGAAGGCAAGTTTTGAAATGATCATTGAACATCATTGCTCCCGTCCAGTGGACAAGTTATTTTACCTCCAGCAGTATACTGGCGGAGAAGCAAAAAAGGTTCTTGAAGGTAACTTCTATAGGAAAGATGAAGAAGCCTACAAGCAAGCTTGGGAAAAATTAAATGCAAGATATGGTCATCCCTTCTTAGTAGAAAGAGCTTTCAGAGAGAAGTTGATAAACTGGCCTAAAATAGGTCCTAAAGAACACTTCAAGCTCCAAGAGTATAGCGACTTCCTGCAAGCATGCAGCAATGCTATCCCACATGTTCAAGGACTAGAAGTATTGAACGACTATCTAGAAAACCACAGGATGCTAGCCAAGCTTCCAGAACAAGTGGCTTCTGGATGGAATCGTTATGTGACTAAACAGTTAGATCAAGGCAAAAACTTCCCAAGTTTCAAAGAGTTCTCTGAATTTCTCAACGAGGAAGCATGAATAGCATGTAATCCAGTAACAGCATCTCATGTCTTAAAACCCTTAGAAGAAAGGCCTACAAGAGAGATAAGACGTGCAAGAGCAACTAGCTTTGCAAACAACACAGCTACTAAAGGTCCAGATGCCCAGGAGAGCAAGTTAAACATCACTACTGGGATCAGTAAAGAGTTTGAACCGACAAGTCTTCAGACTACCTTCAAGTGTATGTTCTGTGAAGAGAATCACTCCATACATAAGTGCCAACAATTGAAGGAAAGGTCTCCAGAGGAAAAGAAGAAGTTTGTGTTTGATAATCAGCTGTGTTTTGGATGTTTAAGAAAAGGCCATATTACTAAAGAATGCAAGAAAAAGGCCACTTGCAGCGTTTGTAAAGGACGTCATCCTACACCACTACATGAAGAACGTCCAAAGAAACAGAAATCCTTAATGCCCAAGGACACTGAGGAAGAAAATAAAGCAACAGTATTCTCTTGCAGAGTGAAGGAAAGAGAAATCAATGGCACATCAATGGTTGTACCAGTGTGTATTTCAAATCCTAAAAGGAAGAACAAGAAGGTATACGCCTATGTGCTACTGGATGCCCAGAGTGACGTCACCTTCATTGATCAAGAAATCTGCAAGAAATTACAAGTGGCCACAGAACCAGTGAAACTCAAACTCACTACAATGACAGGAAGAGACACATTGGTGAACAGTCAAAGAGTCAAAGGACTGAGAGTTAGAGGACTCCACTCAAACTGCATATTAGATCTACCTCCAGCTTATACAAAAGATGACATACCTCTGGATCGAGATCGCATACCTACCTGTGAAACAGCCAACAAATGGGAACACCTATCTGTCATATCTCATGAAATGTCCCCGCTGAAGGAATTTGGTGTTGGACTGTTGATAGGCTACGACTGTCCCAAGGCGTTGGTGCCACGAAAGATAATCGCAGGAGGAAAGGGTGAACCCTACGCAGTCCAGACTGATCTAGGATGGGGTGTTGTTGGAGGAAAACGACAGATTGCAGATTCAGGACAGGTGACAGGATTGTGTCATAGAATATCTGTCCAAGAGTTACCAATTGTAAGTCCAGCGAAAGTACTCAAAATCCTAGAATCCGACTTTGCAGACGTAAGTTCTAATGAAAAGAGCGTATCCCAAGAGGATATAAAGTTTGTACAAGTTTTAAAAGATAATATTCAGCAAAATCAACAAGGTCATCTTGAAATGCCCCTACCTTTTAGAGAACGACCTCATCTGCCAAATAACAGAGATCTTGCCCTGGCAAGATTGAAAAGCTTAAAGAAAAGGATGGGAAGAGATCCCAAACTCAAAGACGATTATTTGAAATTCATGAAAGAAATCCTCAAAGAAGGGCATGCAGAGAAAGTTGAGGGTCAGCCTAAAAATGGAGAAGTGTGGTACATTCCACATCAAGGTGTCTATCACCCAAAGAAACCAGATAAGATCAGAGTAGTTTTTGATTGCTCAGCAAGGTACAATGATGTTGCATTGAACGATCATCTACTAAAGGGACTAGATCTTACAAACACTGTACCTGGAGTACTCTGTAGATTCAGAAAGTATCCCATAGCAGTCATGTGCGACGTTGAAAAGATGTTCCACCAATTTCATGTGAAGGAAGAAGATAGAGACTTCCTGAGGTTCCTATGGTGGGAAGACGGAGATACAGATACAGAGCCAGCAGAATACAGGATGAAAGTACACTTGTTTGGAGCAGCATCATCCCCAGGTTGTGCCAATTATGGTATGAAGTATCTGGCCAATCAAAATGAAAAGGATTGTCCATCAGCAGCAAATTTTTTGAAGAAAAACTTTTATGTAGATGATGGTCTTATAAGCCTAGAATCCTCAGAATCGGCAATTCAATTGGTGAGAGAGAGCCAAGAGTTATGCACAAAGGGAAACCTGTGTCTTCACAAAATCATCTCAAACGACAGAGAGGTACTAGAATCCATCAGTGACTCCGAACGTGCATCAACAATGAAGAATGTGGATCTTAACTATGATCCTCTTCCAGTTCAGAATGTACTCGGATTGGGATGGAATGTAGAAAACGACAATTTTTTCTTTGAAATATCCATGGAAGAGAAAGTTCCAACTAGACGTATCATTCTTTCCACAGTAGCCTCAATTTATGATCCGTTGGGATTCTTGGCACCAGTAATCCTCAGAGCAAAAGAAATACTGCAAGAATTATGCAGACAGAAGTTGGGATGGGACGAACCCATACCTGCAGGCTTGAGGCCAAGGTGGGAGAGTTGGATAAGAGACTTGCAAAATTTGAAAGAAATTCGGATACCCAGATGTTTTGTACCTCCTGATTTCGGAAAGTACAAGAAAATAGAACTTCATCACTTTTCAGATGCCAGTAGTCATGGTTATGGTCAGTGCTCCTACATCAGAGTAATAGGAGAAGAAAAGATACACTGTGCCCTAGTTATGGGAAAGGCCAGAGTAGCACCCAACAATATTCAGACAATACCAAGACTCGAACTAGGGCAGCCGTCGTTTCAGCATCAGTAAGTCAGTTTCTGAGAGAAGAATTGGAACTGAAAATAGATGAAGAGCATTTTTGGACAGACTCACAAGTTGTCCTAGGTTACATAAACAATGAAGCTCGAAGATTCCACACCTTTGTCGCTAACAGAGTTCAAAAAATTTGAAAAGCAACAAATCCAGAACATTGGCACTATGTTGACACAAAGCAAAACCCGGCAGATCATGCTTCAAGAGGCCTAAATGTAACAGAATTGAAGAATTCAATCTGGTTCACCGGTCCAGAGTTCCTTTGGGAAAGGGAAATCATACCCAGTGAAGGTTATACAGAACTGTCTATGGGTGATCCAGAAGTAAAGGTAGTTCAAACATTGAGCACTGCTGCCAAGTGTCAAGATGACATACTTGAACGACTAGCCAGATGTTCAAAGTGGAATACAGTCATAAACATTGTAGCTCGAATTCAACGCTTAGCAAAAGGAATCAGAAAGAAAGAATCGTTGAATGTAGAGGAAAGAGTGAAAGCTGAAGAAACAGTTATAAGACTCATTCATCAAAGATTCTACAGTGAAGAATTGAAGAGACTTAGTCAAGAACCTAAGAGACTTCCAAACAACCACCCATTGTACAAGCTTAATCTTATTCTGCAGGATGGTATACTGAAGGTGGGAGGGAGGCTGGAAAATGCGTCGCTACCTAACAGAGTTAAGCATCCAGCAATTCTACCCAAAAATTCTGCCTTCACAAGATTGATTATCAATCACTACCACAACAAATCCTTGCATCAAGGTAGAAGCTTTACTCAAAGCTGTTTGAGAGAAGGTGGTTACTGGATAGTGAAAGGAAGCAAAGTTATAGCGAAGTACATAAGTAAATGTGTAATCTGTAGAAAGACACGTAGACCTACAGAAGAACAAAGAATGGCTGATCTACCAGCTGATCGTGTAAACCCATCACCACCATTTCTTTATAGCGGAATAGATTGCTTCGGCCCACTTATCACCAAACAAAACCGTAAGGAGAACAAGAGATATGGACTGATATTTACGTGTCTAAGCTCCAGAGCAATTCACCTGGAAATGTTGGAAGATATGTCAACTGGCGCCTTTATCAACGCCTTAAGATGTTTCATAGCCATTAGAGGTACTGTCAGAGAACTTAGATCTGACCAAGGATCTAATTTTGTTGGAGCAAAGAACGAACTGAACAAGGCTCTAAAAGAGATTGATAAAGAAAAAGTAACTGAGTACTTGTTAGAGAAACAGTGTAATTTTCACATGAATGCTCCACATGCAAGCCATACAGGCGGAGTCTGGGAGAGGCAAATCAGAACTGTAAGAAACGTACTAAGTTCAGTTTTGAAAAAGAACGCCGGAAGATTAGATGATGCTTCACTTAGGACACTATTCTATGAAGTAATGTCTATTGTTAACAGTCGTCCACTTACAGTCAACAACATCAACGACCCAACAAGCTTGGAACCTATAACTCCCAACCATCTACTTCACCTTAAAGCTGATTACATACAGCCACCGCCTGGCAACTTCACCAAAGAGGATTTATACGCAAGGAAAAGATGGCGAAGAGTTCAATATCTATCAGAGCAGTTTTGGAATAGATGGAGCAAGGAGTACTTAGCTCATCTCATACTAAGAAGTAAATGGCAAACGCCTAGAAGAAATGTTCATGTTGATGACATAGTGCTAGTAAAGGAAGACGACTTACCTAGAAGTCAATGGAAATTGGCCAAAGTCCTAGAAGCTCGAAAGGATGAAGAAGGACTAGTAAGAAGAGTATTGTTACAAATGGGAGACTCAAAACTGGACAAAAGGGGAAAACGTCTCACAACTCCACTCAAGTTGGAATGTCCAATACAAAAGTTAGTTGTTCTGCTTGAGAGTAACAAAGACACTGGAGAGTTGAGAAACTGATGGAAAATTCCTCAAATTCATGTTCGAATCCTATTACTGAGAACATAGAATTATAGGTAATTTTGGTGGGAGTGTAGCTGGCCAGCTAAGACCAGTCCTAGGTTGTTAATATGGTTCACATATATGTGTATACCAAACCTGCCAATAACCTCAGTATAGTATATATGTGCATATGTTAAAGCCAAAAGCAAAATCATTGCTGTAATTTATGTCTTTGATTGTTATGACATTTATATATTCATTGTGTTAGCAGAAGCAGAAAAGGAAAATATGCCTTTAAGAGTTAATGTAAGGTGAGCCAATCACAGACAGCCTTACACTGTACAGAGCCTTAACCAATCCCAGCCAGTTTCACATTTATGCCTGTGTAAAACTCCCTGCTAGGATTTTCTAGAGACACATGCTCACCAGACAGAAGACGAAACAGACAGTTCCAATCAGAAAAGCTTTATGGAAGCAGAGCAGGCCAAATAGGTATTTAATGCACTTGTGTGTTCCTCTATTGTTTAACAGTGCAGGTAGATCTGTGTCTAAAAATGTTGTATGTGTTTACTTTAGTTCCACCGAACTTATCGAATTTACGAACTTACGAATCAAGTCACTGTAGAGTAATCATAATCCAATCGAATCTATCAAACCTATCAAATCTATCGAGAAATGCTATTGAATCAACCCAATGTAATACAAATTAAACCACTGTAATATTAAAGAAACAAGCCATTGTAAGCAGTGTTATATGAAGAAGATTGAAGTTATTAAAGACGTTAACTAAAGTATTCGGTGTGCTCTTTAAACCTACTGCATCCATAGAGCGGCATTGGAGGAATTACAGAGTAAACTCAGTCTAATCAAACAAAGAAACAGCAATTGCATAATTTTTCTAATGCCACAGCGCACTAGGCACCAAAGGGTGCTGCGCCTGCCACACTGCAGAACCAACCTGAATTCGTAAGATAGATGGTCAAGGAAATCCAAAAAAAAAAAGAAATAAAAAAGGAAACCCTAAACATACCCATAGAATGTACTAACTAGAGGTGTAAGCGAGCCACATGGAGAAAGTCAAGGGGGGACCTGGCAAAAATATTCCAACTAGGAGAGAGAAAGCACATATGCTTCATTAATACAGTGCCCTTATCTTCTGTTAACTGCAATGGAACTCCCAACGTATTATCGATGGTGCCCAAAAGAAACTGGAAGACACCCACCCAGAGTCATATGAAATGGAGTAAGCCAACTATAATGAAGCCAAATATGTTATAATTATACACATATAAAATACCACTATTAAAACACCTCTTTGGGGGAGATTAGTATGGTCTCTCCAAAACCTACCTCAAAATCGGGTGACTAAAGTACCCTCGGTCGGTAGACTTCAGAATAAAGCTTATACCCAAATGTCTCGAAAAACTACCCAAAAGGGACTAAAATCAATTAAAAAAAAGGGAGAAATTACACAACCAAACTCATCTTCAAATAGTTACAACTCAATAGATATTCATTGAACCCTCTACTGAAAAGCCCAATGTGTGTCATACCCTCAGGTCCTTCTAGTCTTCCACCATCATGCAGGATGTAATCTAACAAGACCCACACAATGCACATGCATCTATATATAATGGAGTCAAATTGGATAATCAATCCCAACTGGATCTGTCATCCCCCACGTCCCATCCATCTAATACCGCCTCTAACATTGAGGTACAATGGACAGGACGTTCTACAAAGTAAGCGTCATCTCCTGGCATGATGTCACTATGCACCTAGCATAACGTGCAATGTCATGACGCATGCTGAGAAATGGACCAGAAGTGCCTAGACCGCCATGTTGGATCAGGGAGCATCAGCGCCAACATGGCACGGAGATGCACCCATAACGATCTGAAGAACAAAAAAAGGGGAACAACTGAAAAACAAGAGGCAAATTGGCCAGTTACTTTCAACTATGGTAAACCCCTCAAACAATGTCGAAATATACCACCGTGCAGACCTGACTGACCCCATGCGGCCGACACACAACAACCAGAGCAAAACAAAACAAAAACAAAAACATAACCAAAAATGAAGCAAAACAATAAATAAATAAAACCAAGGCAAAAAAAATTCAAACAATTAAAAAGACCTTCGATCCAAACAAAACTAATCAAAATACAAAATAAGAATAGAAATATCAAACAGTTACTTCAACCCACCCAAATATATACTCGGTGCTTCCAGAAAAAGGTAGAATTACCCTGGCAGTTTTACAAGCAATAAATGAAAACATATACAGAAAAATTACAACTCAGACAAATGATCAAACCCCCCTAATCATTTCATAGCGGGGAGAAAAGCAATAGAATGTGTCATTACAGATCTAAAAAGTCTTTCATAGAAAAGGGGCAAAGCTCATTTTTTCATTTAGCCCTGGTTTTCTACAGGCCTTTAAAGTAAAAATTCACCGGCATTCCCTTTTCAAAAAAGTTTTATCAAAATGCCCACCTCTTGCATGGGGATAGATTCTTTCCGAAGCCCTGAAACGTAGTCCCTTCGGACTATAATTGTGATGTTGGGAAAAATGTCTAGCTACTGGGCTCTATAAATCCCCTCCTTTGATGTCATTTACATGGTCGCGTATTCGTTCCCACAATCTACGTTTGGTCTTTCCTACGTAAAAGCAGTTACAGGGGCATGTCAGCAAATATACAATTCCTACCTTTTGGCAGGTCACAAAATGTTTCATGTGGAGGACCCTTCCATCAGGTAAAATGCCCTTTGGTTCTCCTTCAATGAATTTACAGAAATTACAGTTACCACAAAGAAATGTCCCCTGTGGGCGACCCTGACATGAGTCAACACCACCATCTGCCCTGTAATGACTTGAAACAATCATGTCCTTAATTGACGTATTTCTCCGAAATGTGATTTTAGGTGTGATATCTATTAATTTTCCTGATACTTTATCATCTGTTAGGATATGCCAATGCTTCTTAAAAATGTCCCTGATCTGTTCAGATTGCATATTGAATGTAGTAATAAATCTAGTTGTCTGTAAAGGAGTGGGTTTATCACCTTGAAATAACAACAAATCTCTAGGGCTACTTTTTGCCCTTTGATAGGCCTGTTTCAAAGATTTTGTACTATAACCTCGCCTGAGAAGTCTGTTTTTCAATTTCAAAGCTTCTGTTTCAAATTCTCCGGGGTTAGAACAGTTCCTTTGTATTCTGGTGTATTGGCCTGAGGGTATCCCCTTCACTAAATTACGGGGTTTGCACTCTCAAAATGGAGAAACGCATTACTAGCCGTAGGTTTTCGAAAGAGTTTAGTGCAAATACATATCATCATTTCCCCTATATATTTGCAAATCCAAAAATGGTAAACACCACTTAATTATGGACATTGTGAAAAAGAGATTAAAGATATTGTTTTTCAAGATTTGGTTATGTTCAAGTAAGATTTTCACTGGTCCCTTCCAAAGAAAAATGTCACCAATGTACCTCCACCACAATTCAATGTGGCAGAGGTATTTAACAGCTTCCTCATCAGAAAAAAGTCATCCCCCAAGGCACAGGTTTGCGTAGATGGGGCACACTTAATCCCCATTGCCACTCCGTGCACCTGGAGGTAGTGGGACCCATCAACTACAAACACATTATGTGTCAGAATGAATTCTAGAAGCGATACTGCGAATTCACCATAATCATGTTGTTTAATACTCCATTCACGGAGAAAGGATCTCACCATTGAAATCCTCCTATTATGTGGTATATTAGAATAAAGGGACTCAGTGGACACAAAGATTTTGTCTACTGTAATGTGGATACCGTCCAGTAAAGAAAGTACATGCATCGTATCTTTAAGATAAGATGGTAGAGTCTCAGCATGCAATCTAAGATAGTCATCAACTAGAGATCGCACATTTTCTGTCAAACACTGAATACTAGAAACTATCAGCCTTCCTGGAGGGTCTGTAGTACTTTTATGCACTTTAGGAAGTGCATAAAATGTAGGTGTCATTTCTTCTTTAATCAGTAAAAATTCTTTTAACTCAGTGATATAAAATCACGTTTATTCTCCACCAAAATACAACAAATTTTTTTAAACCAAGAGTCATTGCTTAGTATATGTATGTAAAATTGCTTAGTATATGTATGTAAAAGTTTATAATCATTTTTCAAAAAATCACGCCAATCTTTCAAAATACCTCCCAGTGGGGCTTGTCTTTGTCTGCTTTTAGGTCCCTCTATTAGATATTTAAAATTGAACTTACAGGCAAAACTACCTCGAATTTATCCAAATCCTTACTAGGACAAAAATTGAGACCGAGGGTTTAATCTCCTCCTCAGTGGAGAGGGGATAATGAGAAAGATTAATTATTTTTAAATCATGTGTGGCATTTTTCTTGTCGCCCATCAAGGCGACTTCTCCTGCCTGTGATGTTCGTTCTAGGCCTAAAAAAACTGTGTTATTTTTATATTTAGGAGTGGCCCCTAAATTAGATGGACCTACCTGCCATGAATTACTGAAAGTGTAGAACCACCACCATAGTTCGAGGCACTCAAGGGTTTCTCTACTTCACCATTAAGAGATGTGTGTGCAATTTTAACAGTATGTGAATTGTGAGATCCCTGATCAAGATTACCGCCACCATTCATAATGTTGTGTTCATCCTCTTTCTTCCCTTTAATTGCTGGTTCTGACCGTGCTCTGAAACGTTGTTTTCTGCTCTGCATTTTCCTGTGTGAGAAGATACAGACGAAGAAACAGAAGAATCAGAAATATCACCTTCATCATGTGTATTCTGTGTATAAGGGCCAGAATGTGACATCCTACTGTGAGATTTAAACTAAAGTTTTCTCAGAAGCCTGTCTCTCCACCTGCCCCCTGGATCCTGTCCCCTCACAACTACTATGGTCACCCTCTTCTTCTATCCTATGCTCCCTAACTCACATCTTCAATCTCTCCCTCTCTACTAGTGCCTTCCCCACCCTTCTAAAGCATGCGCACATCACTCCCATACTTAAAAAGCCCTCCCTGGACCCCACCAACCTAAACAACTTAAGACCCATCTCCCTGCTCCCATTTACCTCTAAACTTTAAGAACGTTTAGTCTACAATCGCCTGATCTCCTACCTCACTGACAGCAACCTTCTTGACCCTTTACAGTCTGGCTTTCGCTCAGTACACTCCACTGAAACTGCCCTACTAAAACTCACTATTGATCTACTAACTGCTAAAACCAAACTGCTCTATACTCTTACTACTTGATCTCTCTGCGGCTTTTTGATACTCTTGACCATCCCCTCCTCAAAAAAACTCCACTCTCTTGGTATCCGAGACCCTGCTCTCTCCTGGTTCTTCTCCTACCTATCGCAGCACTCCTTCAGCTTTACCTATAACTTTGTCTCCTCCTCTCCACTCCCTCTTTCTGTAGGGGTCCCTCAAGATTCTGTCCTTGGACCCCTTCTCTTGTCCATCTACACCTCCTCCCTTGGTCGCTTGATAAACTCCCATGGCTTTAAGTACTATTTCTATGCTGATGACACACAAATCTATCTTTCTTCTCCTCTCCTCACCCCTTCAGTCTCCTTTCGCATTACTAACCTACTATGTGACATATCGGCATGGATGTCACTCCACTTCCTCAAACTTAATCTTTCCAAAACGGAGCTCATACTATTCTCTCCAACCCGTGCCCCCTTCCCTGACTTCTCCATCAAGATCAATAATACAACCATCAGTCCCTCCCCTCATGCCAGGGTACTAGGTGTAATCCTGGACTCCCATCTGTCCTTTCAGCCCCAAATACAATCGCTGTCCAAATCTTGTAGACTTCACCTCCGCAACATCTCCAAGATACTCCCGTTCTTAACCTCAGAAACTACTAAGCAACTTATTCACTCCCTTGTTATATCTCGCCTTGACTATTGCAACTCCCTCCTTATTGGCCTACCTCATCGCAGGCTATCCCCTCTTCAGTCTATCATGAATGCTGCCACCAGACTTATCCACCTTACTAACCGTTCTGTATCTGCCACCCCTCTCTGCCAATATATATATATATATATATATATATATATATATATATATACATATATATACTGTATATATATATTATGTGGTGTATTTTACAAAAGCAGCCAAGAAGTCTTTGCTATGTTAATTTTATGCACGATAACCTGGGCACTCAGGGGCCAACTTGTTACAATTCAAAGTATGTAATTTGCAAACTTGCAAGGGTGATAAAATGCAGATAGCTCAGTCAGACTTGAAAGGAGTTGGTCAACATCTGCTAAAAGAGGTATTAACCACCTCCCGTCCGGCCATTGTATATAAACGGCCAGACGGTGGCAGTGCAGGTTCGGGTGGTTGTTTATAAACGGCCTTCCTGCCCCCTGCTTGTGCGCGCTCCCTGGAAGCATGCAGCACCGCGATCCGGTGCCCGCTGTGTCCTCTGTGCGAGGTCCCGATCATGTGATCACTGATTGGCCAATCAGTGATCACATGCAGAGTAGTAAGCAAGATGTCACTTCTGACATAATCAACTATTAAGAGTACAATTCAAATTTTATCGAACAAACCTCCTAATGATAACAGTATTTTTTTTAAACATAAAAAACTTACAATGCACTGTTCCAAATTATTACGCACAGTAAGTTTCAAAACTTTATAAGTTGTAAAGAACTTAAAATTGTCATTTGTTGTGTTTGCAGCATATTTACTGTTAATTAAAAGCTATTTCAATCAAACTTTTAACAACATTTGAACTTTTTAAACATTTTAACAGGTCACGTTACATTTTAGCATAGGACCCCTTATTTGATAGCAGCTTCACAAGTCTTGCATCCATTGAACTTCTGAGTTTTTGGACATTTTCTGCTTGAATGTTTGCAAGATGTCAGAATAGCCTCCCAGAGCTGCTGTTTGGATGTAAACTGCCTCCCACCCTCATAGATTGTTTGCTTGAGGATGCTCCAAAGGTTCTCAATAGGATTGAGGTCAGGGGAGGATGGAGGCCACACCATGACTTTCTCTCCTTTTATCCCCATAGCAGCCATTGATGAAGAGGTATTCTTTGCAGCATGAGATGGTGCATTGTCATGCATGAAGATGATTTTATTATGGAAAGCATAGTTCTTCCTTCTGTACCAGGGAAGAAAGTGGTCGGTCAGAAACTCCACATACTTTGCAGAGGTCATCTTTACACCTTCGGGGGCTCTTAAGGGGCCGACCCGCTCTGTACCCATGATTCCGGCCTAAAACATGACTCCACCACCGCCTTGCTGACGTCGCAGCCTTGTTGGAACAGGGTGGCTGTCCACCAAGCATCCACTATTCCATCCATCTGGACCATCCAGGGTTGCACGGCACTCATCAGTAAACAGGACTGTTTGAAAATTAGTCTTCATGTATTTTTCTGCCCAATGCATCCGTTTCTGCTTGTGAGCATTGGTTAGTGGTGGCCGAATAGAAGGTTTATGTACAGTTGTAAGACTCTGGAGGACTCTACACCTTGATGTCCGTGGGACTCCAGAGCCACCAGCTGCTTCAGATATCTGTTTGCTGCTATGTAATGGTATCTTAGCAGCTGCTCTCTTGATCCGATGCATGGATCTGGCAGAAATCTTCTTCAATGTGCCTTTATCTGCACAAACCCGTCTGTGCTCTGAATCAGCCACAAATCTCTTAATAGTGCGATGATCACGCTTAAGTTTTCATGAAATATCTAATGTTTTCGTACCTCGTCCAAGGCATTGAACTATTTCACTCTTTTCGGCAGCAGAGAGATCCTTTTTCTTCCCCATATTGCTTGAAAATGGTACTCTGCTTAATAATGTGGAACATCCTCCTGTAGTAGTTTTTCCTTAAATTGGGCTCACCTGCCAATCTAATTCTCACAGGTGTCCGAGATTGTTTTCAGGGATCAAAAGAGCCCTGACACACAATGCCATCCATGATTTAAACTGAAAAACAAAATATTTAATCTTTGTGACACTTAAATAGAATTTGTATAATAATTTGGGACAGGGTTAATTTGGGTTATTTTTTTTTTACTAAAAAGATAATGGAATAAATTTTGACCAAGATTTATGATGAAACATTATTTATTTGCAAAATGTTGTAAGAAAAACACTTTTTTTCATAATTTTTGGACTTTCATTTACATAGCAAAAAAAACAAAAAAATCCCAGTGGTGAATAAATACCACCAAAATAAAGCTTTATCTGTCTCAAAAAATGCTACAAAACTCATATGGGTACAGTGTTGCATGACCGCGCAATTGTCATTCAAAGTGTGATAGCACTGAAAGCTGAAAATTGGCCTGGACAGGAAGGGGGTAAAAGTGTCCGGACTTGAAGTGGTTAAGTATGGTAAATAGCATTCTTCAAAGGGTAACTTGTTTATCTAATTAATAGTAAAAGAATGCAGTTTAGAAAACATCTAGACAACTTTACTTCAGCTGTCCAAGCCCAAAAGGCATTACTTGTCACCCAGAAGATCAAAAAGATCAAAGGAGCTGCTAAAAGTGGCCAATTAGAGTGCTTGCCATTGTACTGAATGGGAAAAATGTGTATATTAAGGAAGCTTATTTTTGGTTAAATGTCACAGGAAGGTTTTCTGAAGGTTTCTAATGATTGCATGAATATTCTAGGTATCCTGTCATCTGCCTTGTCTGTACCTGTCTTATGAACTATTGCTGAACTGAATAAATGCATCTCTCTGGAAAAGAACTGTTAGTTGCTGCGGGAAAAGTACATTTATAAATATACACTGATCATACATCCTCCATCATTGATATAAGACAACAGATTTGTCTTATGAACTGTTTTTGTGTGGACCTCATAATTGATAAGACAACACACCTCCGCAACATCTCCAAGATACACCCGTTCTGAACCTCTGAAACTACTAAGCAACTTATTCACTACCTGGTTATCTCTCTCCTTGATTATTGTAACTCAATGGCCTACCTCAAAACAGGCAATCCCCTCTTCAGTCTATCATGAATGCTGCTGCCAGACTCATCCACCTTACTAACCGTTTTGTATCTGCCACCCCTCTCTGCCAATCCCTCCACTGGCTTCCCATTGCCCAACGAATAAAATTCAAAACCTTAAAGCTACGTTCACACTAGCCTTGTGTGCAGGAGGCAGAGAGGCGTTTGGGAAGCGTTTTTACCGCTTCCCAAACGCCTCTGCCAATTCTGCACATTACAGCACATGGTGCTGTTCTAACAGGAGCGTTTGCGTCGCGTCGCGGCAAAACGGACGCCTCTGGACGAGTCAGGAGGCTTTGAAGCCTCCTATTCTCGTCTATGGTGCCGCTCCGCAAACGCCCGGCCGGCGTTTGCGGTGCGGTTGCGATGCGGTTGCGGGGTGTTTGCGGAGCGGTAACACCACTCAAATGCATTATAGGCGTTTGTGGGGCGTTATTAACGCTCGGCAAACGCCTAGCAACCGCCGCTAAACTGCGCATGCGGCGTTTGCGGAGCGGTTGCTGAGCGTTAAAAATGCTCCGCAAACACCGGAGCAACGCTTGCAAAAACGCTATAGGGGCGTTTGGCAAGCGTTGGCAAAACAGCCTAGTGTGAACGAGCCCTTACAATCACATATAAAACCATTTATAACTCTGCCCCAAATTACATCACCAATCTTGTCTCCAAATATTACCCAAACCGTCCTCTCCGCTCCTCGCATGACCTCCTGCTCTTTAGCTCCCTTGTCTCCCCCTCCCATGCTCATCTCCAGGACTTCTTTGGAGCCTCCCCCATCCTCTGGAACTCTCTACCCCAATCTATCAGACTATCGCCTACTCTGCCCACTTTTAGGCAATCTCTGAAAACCTCTCTCTTCAGGGAAGACTATCCTGCCTTCAGCTAATAACAGAATCTCTTATTCCTCCTACCAGTCCATCCCCCACAGTTATTACCTTTTGTACCACCAGCCCTTCCTTCTTAGATTGTAAGCTCCAAGGAGCAGGGCCCTCAAATAGAGGATTATCTTGAAACAATGTTAGTTTCATTGTAAGTTCTTGAATTTCTTAAGAGCTTGCCTTGTTGTCATAGTGCTGTTGTAGTATATGCATCATCTCAATAGAGCATTCTGTAAGAGTATTTTCCCATCTTACTTCTAAATCTGTTGGTACAGAATAAATGGTGGGAAAAATTTGAATGCATAGTCCTATAGGGACTGTTTTAGTTTCAATATATTGCTGGAAATAAAAGGAATGCCAAAGAAATGTAGTTGTTTTAGTCTCCAGGCAGTTAAAGTGATCTCATTTTCATCCTTATTAAGCCCTTTGATATCTGTATGTATTTTATACATGAGTTACCAAGGTACTCTGCCATTCTGAAAAGCACAATATCTGGGTCACAAGCCACAAAAGTACAATAATTATAAACAAGAAAGACAAAAAGAATAATACATACAAAAAGAAAGATCCTATCCACACATACAAAAAACAGTGTTTACCACCTGGAGAGCTATCAAAAAATAGATTTGGATAGGACCTAATATCTATAAACAGGCACCATCTGCATAAACAATGGCAAATGTAATATTACTATCAAACCTTCTTAAACAGGGGGGCTGGAGTATAGAGAAGGGGATTTTTTTGTGTGCCATGTAAATACAACCATATAACAATTTAAAAAAAATTATGAAATTTTATTACAAGACATAGTATCACAAAAACGTTAAAAACGTAATCTGCACAACAATATCCAACAAGATAGCAGGTGATATCAGTTTGTGCATATACAATAGACCACTATGTCACTGTGTTGATAATATACGTTCAGGATCAACGCATTTCACTCACATCCCTTCGTCAGGATCCATGCAAACACAGAGACATTCACAAACTGTACAGATTAAGACAAAATTTTCATATAATACACAAGATATTACAAAACATAAATATCTTCCAAATTTAATTTCCGGTCCGCCATGTTGGAACAGTGCGCATCAGCGCCATAATGGCAAGGAGATGGCACTATAACAATATAAAGAATGAAAAAAACATTTTTTTGCCTTGGTTTTATTTATTTGTTTAATTTTTGTGTTTTTTTTGTTTTGTTTTGTTCTGGTTGTTGTGTGTCAGCCTCATGGGGTCAGTAAGGTCTGCGTTGTGGTGTATTTTGATATTGTTTGAGGGGTTTAGTGTAGTTGGACGTGACTGGCCCTGTCAGCACCTGTGGTAGTGAGCTTTATTGATCCACAACTTGGGGTTCCCCAGGGCGCGGAGTCTAAGCCCCAGCCTGCTTGTTCACCAGAGCCCCTGATGGTGGGGATGGACTTGCAGCAGGCTGGGACCAGGTCGCGGGCCCCAAGTACACCCAGCTGAGGTAGAGGAGACCGCTAGCAGGAGCAGGGTACAACGGGAGAAGACACAGGAAATCCAATAGGCAAGCCGAGGTCAGGACAGGTGGAAAACAAGCAAGGTCAGGAACGAAGCCAGGGTCTGTACACAGATAGACAATATAGAATTCACAGCAGAAACACATGGGAGCTCCAACAACTAAGCCGTTGCTCTGGCAAAGTGGCCTAGTCTGAGCACATCTTATATAGACAGGCAGACAAGGAGGCGGGACAGGAAGTGATGGAAGGGAAGGAAATAAAACCTAGAGACCAGCAGATGACGCCCATAGAAGCACAGACAAACATGAGAAGGGATCAGAAACAGGACTGCAGCAAGAAAGGTAAGAACACAAACGAAACTGCAGTCTAACATGTGACAGGCCCATTTTCCTCGTTTTTAATTTTTTCCCCTTTTTTTTGTTCTTCAGATTGTTATAGTGGCATCTCCTTCTTATTTTGGTGCTAATGCGCCCTGCTCCAACATGGCAATCCAGACACTTCCAGTCCTTTTCTCTGCATGTGTCATTACGGTGAACGTTACGCTATCTGCGCCGTGACGTCACACCAGGAGATGAAGCTCACCGCGCAGAACGTTCCATCAATTGCACAACGCTGTTAGACGTGGTATTAGATGGATGGGACATGGGGGACAGCAGACCCAGCTGGGATTGATTATCCAATTTGACTCCCTTATATATGAATACAGGTGTATTTTGTGGGTCTTGTTAGATTACATCCTGCATGATGGTAGGAGACTAGAAGGATCAAGACCTGAGAGTATGACACACATTAGGCTTTTCAGTAGAAGATTCAGTGAATATCTATTGAGATGTAACTATTTGGAGTTGAGAGTTTGGTTGTGTAGTTTTTCCCTTTTTTTAAATTGATTTTAGCCCCTTTTGGGTTGTTTTTCGAGACCTTTGGGTATAAGCTTTATTCTGAAGTCTACCAACCAAGGGTACTTTAGTCATCGGGTTTTGAGGTAGGTTTGGGAGAGACCATACTAATGCCCCCCAATGAGGTGTTTTACTAGTGGTGTTTTCTGTGTGTATAATTATAACATATTTGGCTTCATTATAGTTGGCTTACTCCATTTCATATGACCCTGGGTGGGTGCCTTCTTTTGGACACCATCGATAATACGTTTTTTTATTGCAGTTAACAGAAGGTAAAGGCACTGTATGAATGGAGCATATGTGCTTTCTCTCTCCTAGTTGGAATTTTTTTGCCAGGTCCCCCCTTGACTTTCTCCATAAGGCCCATTGGGTGGGTATGTTTAGTGTTTCCCTTTTTTTGTATTTCCTAGATCACTGATCTTATGAATTCAGGTTGGTTATGCAGTAGTTATGGTTTTAGGATATAATTAACCGCTTCCCGCCCGCAATGTACTGTGGACGGGCAGCAGCTACAGGCAAAGCAATGAACGGGTATGTTGCTCCGGTTATACTAACACAGGGGGCCGCTGTGCACCCGAGTGGGCATGCAGCACTCCCCACCTGCGACTGCTGTGTCCAGCGGAATGAAGATCCTGTTGAACGGGACCCGGTGATCATGTGATTGCTATGCGATCACATGATCACAATGTTAGCAAAGCTGTTATGAATCAATCTGATTCATAACAGATCTGTTTCTCTTCCTAGTAAGCAGTGATTGGCCCACACCTGTCACATGATACATGGGGACAATGACAGCACCAGCCAATCACAGATCACTATCTTGAGCTGTCAAAAACCTAACTCATTCATGATAGTTCATGAATGAGTTAGGTTCATGACAGTAAGCTTTGCATTGATTTGTCCTGCACAGCAAAGTGTAAAAAAAAAATTATTAAAAAAAAGTTAAAAAAAATAAAATAAGAAATACTGTATTGAGAATTAAAAAAAAAAATTAAGGGTTTTTTTAAAACTACTTGCTGACCACTTACCCATATTTTGCGGGCGAGCAGCAGCTCTGGGCAAAGCAACGTAATCTTACATTGCTTTCTATTTCGGGTTGCAAACGCGCCTCCCGCAATGTACTGGTATGTGGACTTGCAGTGTACTGGTATGCTGCTGGACTTTGAGTAGTTATAGCGGGATGATGTCTGCAGCTACATGCATCATCCTGGTATCATTTTTTTTCAGTTGATGGTCTGTTTTCATGTAAAAGCAATCCTAGTGGCAAATTAGCTGTTCGATCATTTTTACAAGCAGCGGGTAGAGACATACCCCACTCCTTCTGCTTTCCACAGTTTTCTTGGGCTCTCCTTTCCCACCAGGGAACCCCAAAATGCAGCCAGCAGTTCCGCTGGTTGACCATAGAGAGATCAGACCATCAGAGACCAGAATGGCTCCAATCATCTCTATGGTCTGAGACCGGAAGCTAAAACATTTAATCATTTCCATTTTGGCAGACTTTAGCAGCGCCATTTTTAAATTGGGAAAGCATCTGATCACACCAATCTTGGTGTGATCAGATGCTTTAAGGGCAGAGGAGATATCTAGAGTCTAATAGACCCCAGATTTCTCAGAAAAGAGAACCTGTCACTGCCTATTACTATCACAGGGGATATTTACATTCCCTGTGATAAGAATAAAAAAAAAAAAGAAGGGACATTATAAAAAAATAAAAAAAAAATATCACCCCTCCACCCTTCCCGTGGTCGTGTACAAAGGTGAACACAAGCTTTGATCCCGTGTCGGTATGTAAACAGAGAATGCACCATGCATGTGAGGTATCACCATGAATATCAGATTGAGGGCAGTAATTCTAGTACTAGAACTCCTGTGTAAATATAAATTGGTGACCTGTAAAGGTTTTTAAAGCATCACCTATCGATATTAAAAATGTATGTACTTTGTCGCCATTGCACATGCATGCACAATTTTAACTTCACCCCTGCCACCCTATAACACATATACTGCTGCAGGGCAGCAGGGTTGTGCAAAATCACGTATATATACGTGATTTTGTATTTCCTGGTAGGGGCCGCATGCAAGCCGAGTGCACGCCCTACCCACGCCGCCATTCGCGGCCGTGTCTGTCAATCACTGGGTCCCAGCCGGTGATTACCCGCCAGCGCCCGGTGATTACTGAGGATCTCCGATGGGGAGGAGGGCTGCTTTGTTTACTAAAAGTCCTCCCTGTTGGCTTGGGCACACTACTCTGGATGGCTGTGCACAGCACATAGAGCAGTGTGCTTACAGTGAAGCACCAACACACCGCCCCCCAGTAAAACACTCCCAGCACACAGTTAACCCTTTGATCGCCCCTCATGTTACCCCTTCCTGCCCAGTGTCATTAGTACAGTGTCAGTGCTTTTTTTTAGCTGCTACATGTCTTTGATTCTGCAGATTTAACTGACAATTGCGTGGGCATGCAACGCTGCACCCAGATGAAATTTAAATCCTTTCCCACAAATAGAGCTTTCTTTCAGTGGTGAAGTAACTAGCTACTTAGCTTGACTTTACTGTAAGTCAAAGTGTTACTAAACCCACAACAGTAACATCAGTCTGTATATGCAGTAAAGCATGCTTGTTATACTCACTGTGGAACCTAAGGGGTTAATCTGCTGCATTGTGTAAAAAGGATGTTTGATCCTGTCTTCTCTGATCCTCCCCTTATTCCACAGTCCAAAATATACCTCCTGATAGAACAGAGGTTTGTGGTCACTCTGCACATGCTCAGTTTGGTGTGTACTGCTAGAGAGTTTATTTTTTCTTGGGAGAGTGCATGTGATCAGCACAGGGCCAAACAGCACTATCCAAACATAGGGTCAGGGGTCATGCAGCCTCATAGGGGAGAATGAAAACTCCTACAAGCTTTAACCAGTGCTTTGCTGGACACTGATAAAAGTCACAAGGCTGTTCTAACTGCTGATAAGAAAAGGTATTTAGTAGTTCATATTTACTAAAATAATTACATTTCCATGTTCTGCGAATGGGGGAGACCAGATATAGTGTATGCAGGGTCCTGGGTTTGGTAACACTTTAAGAACACATTTCTTTTCTGTGAGCAAAAAGGGTGATACCATCAACTCCACTCTTACCAGGTCTCTTCTGCTGCAAGTAAATAATTGTCTAGCCAAGATCTGTCAGGTTTAATACATCTGTAATAACTGGCACCTTGGACAACTCCCACCGGGAAAATACATTCAGTCTGTCAGAGAAGTGGTGCTTTATCATTTTGAAACCAGCACAACCTAAATTAAAATCAGAAAAATCAGCACAAGGGACATGAATTACAGTCAGTAGAATGTGCCACTTGTTTTGAAGATTCTTCTTTAAGGCTAAATCTTCCTCTGACCATGCCCCTACCTATCTTCTAGTGCAGCAGGGGTTAATAGAACTAAAGGGCTGTCACAGGCTTTCATCAAGAGAACCCGGCTATGCCCACCCTTTCTGCCCAGCTGTACCATTGACAGAAGCCATACTACAGCTTCTGTGAATGAAACAGGATCTAAGAATGGAGGAAAAGTGAGTGAATGATTGGTCCACCCCCTCTATTCATAGATAATGTTTAATTGATAGAAGCTGTAGTATGGAAGATTATGGTGCCAGGGGTGGGGCGCATGGACAGATGAAGATTTTGCCTAAAGGAAAAGGCATCAGCACAAGGGACACATCTTACTGACTGTAAGTTACATGTCCTTTTTGCTGATTTTTCTGGGGGTTTTTTTTATATAGGCTGCACTCAAGATTTAAAGAAAATTTTACATGACTCCCTGTTGCTATAATCACATGTTTAAAGGAAAATGGTTATCCAGATTTTGACTTATTCTCAATAAATGACACATGGGCCTCCTCAAACACCCAAATTTATTTGTACAGCAAAATGATGACCAAATGTGGTCATTTTAGGGGTTTAGGATGTTGGATGTTCACTTGAGCAGGCTGATAGTCACAATCTTGCTTTCATTTAATGAACTGTAAAGTAGTTCAAAGTACCTGGTTGTGTTACTGATTGACTCAGGTTTTAGGGTTCTTGATTGTTCTGGTGGTCACTAAAGCTAGCATGCATTTACCTGGTAAGACACTTGCTGAGTAGCAGCTTACTTTTCATTTAAGGCCACAGTTTAACTTATTTATTATGTAAAAAGTATTCTTCAACTAGCTATATACAGTATATTTATATTACATAGTTACATCGTTTGTCTAGCTGAATAAAAACAAAAGTCCATCCAGTTCAACCATAGAAAAAAAAAAAGTTATGATCCTATAATTACATAGTTAGTACGGCTGAAAAAAGGCAAAAATCTACATGCTCAGACCGGACCTTTTTACTATTAACATATTTGAAGAATTTTTTGGGGTTGGTCCTGCTATCTTTTGCAATCTGTCATTCGTTTTCAATTTTTGCGGCCTTTATTTCCTTTTTGCATATTCTGTTATATTCTTTGTAATGTTTAAATGATGATAGCGTTCCTTCATTTTTATATTTAATAAAAGCTCTTTTCTTATTATCTACAGCTTTTTTAACTTAGGTTTGATTTTTAGCCTTTTAAACTTGTTGCCCATGGGAACTCCCATTTTTGTGTTGTGTTCATCGATGCCAATATCCCTCCCAGTCTAAGTCTTGTAGAGCAGCTCTCAGCCTTGGAAAATTAGCTCTCTTGATATTGAGTGTTTTATTTTTCCCGTATGTGCTCGCTGTTTACAGCTAACAATAAATGAAATCATGTTATGGTCACTGCAACCCAGATGTTCTTTTATATGGACATTCGTAATAAGCTCTGCATGGTTTTAAATTACCAGGTCCAGCAGAGCATCATTCCTAGTAGGGGCTTCTATGAACTGTACCATAAAATTGTCCTGCAGTAGGTTTATAAATGTTTGCCCTTTAACTGTTCCTGCAGTACCATTACTCCAGTCAATTTCCGGGTAGTTAAAATCCCCCATTATTATCACTGTCCCAGCCCTTGCATCCCTTTTGATCTGTACAAGGAGCTGAGTTTCCACCTCCTCTTTAACACTGGGAGGCCTATAACAAACTCCAATGATTACCTTTGTAGTACGCACCCCCATGTGCAATTCCACCCATAACTCTTCAGCCTTATCACACTCTCCATCAACTAGGTCCTTTTTCACACTCGCTCTGAGATCACTTCTCACATAGAGACAGACACCTTTCCTATTTACTCTGTCTCTCCGAAAGAGAACAGGAATATTAATGGTCCAGTAATGCAAAGAATGAAGCCAAGATTCAGCAATACCAATTAAATCATAGTTCTCTTCATGCACCAAAGCTTCCAACTTACCTATTTTTCTTGGCAGACTTCTGGCATTGGTGAACAAACACTTTAATGCATTGACACCTTGTTCACACGTATTTTTAATATTTTTTATTTTCATACAAATGGTACCAATTCCATTGGTTGTTTGTAACATGGGAACCTTCTTATCATCTGCCATAGCCTTCCCCCCTTCTTTCCCCATTCCACCCACCAACATGTACTGACCCCTGTTTAATCTGTCTACCCTGTTATAATCTAATTCTCTCTCCCTCCTCCATCCTAGTTTAAATACTCCTCCAGCCTTTCCAAAATCCTCTCCCCTAGCACAGCAGACCCCCTTCCATTTAGATGCAGACCGTCTCTAGCATATAGTATAGGCTGCACCCCAATGAAAAGTCAGCCCAGTGCTCTAGAACCCCAAATCCTTCCCTCTTATACCAGGTCTTCAGCCATGCATTGAGTTCTCTAATCTCCCCCTGTCTTTCCTGAGTTGTGCATGGCACAGGTAATATTTCAGAGAATATCACCTTGGAGGTCATTCCCTTCAACTTGCAGCCTAATTCTTTAAATTGATTCTTAAGGAGCCTCCACCTTCCATGTATTCTGTCATTGGTTCCAACATGAACCAAGACAGGTGGGTCATGCCCAGCCCCTCCCAGTAATTTATTATGCTGGTCCACCACAAGCTGAACCCTGGCACCAGGGAGACAGCAAACCATTCAGTTGAGGCAATCCTGGCGACAAATTATTCTATCAGTCCTTATGATTATAGAATCCCCTACTACCACCAGCTGTCTAGGCCTTCCTGCACTACCCTCACCACCCTTCCCAGATGGTCTACCCTCCTGGCTGTTAGGGATAGCAGTGACATCCAGGGGTGCCACCCCTGAGCTTGCCACCCCCATATCTTCACCCAACTTGGCAAATCTGTTTGGGTGCTCAAACCCAGGGCTGGCCTTCCTTTTCTGTGGGCCCCTACCACTCCCTCTCGTTACAGTAACCCATCTTTCTAATTGATAATCCTGATTAGCCCCTCCACATCAATCCCATCAATTCCATGAGCAGGGAGCAGAAGACCCCTTTCAAGGTTGTTGGTACTGCCCAGTGTTGCAACTTGGTCCTCTAGATCTCTAATGCGAGTTTCCAGAAGGGCAAGCCGTTTACATCTGTCGCAGCGGTATCCATTCTGGAGCTGTTGCTCCATTGCTGCATACATGCGGCACACTGTGCACCGCACAAAACCTTCAACCCTGCTAGCATTCATATCCCAGTTACAATATGTCCACTTGGTCAAAGGTCCGGCAAGCAAAACACAGGCAAACTCAAAATGAGCAAGCTCAGAGTGAGCTCTACAGCAAGTTATATAGGACCAGTGGTGTCCCGAGGCATGTGCGGGGGGTACTGTCCGCACCGGGTGACACCGACCGCACGGGGTGACACCAGACCCGCTCCACAAAAAGGCAAGTTGTAAAGCAAGCCAATGATCCCCGCAGGATGGATCCGATCCATCCGAGACTGACCGAGACTGACCAGAGACTGACCGAGACTGACCAGAGACTGCCAGGTGACTGACCAGAGACTGACCAGAGACTGCTAGGTGACTGACCAGAGACTGACCAGAGACTGCCAGGTGACTTACCAGAGACTGACCGAGACTGGCCAGAGACTGACCGAGACTGACCAGAGACTGCCAGGTGACTGACCAAGACTGGCCAGAGACTGCCAGGTGGCTGACTCATACCACTAACTGACACCTAGGCACCGCTCATACCATTAACTGACACCTTCTCGCCACTCTTACCACTAACGACACCTTCCCGCCACTCATACTACTAACTGACACCTTGTCTCCGCTCATACCACTAACTGACACCTCGCCGCTCATACCACTAACTGACACCTTCTCTCTGCTCATACCAGTAACAATACTTTCTCGCTGCTCATACCACTAAATGACACCTTCACAGAAAGATGTGGCCGACCACTAAGTTCCGCACAGCAAACGGTGCACTAGAGACAGTGGGGGTGCACTGGGGGGTGGGGAGACGATTTTTGTGTTGCCTAGGGCAGCACAAAATATAAATACACCACTGCTCCCATGTAGATGTCCCCCCTGAAGCAACTGTCCATGTCCTGGTTTCAGGAACAATCAATCGATGATAGAACTACTGCTATCATCAATTGATCGTGCCTGAAACCGGGACATGCGCAGTTGCTTCAAGGGGGACATATCTACATGGGAGACACATCTTGCCGCTACACCCGGACCCGCTCCAAGAAAAGGTAAGTTGTAAAGAATGCCGATGATCCCCGCAGGATGGATCTGATCTGCGGATTGAGCATAATAGAGTCTGATCCATTATGCCCAATCCGCAGATCCGATCCATTCTGCGGGGATCGTCGGAGGGGGTGTCACCAAGTGTTACCGCACCGGGTGACACCAACCCTAGGGACGCCTCTGTATAGTACTTGTATCACCTGTGACCAACTAACCCCTCCCCTTAATTAGCAGACTGAAGGAAGACAAGGAAAAGAAGAAAAAAGAAATGCTATTTAAAAAGTGACAGAAAAAAGGGATTTAAAAAAGTAAAAGCTTTTAGCAAGACCCAAAGAAGAAAATAAAACAACTACAAACACCAGCAATCACCAGCAGTCAAAAGTAAAACTTTTTCAAATTTCGCACTCTTTTTAGCTATCAGCCAGCAAAAAAATGCCAGACCTTTGAGAAAACATGACCTTGCACTCTTCTTCAACAGAAGCCAATTCATTTTGTTCCCTACTGTAGTTCGGCACTCAGGTAAAATTGACCTGTAGGATGACTTCGCACTGATCCGCTGTGCTTTGAACGCAAAGCAGCGTACTCGTGGTTTCTGTGCAAGTTAGCTGTGCTGTTCTATATGTAATGACCTCCACATTAGCTAGAAAATATTTTTGTTAGAGTCTGAGTAGTAGCCTGGGATGAGTCAGCCTGGGAGTGAGGCAGGAGTTCACCTCAGGACAGGCTGGGGAGGTTCTACAGGTTAGGGCTTCTGGAGCCCTTCCACCTTTCCAGAAACTTAGAGAACTTTCTTGAACAGGGGTGGAGGAGGGGAAGAGGCTCAGATCTGCATGTTTGATGGACCTTGGTCAATCCCCTGGCAGGAGGCTGGGCATGGTGACCAAGGACAACCCTTAAATATGACAGAGCCTGGAGAGTAGTGTCAGGTGGAAGATGGACTGAGAGGAAGGCTGGAGTTCGGAACCTGGAAGGGGGCCCCAGGAAGGGGAGCCTACCTACAGGCAGGTCACTGGCAGTGAGGATCTCTGCTGTCCCATCATCTCTTGGGGAGGACAACCTTTGCAGCAGGGAAAGAGCCAGCCCAGCATAAGGCCTGAAGGCAATCACCAATCAACCACACTAACAGGACAGGACAGTGTGAGAACTCCTACACCCCCTGGGCCAGATAAGGGGAGAGGGTGGTCAAGTGAAAGACCCAACTAGTTCTCATCTGGGAATACTTCATTGTTAGCTCTTGGGACCCGTTGCCCAGGGTTATCCTCAGGGCAGCTTCATCCAGGGTTTGAGGAGGTACATCAAGGGAACTTCAGTGCTCCTTAAAGAGACAGAGCTTTTTTTTCTAATCCACAATTGTGTACAGTTTTTGTTGCTAAGAAGTGTGTCCTCATGTTTTATAGTTCCTTGGGCATCCCATATAAACCTGAACCCCATCCAAGTTGTTAAAAAGAACTAAAAACCATCTCAAGGACTGTTTACTGACTCCAAGCATGCATCAATGTGGAAAATGTGTGTTGCCTGGCTGTGCAGCGCATGGGGGGGGGTGCAAAACTAACTAGGCAGCCCCTAAGGGGGTAGAGTTACATGTAGATTTCTATTACGTCCCAAGATTTTGGTGCATAAATAAAACCCCTCGGACCTTGAGTGCAGACATCAAGCTGAAATACTAGCCTTTTTCTTCACTTCTGAGGCCTTCTATGTTTGCATTGCGCTGCCTTTGTAAGCAAGGTGTCCTAGCAGGGTCCTCTTCCTAGTACGTATTTGCAGTAAAAGAAAAGTTGCCTTTAAAGTATATCTAAACCTAAAACATTTTTTTTTTTATTTTGGTTGGAATAGGCAAGAGTTAAAACCCTTGTTATTTTTTTTTTGCCCTCTGTGCCCCCATTGATGGTTACAAGTCTAAATCTTTTTGTGATGGATGGAGATCAATAGGCTGAAATACAGCACCTCAAATGGCTGGTGTTAAAACTGATCACATGTACAACACAATGGGAACTGCAGATATATTAGAGGCTAAGATGGCAGCTTTCTTAGTTGTAAAGGATAGGAGAGTTGGTTCTGCTTTAAATCAATAGGTTTAGTTCCACCTTAATATTTTGTACCTAGTGCAAGGACAAATAACATATTCTTTCAATGCAACTGAACGTATATACTGCAGTATGTACAAGGACTAGTACGTTAGTAGGAGTAGACCAGCGGTAGGCAAACTTTGAGAGGTGGATATCTCCCTGGCCAATGTGGAATAGATCAAAGGGTGCAGTGCCTTTTTTTTGTAAAGAAATTAACTAGCAAGTCTCATTTAAGTTAAGGTCTCATTCACAAAGGTGTACTTAGGCATACAGCTGTGTGAAGGACCATGTTTGCCCATGTAGGATGCACAGGCATTCCTGTCTGCATTCCAGGATTTGCACCCATATCTATACAGATGCCAAATTGGGAGCAGCCACTGCTTTCCAATAGACATAAATGGGACTGCCTGCCCACCATTGCCTGAACACCTGTGCTCCTCTTCAGGGCAAACATGGCCCTTTGCTGGGGTGTACGTTTAAGTACACCCATGTGAATGAGGGATAAGGATAGTATGAAAAAAACGTAGAACTTGCAGTGTACCTGGTGATGAAGCCTGAGGTGCAGAGGAAGGCCTCTCTTACAGCTCTGGCTAAATAGCAATGGTAAAGTAACAGGGAGCCCCATTGCACAGAGTGGCACGAATACCTGATAAGACTTCAGCTGATGGATGCTGATGTGTGTCTGGGTACACAGGAGCTGCTGGCTGATGGCACGCTGATAGAATAGAAGAAGTTGGAGACAGGCAGGACTCAGCTGGTCAAGGTGCAGGGAGAAGGATAAATGCAAGGCTAGACAGTCCAGGTTGGCAACTAATAGGCAGATCAGGCATAAATGACAGGCAGAGGAGTAGGCAGGAGTCAAGCCAGGGGTCAATGCGGGCAGCGTTCAGGCAAAGTCAGGAGCAGATCAGATTGGGAACAGAAGAGCAATACAGGAACAGATGCACAGATGCTTACAAATGTAGTAAACTAAATAGCACTGACATAGGGAACTAGTGCACTTTAAATAGCCTGCCTGGCGCCAATGCGCCCTCACGCAAGCGCACATGCACGCACCTGCCAAATAGCCACTAGCAGGGCTTACAGGAATTCTGCACCAGTGCATAAGTATGTGCATTCCATGACAAGAGTACAGGAGTCAGCAAGTTGTAGGGCAGATTATAGGGGTTGGCAGGGCAGTGTACAGTGGGTTAGCAGGGTAGGGGTCAGCAGGGTAGTGCACAGGGGGTCGGTAGGGCAGAGGTTAGGGGTCAGCAGAGCAGCGGACAGGGGTCAGTAGGCAGGGTGCAGTGGGTCAGCATGGTGAAGGACAAAGTTTAGCAGGGCAGAGGACAGGGGTCAGCAGGACAGTGTATAAGGGTCAGTAGGGTACTGTATAGGGATCAATAAGGCAGAGGATGGAGGTCAGCAGGGTAGAGATGTTACCCATATGCAGAGCAGGGAAGTAGCAGTTCTGGTGTGCTGATCCCGGCCACCCCTCCTCTCTCATTTGTCCCATGTGATGTCACATACAAGTTCCTGGCATTGACAGAAGAGAAGGGCCAGTGATGATCTGTGCAGTACACATAGGAATGTTGCTTCCCTGCATACTCTGAAGGTGAGGGAGGAACACTTTTCATAAAGGGTTGGCAAAGTGGGCATGCGGTCTACCCGTCAACTGCAATCCATGGGTAGATTGTGATTAATGGGTTGCCGACCCCCCGATTAGACAAATTCAGCATATATGATTGTGCACTGGCTGTTCTGGGTGCTCATACTCTTTTTTTTTTTTTTTTTTAGGCCATACTCTTTTTAGGCTAGACACTTACTTTCAAAATCTATCAATGTTATTAAGTGTTACTAAGTTTTTTAAAATAGAACTGAAGGTAAAACTTTTTTTTATCCCTGTCAGGTGTTTTTTGTCATCTGTGTCTCATTGGGGAGTTGAGAGTAATCAATAGTAGTCACCAGAACTAGTGTCCCCATTAGAATGTTTTCCTTCTAGTCCTGTTCTGGTGACCACTGAAAATGTGGGATTTTCCTTTGCTTTCAGTTTCAATGACAAGGAACACCAAGACAAAAAAAGATGGTAATTCTCCTTTATGAGGGCGCAGAGAACAATAAAAACCCAACAGTTGTTCTAATACCTCTTCCAAAAAAAAGTTTTGCCTTCAGTTATTCTTTAATAGCATGTGAAGTTCTGTCACAAATCTAAGCAACTATAAAGCAGACTGAAATGATATAAAAATAAACTTTGACTTTTACTTGTCAAGTTGTGGCCCTGCCCCTAATCAGTATGGTAGCACAGCGTGATTAGCAAACCCACCTTGAGGGATGTTGTGGTCAAGTTGTGGCCCTGTTCACTCCTTTTTTATATCAAGTGTTAACCAGATAATCTCTGCTGATGCATTTTATCATAATGTGCTTATTTTCAGTTTCTAGTTTCCCAAAATGGTAACAGTTTTATTGTGGGGGAAAGCAATAGGTTTGCTTTAATGCCCAATCCTTGGCAACACATACTCACCTTATGTCCACCACTCTTCAGCTGCAGAAAATAAGAAAAGGAAACCCTGTGTAAGCTCTGAGTCATTCTACTTGGCCCTTACACCGGGCTGAGGACTCCATCTCAGCCCTCATGAGATAGTTCTGGACAGGTTCAGTGCTAGACTATTTTGCGCCCTAGGCAAGACCAGCTACTTGCACCCCTCCTAGCACACATTCTCTTTCCCCTTAAATTTTCCACCCTAGCACAAATTCTTCATCTAAATCAACCCTCCTAGCATAAATCCCCCCAATCCCGCCTCCTAGCACAAATCCCCCTAAATCCCTCCAGCTAGCACAACCTTCACCATATTACCATTCCCAGCACAAATCCTTCCTCCCCACCCAAGTCCCCCCTCAAAAACACAAATCCCCCCTTCTAACACAAATTCCCCCCTGTCCCCCTCTCCTAGCACACATTCCCCCCCCAATCCTCTCTCCTAGCACAAATTCATTCCAATCCCCCTCCCTGTGCAAACCCCCCATCATCCCTCCTAGCAAAACCACACACACCCAATCCTCTCTCCTAGCACAAATCCCCCCCCCCCATCTCTCCTCCTACTACAAATGCCCCCTGCAACCCCCCTCCTAACACAAATCCTCCCAACCCCTTTCCTAACACAATTCCCTCCAATCCCGCCTCCTAGCAGAAATCCCTCCTCCTAGCATAACTCCCTCCAAATTACCCTTCCCGGCACAAATCCTTCCTTCGCACACAAACCCCCCTTCACAGCACAGATTTCCCCCTCCTAGCACAACTCCTCCCAATCCCCTCTCCTGGCACAAATTCCCCCCAAATCCCACCTCCTAGCACGACTCCTCCCAATCCCCTCTCCTAGCAGAAATTTCCCCCAAATTCTCCTCCTAGCACAGTTTCCCCAAATCCCCCCCCCCATCCTTCTTCTTAGCACAACCACACGCACCCAATCCCCTCTCCTAGCACAAATCCCCTCCCAAATCCCCCCTCTTAACAGAAATCCCCCCAAACACCCCTCCTAACACAAATCCCCCCCAATCCCCTTTCCTAACACAATTCCCCCCCAATCTGCCCTTCAACCACAAATTCCCCGTCCCAGCACCAGTCCTCTTCCTTCATTCCCTCCTCCTAGGACAAATTTTCTCAAATCCCTCCTCTAGCTAAACCCCTCTAAATTACCTAGCATACAATCCTCCCACCTTACCCAAATCCCCCCCCCCCCTCCTGCACAAACCTCTCATTTCAGCACAGATGATTGTTACCACTCCCCTCCTTGTTTCATTGTGTACAGTTCCAAGGGCTTGTAGAACTTACAGATGGGAAACCAGGTAGAGTAGCAGGCTGTGCTTTGCTCACTCCTGTCACTGGAGCGATCCTCCATACAGCAGATGACACTGGATTGCTCTTGGATCGAGCTGTACACAGCTTGATTACCCCATCCCCTATCTCCTCTAATGACCGCTCATCTCTCAGCAGCAGGCAGCCAGGGAATGAATCAGACACTGAACTTGCTCTCTCCTGTTATTTTTCCTTTGCAGGCTTCACTGCTTCAGGCTGCTCTCCCCTTGTCCCAGATGTGATTGCAGGGATGGGGGAAGGCACTCAGCGGCCAAGCACAGTGTCCATGGAAAGACCAGCCTGGGGAGACACAACCCATAGCCCACCCCAGGACCCCCCTAGACCCAGCCATGGCAGAGAGTAGGTAAACCATCAGTGATGGCTGTTCCCTAGGTGGCTGCCTAGCTCACTTAGTGGTAGCGCCAGCCCTAGTTCTGGACCAAAAGCCAGCACTGTCACAAGCTCTACCATACAGAATAATGGAGAAGTATCGAAAAGCAAGTGTGTGTTGATGTGCTGCTTGGGAAGGAGGCATCAAAGTGAACCTGTTGTGTTGTCCCAAAGGGGCAAAGCACAAGTTTGTTTTAAGAGTGGGTTACCTGAACCTGTGGCAGGGTAATCACTTTCACAAAGGTAACTGAACATCGCTTGGCATTTGTTACATACCCTTACCAACAGCTGTTATCTGACTTATACTTGGAATAATAGAAAAGAAGGACAAAGTGACCTCTGTCATTCCAGGGGCAGCAATCCAACGATGGCAGCGGTTACTTTGTCAGTTTTTCCTCTGAAACCTGGAAAATATATAACTGGCATGGGAATTTTTCCCATTTAATAGCGTGCAGCAACAGCCCTGAAGAAGGGAGAGGAAATTGACCACTTACTATGCGCAACAGCTCAACTTCTTTGGTTTTCAGTGTCTTTTAAAATGTTAGTTGGGGTTCACATAATGTGCGTTGTAGTTAGCATGTTTTGATACGTGTTAAAACATTTGTGCTGACATGCATTGTGGTGAGTTTTGTTGCATTGCGGTGCTTTGCATTTTTACCTGATGAACTGTCTGTAGTGCTGCCCTCATGAGGGATGCTTGTATGTTGCCTCAGTTTCCCCTTTGCTTCGCCTCGCAGCAAAGTGCACACACATTTTGGTTCATTGTCTTCAATGACCAGTCTGGGGGATGTTTTGTTTTTGGAGTTTTATTGTAGAACTGGGGATAGGGATGGGTAATTTGTAGTAGGATACTCCATAATTAGAACAATTCACATTGAGGACATCTGAACTTATCTCTCATTTGAGCAATGTAGAAGTTCCGGCTAAGAGCAGATAGCAGACTTCCTTGTAACATATAGCAGCAAGTAGTTTAAGGGGTGAGCCAAGTCCCTTTAGTTGTAGTAGTAGCAATAGGGTTGAGCTCCTCGAGTACAGGCTCGTTATGGCAGACTGCAGCAGTCTAGTAGTAATAGCAACCGAGCAAAGTCCTTTGCAGTAGCATCAATTGGACAAGCTCTTCAGAACACTAGCCAGTGTTCCCTTTCTCAGACCCACACTGACTATCAAGCACCAGAGGGGTAGCAAAGCACACAGAGTCCCCAAGATCTCTCAATGTCTGTAATCACACATTCAAAGACAGAATGATTGCCTCCTTCCAATCTTCCAAGCGACTCTCTCCAGTGGTACCAGACAGATCTTTGCCAGACAGCTCCCCTCAGTCAGCTTACTGTGGACCCAGGGTCACTTTCTCTCTAGCTTCAGGCACTCAGGTCACCCACCTGAAGCCACATGTCAGCAACTGCCAGACGAGGCAGCCTGACTCCAGCCTAGCTTGGTGCAATCCACTCCCAGGAAAGACGCTGAACCCATGAGCTCACAGAACATAAATAACACTCCCAACATGCAATGGAGCCACCTTCTCCTGCAATTGGCCAGGGCTGTATCCATACTCATGCTGCTTATTTGCTTAGTCCCTACGCATGTTCTATAAGGTTCTCATAGCTTCATGAAGGCGGGCAGAATTCAAACAAACGCAAACCATACCAGAGCATCATGAGCAGACCTGACTAATCAATTACACCACTTTGTTAAACAGAATACCACACTGAAGTTACCTTAACTATACAAATCCTAGCACCTAACTTGGAGGGTACTACATGCCTATTCACCCCTATGGACCGGCGAGTGTAATCAGAGTTGTCTCCATTTACACCCGCCTACCTCCAATTCGGTCCACTTTAAAACAAAAAAAAAACAGAAGAGTATCCTTTTTTTTTTCTTATTTTTAGCAGTAGTTCTATATTTTCACTTTCTAGATGAATTGTTGTCAGTAGTATTTACAGCTTGGTTGCACAGCAGACTTCAAATGTAATCTAATTTTACTATTGGGATATATTGAATTGCTATCAAACTTTGCCAATTTGGCACAATGTTACCTTGCAGTCTCTTTACATACTGTATAACTCCATTATATTTGGCAAGTTGAAAATAGGCCGCACCTATGGCTAAAATCATACAAGCTCATTGAGCATTTTTTAAGTTTATATAAGAGACAATTTACACCAGCGCATTGATCTGCATTTCAGTGCAGCTGTAAAAAACGCAGATCAACGGAAGGACATCTGAAAAACAATTATTTCCAATGTGTCCTATTTACACCATAACGCTGTGCATGCATGTAAATGGACATCAAAATGTACGTCAACAGACATCAGTGCACATTAAAACCCGACTAAAATGGATGTCAGTGTGAATTGGCCCTAAAATTTGAAGCCAACATCTGTGTAGTAAGCATTAGCTGAGCTTTTCAAATAAAAGCTTAAAGTTCCCCAGAAAATCTCTGTCCTGATCCTCATATACTTATAAAGAATCCACAAAGTTGCCACTCCTCATTTTATCTTTGTTTTTCAATCTATGTAATTTGGTATTTCTAGTCTCTTGTTTAACCTTTCATTACCAGAGGTCATTAAATCCTAAATGCTGACCACATTTAGAAGCTTCAGTTTAAGTGTACATAAAGCCAAAACTTTTTCTGTTGTTTTGTAAAGTGAACAATGGTTATGAGCCTTCTCGGGTTTATTTGTCCCATAAAGGAGTTTTCCATTTATCTCCTATGCCAGAGATACAGAAGTAAGTAAAAGGAGATCTCTTTAAAGCGGAGTTCCACTCACCCTGTCCAAAAAATAAAAGTCAGCAGTTACAAAAACTGTAGCTGCTGACTTTTAAAAAACAGCCACTTACCTATCCCTCTGTCCCGTGGTGTGTCCCCCGCAGCTCGTTTCACCGGCCGTCCTGTATTCCAGGTGCCGGCATCTTCAGTGTGGGCACCCGGCTGTGATTGCTTGCGGCTTCACAGACGGGTACCCACTGCGCATGCGCAAGTAGCGCTGCGCTTCATGAATGGTCCTGTAGTCTTCTGGGACCTGTCACATGTCCTAAAAGACTACAGGCATGGAGGGAGGGAGGACACCTTCCATTTACTCATTGCCTAGGCGATCGAACCAAACGTGGGAGCGGGTACCTGTCAAATTCGAGTACCAGCCCCCCCAAAGGTGCCAATCCTTAATGGGGAGCGGGGGAGCAGTCCTTAAAGCGGAACTTCCCCTTTTGGGTGGAGCTCCGCTTTGCAAATCCTGCTTAGACAGTTGCCACCAGAACAGATTTACAAATCAGATTTCCCCTCATTTATTCCTGTGACAACTCAATGTTTTTGGATTTGGTCAGGGGGTATGTTGGCTGAACACACTACTCAATACAAGCATGCTGTGTGTCTGCACAGTGTCCTGTACTTCTGAATGGCCAAAGGATGAAAGCTGACCACACTAACAAAAATCAGAGTCTGTACTTTGTATGGTCAGTTTAGAATAAGTAGAAAATTGACTAGCAGGATCAACCAGGTAAAAATGATAGAGACTATGATTTATAAAATACACATACATATATTAAAAAAATACTTAGAGTAACATACAGTAAAGGAAATATGAAACATGCTGAATAAACATTCAATCTCCAAGATTAAAAAAAAGATATAATGAATATTAATGTGTACAAATTTGTCTTCTACAGCATCTGCAAGATTAGTTTCACAGAAATACACCCTGTTCCAAATTATTATGCAAATTCTATTTAAGTGTCACAAAGATGAAATATTTTGTTTTTCAGTTTAACTCTTGGATGGCATTGTGTGTCAGGGCTCTTTTGATCACTGAAAACAATCTGGGACACCTGTGATAATTAGATTGGCAGGTGAGCCCAATTTAAGGAAAAACTACTAAAGGAGGGTGTTCCACATTATTAAGCAGAGCACCATTTTCAAGCAATATGGGGAAGAAAAAGGATCTCTCTGCTGCCAAAAAGAGTGAAATAGTTCAATGCCTTGGACAAGGTATGAAAACATTAGATATTTCACGAAAACGTAAGCGTGATCATCGCACTATTAAGAGATTTGTGGCTGATTCAGAGCATAGACGGGTTCGTGCAGATAAAGGCACATTGAGGAAGATTTCTGCCAGATCCATGCATCGGATCAAGAGAGCGGCTGCTAAAATACCATTACATAGCAGCAAACAGATATTTGAAGCTGCTGGTGCCTCTGGAGTCCCACGGACATCAAGGTGTAGAGTCCTCTAGAGTCTTGCAACTGTGCATAAACGTTCTATTCGGCCACCACTAACCAATGCTCACAAGCAGAAACGGCTGCATTGGGCAGAAAAATACATGGACTAATTTTCAAATAGTCCTGTTCACTGATGAGTGCCGTGCAACCCTGGATGGTCCAGATGGATGGAGTAATGGATGGTTGGTGGACGGCCACCCTGTTCCAACAAGGCTGCGACATCAGCAAGGTGGTGGTGGAGTCATGTTTTGGGCCGGAATCATGGGAACAGAGCTGGTCGGCCCCTTTAGGGTCCCCGAAGGTGTAAAGATGACCTCTGCAAAGTATGTGGAGTTTATGACTGACCACTTTCTTCCCTGGCACAGAAGGAAGAACTATGCTTTCCGTAATAAAATCATCTTCATGCATGATAATGCACCATCTCATGCTGCAAAGAATACCTCTACATCAATGGCTGTTATGGGGATAAAAGGAGAGAAAGTCATGGTGTGGCCTCCATCCTCCCCTGAACTCAATCCTATTGAGAACCTTTGGAGCATCCTCAAGCAAAAGATCTAAGAGGGTGGGAGGCAGTTTACATCCAAACAGCAGCTCTGGGAAGCTATTCTGACATCTTGCAAACAAATTCAAGCAGAAACTGTCCAAAAACTCACAAGTTCAATGGATGCAAGACTTGTGAAGCTGCTATCAAATAAGGGGTCCTATGTTAAAATGTAATGTGACCTGTTAAAATGTTGTTAAAGGTTTGATTGAAATAGCTTTTAATTTCAGTAAATATGCTGCAAACACAACAAATGACAATTTTCAGTTCTTTACAACCTATAAAGTGTTTTGAAACTTACTGTGCGTAATAATTTGGAACAGTGCATTGTAAGTTTTTTATGCTTAAAAAAAATACTGTTATCATTAGGAGGTTTGTTCAATAAAATTTGAATTGTACTCTTAACTAGTTGCCGACCGCAGATAGCCGAATGATGGCTGCACTGCGGCCGGCCAGTTCTGGGTGGACGTCATATGACATCCTCCCAGAACACGCTCTCCTGCGCGCCCCAGGGGGCGCGCACCCGGCGATCTCCGTGATCGCTGTGTCCTACGGACACAGCTGATCACGTGATGTGGTAAAAGGCCAATCACAGCGGCCTTTTACCACGTGATCAGCGGTGTCCAATGACACGCTGATCACAGGGAAATGCAAGTGCCGGTTCTCGGCTGCACTTTCCTCACGCTGTCAGATCGTGAGGAAAGTACTGCCGAGAACCGGCAGTTGTCAGAGCGAGGATCGGCACCGATCATTAGGGCACTGATGATCAGTGCCCTGATGATCGGTGCCCAGCAGTGCCACCCACAAGTTCCGCCCACCTGTGCCCAGCAGTGCGCCCACTAGCTCCACCCACCTGTGCCCAGCAGATCACCCACCTGTGCCCAGCAGTGCACCCACCTGTGCCCAGCAGTGCACCCACCTGTGCCACTCTGCAGTGTCACACACCTGTGCCCAGAAGTGCCACCTACCTGTGCCCAGCAGTGCCACCCACCTGTGCCCACCAGTGCCACCCACCTGTGCCCACCCACCAGTGCTGCCCACCAGTGCCACCCACCAGTGCAGCCCAGCAGTGCTGCCAGTCAGTGCCACCAGTCAGTGCCCAGCGGTTGTGCCAGTCAGTGCCCAGCAGTGATGCCAGTCAGTGCCATCTATCAGTACCCATCATCAGTGTCACCTATCAGTGCCGCCTATCAGTGCTGCATATTAGTGCCGCCTATCCGTGACACCTCATTAGTGCTGTCTATCAGTGCCGCCTATCCGTGCCACCTCATTAGTACTGCCTATCAGTGCCCTTTAGTGCTGCCTATCAGTGCCCATCAGTGCTGCCTATCAGTGCCCATCAGTGCTGCCTCATCAACGCACATCAGTGAAGGAGAAAAATTACCTGTTTGAAAAATTTTATAATAGAAACAAAGAAACTTTTGTTTTCAATTTTTTTTGCAATTTTTTATTTATAGCGCAAAAAGTAAAGCGCCCAGTGGCGATTAAATACCACCAAAAAGAAAGCTCTATTTGTGAGAAAAAAATGATCAAAATTTCATATGGGTACAATGTTGCATGACCGCGCAATTGTCAATCAAAGTGTGGCAGCGCTGAAAGCTGAAAATTGGCCTGGTAAATAAGGGGGTATAAGTGCCTGGTAGGCAAGTGGTTAATAGTTGATAACATGAGAATTATGCTGACTTATTTACATCAATTATTTAGGTAAATGAGAAAAATATCATAATAATTTGGAACAGGGTGTAGAAAGACATGGAGGAAATCATCTATGTAATATTTATATTGGTATGGTTTAGCTAAATCTATGCAGTTAATACATTATGTGAATTCAGAACACCATAAAGTGTAGTATTCTTGGGAGTTAAAAAATAATAATAAAAAAAAATGTTTGAATGTGTAACCAAAAATGGACTTTTGCTGCCCTGCAGTTATAGTTACGAGAAGGATGGTGTTACACAGTTTAGCCACAGGAGGCCCTCCTTGCATGAATTTTAAAGGCATTTGAAATGACCTGCAGCATAAATTAGCTGTGCCTTATACTGTATGATATGAAATAAAAAGGATACTGTATATGCAATAGACATACCAGTACAAGATAAATATTTGGCGCACTTAGAAGAAAAAGATAAGATGTATAATGTGATCGCTAGTATATTAACCACACAGGTAAAGTCCTTACAGTCCAAAGATGGTTAAGGGATAATCCAACAATGCTTGACTCAGTGGCAGCCGATTCAAAAAGAGCTAGAAGAGACTCTGTGTGAACCATAAAAGAGAGAGAAGCAGCGCCATCTAAGTGCAACAATATAAGCAAATCATTTATTTCCACAAAATTGGCAACTCACAATAGTAGTAGTCAAATGAGCTCTTGTCAAACTGGTGTCAACCGCTGTGCGACTCCTGGCTGGTCCCGCTGCAGGTAGGTCTCTAAAGTACTGTCCTTGGCTGTGCTGGTGGTTCCCAGTACTTCCTGGTCGATGTGGATCCTCAGGGCAGGCAGGAGTGATGTCAGCTCCAGGTACAGGAGCAGTAGGCTGGGCACACCTTTGGAGCATGCATGCTACTTTCTTCAGGCCACAGAGGGGGCATATATTGGCAAATGATAGTGGCAGACTATAAGGCCCAGCCAACTCTTCCATCAGTCTGGAAAGACAACCCTTATGCAGCCCATATCATCTTTTATGGGTATTATAGATGATATTATTGTCACACTGTAACAACAACAATATGGGGCTGTCCTTTACCTCAGTCTGTGATGCAGAAAAACAGGCTTTTCTAGATTTGGAATAAGGGTAATACCATCTATGCCCATAATTACACGAAGCCCAAGGCAGGCAACTCTTATCTACACTTTCAGAGTTGTCACCATCCTTGTTTGGTACAAAACATGCCGAAAAGCCAGTTTTTTCAGTTCAGACAATTGTACCCGTGATACAGACTATATTACCCATGGTAACTGTCAAGGCTCTGTCCACAGCAGAGGCACTCGGAGACCTGGCATTCCTACCAGTACTTTGCATGGCTGCAGTAATGCACACTGGTGGACATTTATGCTTGTTAAAGTCTATCTAAATCCAAAAAATAAAATGTCATATACTGTAGCTTACCAGTACTTAAGCGTGGTGGCTGCATTAAAGTGTTAATTCACCTTTACAGAAAAAAATGGCTGCACTAATCAATCAAAATCCATGTGGTCCACCCCGAGATGGACCATCTCTCAGAAAAGAGGGAAAACAGCAGGGATTTCAAATGCCCAGACCACTGGAGTGGCTGCGGAGTTGCTGATCGTCCTGAAACCCCAGAGGTAAGTACTGGGGTCCAGGGGGTGGGCAGGATTTCCAGCATTAGTTCAATGTTACATTTTTTCTATAAAGGTGAACTGTTGAATTTTCTTTTTATATCTGCTTTTTCCTCCTTATTTTGACCTAGTAATACTGCCAGTAACACGCTTGTCCTAGGGTGACTATATATGAGAAGGAGCAGTATTGTTACCCTAAGCTCTCACCACTAACAGTGTAATGAATCAAGTACTACAGAATGAATTGCTATACAGAACTGATACAATGCTGCAGAGACAAAACTCCATTGTTTGACAAGTTGCACATGTGTACTTGTGACAGATGCTGGTGCCATAAGGGCCATTTAAACTGGGCTATATCATGTACCTGGTGATGGAGGCCAGTGGAGAGAGGGCTTCCCTTGCGGCTAAGTTCTGGACTCCCCTGAGAGTGGGACAGCGCGAGTCAAGCCCAAAGTTGCACAGGTCGCCTGTAGGAGTGCTGGTTGGTGGTCCACTCAGAAGCACAGCTGGTGCACGGAGATAGGTCTGCGGACAGGAGGCGCCTGTGTGTGGTATGCAAGCCCTTCCGGGATTTAGATGTTTACTGGGTAGTCGGTTCAAGCCAAGGTCAGGTACCAGGTGGGAATCAGAACAGACGTAGTCAGATGGGATAGCCGAGGTCATACACAGAGGAGCGAGAGAGAGAGAGAGAGTATCCGTAAGCCAGGCCGAGGTCAGATCAGGGGTAAATCAGAGTAGGCAGGTCCAGGAGCAAGCCGAGTTGGTAACAGAAAATCACAGGTCAAAGTCACAGGAAACAGGAACAGGGCACGGGGAGCTAGAGATCATCCAGCAACTTGAGGAAGTGATGAGCCTCCTTATAAAGGCCGTCTGGCACCAGACTGAGGCTGAGGTGTTCTTCTGCGGCCATGCAGAGTACTGGCAGAAATGCCAGATCTTCCAGAATCTCTGCTGTGGACAGGACCCTGACAGGCTAGTGCTTAGGATCTGTGATGCTTTGTCTTCAGCCTCCTGTGTATCTTTTGTTCCTGTGATTCTGTACCCTAATTCCAGTTGCTGACCCGGATTGTCCTTACTGCCCCCTGAACTCTGCCTGCACTGACCTTGGCTTGTCCTCTGACCTCCGTGTTGGTCTGTTCCATTGGCTTCTGCTTCACTGACTGGCTTCCAGATTTGGCTTTCACCTAGACCATGCTTCTGCTTGTGCCCTGTACCTGATAAGTGCTGCCTGTATATGACCTGGCTTGTCTGACTCTGCTACTTTCCTGCTGCCACTGGTACCTGCTTACCACTCTGCTGTTCCTGACGATCTTCAGTCTGCTAACAGCAACTGCCTCATCTGCCTGCTGTCACCAGTACCAGTCTTCTTCAGTCCACTGCCCAACTGCCTGCTAGTCTGCCTGCCTTACTGAAGACCCCTGATGGCTTCAGCTGCCCAGCGTGGACACCTGCTCTGCTGCTGGCAGGACGTATAGGCACTAGTGCCACTCTGCGCCTTCTGTGTACACTGCCAGGGGCCCCGCATCAGAGGTATAAGAGAGGCCCTCCTCATTACATCAGGCTTTACTACCAGGTACGTGATAACTACACTGTTGCTGATGGGCACAGAAATCTTTAAACCAGGGGTGTCCTGCCCACAGCCAGCATGTGGCCCAAGAGCATTCAGCATGTGTGGAGGGATGCTGTGCCAGCATTGAAGCCATGGCTGCTGGCACTGAGAGTCCAGGCCCAGGCACAGCTGGAGGGATTTGGGGCTGCCATTTCTGGAATAGCACTGGCAGCAGTGAATGCAGGGATAGTTCCAGGCAGGTAAATGCCACATGGCTTTCTCTAGGGAGATGCTGGGGTGGGCTGCGCCCCCCAGGTTTCAGTTGTCCGCCCACAACCATTCTTCTACCTCTGTAAGAACAAAATAGCAATAGGTACATTATCTATATCAGTGATCGTTAACTTATCACCTATCCTTAATGTTAGTACATTTTATGTGTGGCCAAAGATAATTCCTCTTCTTCCAATATGACCCAGGAAGATCAAAAGTTTAGACACCCCTACTCTAAACACTTTGTACATAGTGCAGAAGTCTGCCTCAAATTATTTCCTCTTCTGGTTGAATGTTTTTAGCCTATAGCATTAGGCTATTCTCTCTATTGGTCAAATATTCTTTAACTCTTCTGGTTGAATGGTATTGTAACTTTTTTTCTCTTAGTCGGATAGTCGGAGAGGTACAAGGGGACTTTATTAATGTATTACCTCTCAGAAAGGAACAGACATGCACCAATTAAAAAACAAACTTTTATTAATGTCAACTCAACCTAGCATAACCAGGTTGATTATGCTAGGTTGAGTTGCACATACACATGGTTTGGAGCTTGACTGGTCTCTTTATCCCCCATATATACCAAGGGTCTATGATAAGTAATGCTGGGTTATATCTTCTTTCTCTTGGGTATCTGTGGGTTCCCATAAAAAGCCCGTTTGCCTTTTGGCTTGGGGATTGTCAGCCTGCCTTGTGGTGCCCCCCTTCATTTTCCCGTCTTTCTGGCAGTGGCTTATCTCATATACTTACATGGAAGATCTATCCACATCTTTTTGAACTCCCTTCTCTTGAAGAAGAATGTCCACAAAACACACTGAGAAATTGTAACCCCCCCAAAAAAAATCGCTTTGTTACTTTTCATACATTATAATATACTGGCATACATCCAGTGGGTGGATTTTATAGCCCTTTTTGGAGTAGTCATATGTCTATGCTTATATAAATTCTGTAGATGGGACTATGAATACAAGATGTTTTGGTCATACCAACAATGTGCAAATGTTTGTAAACCTTTTTGTGTATTATTTGGATTTTAGCTACAACAAACTGGTTATGCTAGGCTGAGTTGACATTAAAAGTTTGATTTTGCATGTCTGTTCTTATTTGAGGGGTAAAACACCAATACGTACTTTTCCAACTGTCTTCAATATGTCTTTGACAGTGATCTCGTTTTGTATGTCAGTGTTTGGATATGGTGTTAGGGAATGATACATTCGCCCTGCACAAGGTAATAGAAACTAACATTTTACACATACAGCATTATAAACATGATGGGTATTTTTCATGGCTTTTGTGCAAAGCAAAATTTCATAGATAAACCCCTATGTATTTTTAGTGGCTCTTGAGGATTACAGAACCTCCTGAGCACTATCCTTGACCTGTTGTTGTGTCCAAAAAAATTATACTTTAAAAAACAAAATTGAAAAAAAAGTTTAGCAAAATTACACAAAGATCAATTACACCAAATACAAATAGAACTAAATAAAAATAATATCCAATGTAACCCAACCCCATTTTGCAGTGAAATCTTCTAGAATCACTTCTCTCATTCCTAATCAGGAGGTATCTCTCATCCTCCTGACTGACAGCAGAGTGGGGCATGCACACTCCTAGATTGTAAGCTATTGGGCCCTCTGATTCCTCTTGTACCAAACTGTATTGTAACTGTAAAGTCTACCTTCAGTTTGTAAAGCGCTGCGCAGACTGTTGGCGCTATATAAATCCTGCATAATAATAATATAATAATAATATAGCAATGTCTAACTTCATCTTAAATTGGATTTGTGTACTTATTGTTGATTGAAATTTTTTTTTACTACTTGAGTCTCCAGTGCCATTTTAAAACAGTACAGGGACAGCAATACGTTTCTGTATATGGAGTGGAGTGATGTCACAGCACTTCCTGTCAGTATGCAGACTTCCTGTTACAGGAATTTCCCTTCTCTCTATACAATAATAGATCATTGCTATAGTGATCTATTGCTGGCTGATTGCCAACAACAATAAATCACTATAAGGCTACGTTCACACTAGCTTTGTCAGCAGGCATCAGACAGGCGCTTGGGAAGTGTTTTTAACGCTTCTCAAATGCCTATCAAAATTCTGCACATGGCAGCACACAGTGCTGTTCACACGGATGCATTAGCGTTGCGTCGCATCATGGCAAAACTGATGCCTCATGTCAAGTCAGGAGGAGTTGAAGCCTCCCATTCAAGTCTATGGTGCCGCTCCACAAATGCCTGGCAGGCGTTTGCGGTGTGGTTGAGAGGCAGTTGCGGAGTGTTAATACCATTTAACTTCATTATAGGAGTTTGTGGTGCGGTTTTAACGCTTGGCAAATGCCTGTCAACCGCCTCAAAACCACGCATAGGGCGTTTTGGGAGCGTTAAAAACGCTTCCCAAATGCCTAACGTCTGTCAAACGCTATAGGGGCTTTTGGCAAGAGTTAGAAATAAAGTCAAGTGTGAACGAGCCATACTTAAGTGATTTGCTGCTGCCCAGATACATTGGGGTGGGGGGCAAGTGGGAGTCTGGGTCTGGTCAGTGAAGAAGAAAAATTCCAAATAAATGAAAACATAAACTGAAATATACAGTATGTGTGTATATATTAAATAAAAAATTATTTCCTCCCCAAATTAATCCCAGGTTGCAATGATGCTATCGGATGATTTAAATCAGATTTTGCACAAGTTTCTAATGTTTACTTGAGTAATGTCACTCAAATGTCATTATACTAACAATTTATGTTGCATTGAAAGAGAAATAAAGCTCCTTTAAAGTAAAACACATACGGTAATTTAAAGCTTTAGCATTCCATTATATTACATACACTAGTGTGATCATTTTAATCAGCAGACTTTATTGTTTACATTATGCAGTAAATATACAGGGGTGCACAAATGACAAAGCATTGTGTTGCAAAAAATTGCAGGAAAATTATTTTGTTTTCACATTTTATATTTATCCCCAATTAAAAACAAGGAAATACAAAATATATGTATCCAAGGATAAGTACACCTTTGTAAAATAAATAATAAATGCAAACTTTTTGCAGGTAAAAAAAAAAAATGTATTACTGTATTTCTTTTTACTAGGAGCCTACAAAGCATTGCGCTCGCGGTCAGCAGACGGGTGCAATGCAGGGCTCTTGTAGATTGTCAGTGTGAGCTGTCTGCTTGTACCTTGTTACACACTGACAGGAGGCATCAATGCTCAGCAGTTTAGGCCTTGGGTTTGTACAGAGTACATATCTCACAACTGTTTACTATACTGTACCTACTTTCTTTCTCTCTGGAGGGTATGATGTATGGTGGTTCTTGCACTGTTGCTAGCCTTGTCATCCCGCTCTTCCAAGTGCATTTGTATGTGGTAATACACGATATATGATGACCAGTTAATTCTGTCTTTGTCGAGTTTGTTAAACCATATCTTTTACCTCAGACTTGTCCTGGGCCTATTAAATCTATATGCTTCTTAACTGGTGTGTCGGTGATTGTTGGGTCCAGGTACAGGACGGGTCATCACTGGGAGTAGCCTGAGCATATGCAGTGTTTCCACATGATATGTCTTATCAGGAGATAAGAGGGGGGCACTGGAAGAAGGGGAGGATCAGAGAAATTAGGATCAAACAACATATATTTTTTTTCTAAATATATTGGAAATATATTTCTCTTCCATTTGGGCGACTTTAGCCAGCAAACACAAATGAAAAATACTGAGCCACCTGGCTCTCTGGTCAGCAGTACCACTGGTTGTTTTGGTCTGCCAGACCACTTGCTATTCAGACTCTCTCTCAGCCTAGGTGACAGCACCTTGCTGTTCAGGCTCAGAGAGCCTCTTGACAGGCATTTCCCAATATCTTCAGCTTGCATACAACAGAGACTTCTGGATTCTCTCCAGCCCCCCTGGACTCACTGGCCTCTGCAGCTTCCTTCTCCCCCCAGATCCTCTCTTTGTCTCCCAGACTCTCTGAGCTGCCCAGACTTTCCCAGTCTTGTGCCCAGAATCCCCTTCACACCTTCTACTGCTTTCACCAGTCCATCATTATAAGGGCTGTGTGCACCAGGGCACACACTCTGCAGGTTGTCCACATTACCCAGACACTGGGTTACAGATTCTGTTCTGACCAAGAAGCCTAGGGATCTCCTAACTACAGAGCCCCATCCGGAAATACAAAGGTCTGGAGAAACCTGCAGAAACAGTTTTCTCCACTCAAAATCTATGTTCTGTAGCCCTGAAGTCAGCAGACATACAAACTATGTGTCTTTTTCCTGGTCATCTCCATAGTGACAGGGCCTCGCACTGTCACAAGGTGTAAAAATGAACAATTTTTTTCAGAATTTATCATGCGAGCCATTGTTTGGGAAGATTAAATCTTCTGTTTGTTGAATGTCATTCACCTTGGCATGCCACATAGCTATTGTGGGAACGTATTGCTCTTTCCATAAGTCTGGGCTATAGCTTCTGGCTGCACTGATCAAATGTGGTATGACCAATCATTTATATGTCAACCATGGAATATTATGGTGGTGCAAAACAAAGAAGGCAGGGTCCATTGGATTTCAAAATCTGTTCATCTATGTAATTTATGCGACCAAGACTTGCATTGATTTTAAGAGCATCTGCACCATGTAAGACGTGTATTTTAAATTATTGTTACCCCACTCTGCATAATGCATGAGCAAATAAAGGTAACTGAAGTGAAGTTTATTCAAGTTTAAATGTGTATTGAAAGCATTTGCTCTATACTTAGGTGTGTAAGGGCCTTTATAAGACATGCAGGATAATATATATTTAGGAGGCTTGCCTTCTTTTCTAGGATGTACTGTATATACCTCTTTCTACTTACAGCAAAGACTTGGGAAGACAAACTCCACAAAAGGTGAACATGTATTTATCTGCATCATAAAATATATGACAACAAATAGACCAACATACTCAAAACAGCATTATACAGTTAGATACCTTTACAGAGTCTGGGTATTATTTAAAAAAAACCCTGGAACATGCAAGAGCCAACAGGGAATTAATAAAATGTAACATGCCACACCAAATTAACAGAGAGATGCTCTCCACAAAAGTAAACATGTATTTATATCTCAAATTAATGTATTTTTTTTTAACAGGTTGTGTACAACAATCTTACAATAAGAATTCATTATTTGAAACTGGAAGGAGATAGATGGCTGTGCATAAGCATCAGTCTCATGCTACACACTCACAAAGTGTTGTATGCCACTTTGATTAATTTGATGCAAGAAGCTCCACATGGGTCTGCAAATAGAACTTTGCACAAGTATTTTTTTTACTTTTATTTTAAAATTAGTGTTTTTTACTTCCTGCCTTTTTGAGGCTCTGGTGATGCAACCAGAGCCTTATAGATGCATCCAGGGAAGTTCATGTCACTTGTTTCAGAAGGCAGACCCAGAAATCTTGGCAGAGTACTTGGAAGTAAAGGGAGATGTATTCATCTGCCTTTAGTGAAAATTGCCACCATGAGAAGAAAGGGGAGAATTACAAGCCTGCTGTTATCTATAAGGATCTGTTTGTAGATTGCCATTACAACACATTTCTAAAGGTGCCTTTGTTATAATTTTTATGATAAGGATGAATTTCTTCTTTAATATGATTTTTAAGTAATGTACATGAGGAATGTAACATGAAATAAAAAACATGTGTCAAGCTATTTCTTTTGATTCACTTTAATGGTGCTTAAAAGTCAAAACTGGTAAATTAATTTGTACAGAAAGTACCACTATTCAATATATGAATAAGAGCAAAATTATACAAACACAGCAACATTGTATCTTCAGGTGGTAACCAGTAAGTCTGCATGTATTTGGTTTCAATTTCTTAACATTTAAATTAAGGTTTTTTAGGCCCTTTTAGGGTTCATGTTGGCTGCCATTATCATGATCATGCTACGTGATGTTATTCATTCCAAGCTGACCGATGTCACATTCAGGCTGTCTGGTGAAATGCTCATTTCCAGGCTGGCTAATGGTAAAAATGAGGAGACCTTTATAGAGGTTCTCGAGTCCACTGTTATAATCTGTGATAGCTAAAATTCCTTGGAAAAGGCCAGAAAAATGACATTTATCCTCAAAAACTTTGGGGGAAGTGTCATCCATGAAAAAAATATTTTTTCCTATTCCAGCGACTCCATTAATTATTGCCTCTAGGTGGCACAGGAGGTGCTCTCCAATTGTGACTAGAAGAAGGTGTCTGGGACCTAGGACACAAAAAAAGATATCATTGAGATACATTTTTGAATGCTTAAACCCACCAGGTACATTTAAAGTTTAACTTAAGGCAAAAAAATACACATTAGAGATTTCTGCAGTACATGCACATTGCTCCATCGTTTGCCCCTTTGAAGACCCTGCAAGTAAAATAAAAATACCCCTATCTTTTTGAAGTTCAATCAGCTCTAAATATCTCAAGGTAATTTGCCTTCTCTAAATGAAAAATTGTTAGAAAAGGTGTCAGCTCTTCCCTGTTGTCTTTTGCTAAACTACAGAATCTTTCTCCCTCTTCACAACACATTACAGCGGCACAGAAAATGATACCATCTTCTCTCCCTGGAGCACATTCTGTCCAAGAGAGAGGAGAAAGCAGATCCACATGAGTCTAAGCAGCACACTTACACAGTAAAAACCACTGCTAGGTCACATTTAACCCCCCCTCCCCCCGTTAACCCTTTCACTGCCCTATCACCAGTGTCATTATTACAATGTACAGATTTTTTTACTGACCACTGTATTAGTGTCACGGGCGACTTCAGATAGCATTAGCGGCAGTTAGCGTCCCTCTCAGATAGTGTCAGTTTGCCCGACACTACATCATTCATCACATTTACCCCTTTGATTGCCAGGAACATGTTCACATACATAATAAATCTCCATTGCTAGTATAGTGTCTGAACGGATCAATATCGTTGATCAGAACAGAACTATACCAGCGTTCACTATAGTACAGTGTCCCCAAAAATGCAGTGTTAGCAGGATAAGCCCTGACGCCTACCAGCACCTGTGTTTAGCCCCTATGCTTAACCTCCCCCTTCTAGCACCAGTAAGTGTAGTGTCAGTAGATCACTGTCAATAGATACATTGCACACAAAACTGCAGAGTTAGCAAGGTCAGGCCTGATCTCTGCTAGCACTAGCAGGTAAACTGTTTTGTAGTGGTTCAAGTAGTCCCTGTCAGCCAGGTGCTCTTTTTCTCGTGAGTTGCACTAGGTACCTATACATTTAGTGGCCAAAATGTCCAACAAAAGCTACACTAGTGAAGAGACCTACAGAATTCTGAGCATGTCAGATGAGAGCGAAGGTCAAGCCTCACTGACAGAATCAGGCTCAGAATACGAACCTGTAGAGAGCAGCAACACCCTGACAGATCACTCAGACAAAAGAGTAGAGGTCCTTGAGAAGGTCAGGCGTACCCGACCCCATTTCCAGGTTGCTGAGGTGCTACAATTGCATGATGAGTCTCATAGGCAGCAGAGTGCCAGTAGTAGTGCTGCTCTAACTTTTGGTGAACTGGCAAGCATCAGTGGCCTAGTACATCCTGGTCTTTTACATACCAGCATTGCAGTATCACTTGGTGACGTGGAGAGTCCCATAAGTGCAGTATAACATGGTGCAGTCGCTAGCACAAGTAGTGTCCCACAGCCACCAAGGATTCAAACACAGGCCCGTAGAGCCCATAGTGTCCTTCCAGATGAGCTTGCAAATCTTGATTGGCAGCCTACAAATTCTGCAACACCCGTACTTCCCCCTTTTACTGCCCAACCCGTAATTCAAGTGGAAACAGCAAATGTAACTATACTCCCCTTGATTTTTTGGAGCTGTTTTTCACAGAAGATCTGTATGGATTGATTGTGGATCAAAGCAATTTATATGCACAACAATTTATCACTGGAAACCCAAATTCAAATATTGCCAGACCATTTGCATGGAAACCTACTACCGTTTTCAAATTTAAAGTTTTTGTGGGCCTAACCCTCAACATGGGCATTACTAAAAAGAATTATTTGCGGTTGTATTGGTCCACAGACCCGTTTCATCATATGTCCGTGTTCTGTGCTGCCATGGCCAGGCATAGATATGAGAATATAATGCTATTTATGCATTTCAATGACAACACATTCTGTCGTAAATCACCTTAACTAGAAATTTTCAGATGTGTACAATCCCCAGCAAAACATGCGTTTATGAGTCCCTCATTAATTTTTCTGGCTGTCTCGCATTCAAACAATTTCTCCCCAGCAAGCGTGCCAGATATGGGGTCAAAATTTATATGACCTGTGAGAGGCAAACCGGCTATGCATGTAATTTTTGGATTTATGAGGGAAAAGATAGCCACATGGAGCCCCCCGGATGCCCAGACTACATGAGGAGCAGTGGCAAGATAGTTTGGGACTTGGTGTCATCTTTTTCCCATATGTGGTACCATACCATACCATCGTGGATTACGTGGATCATTTTTATACAAGCATGCCACTATTTAGACATTTGTACAATCTTGGAATTGGCGCATGTGGCACCGCACGACCTAATCACTGGGGCATCCCCAACAGCTTGTAGATACCCAAGTGGGAGAAAGCCTGCTTGAAAAACGACAAATTGCTCACAGTGAAGTGGAAGGGCAAACGTGATGTTTACGTCCTGTCTTCAATTTACACAGCCACGACCATCCAAGTTTTCAAGGCAGCTGGTGTTGTTGAGAAGCCCCTTTGTGTCCACAACTATAACCTTAACATGGGAGGGGTGAACTTCAACGACCAGATGATGAAGCCATACTTAGTTTCCCATAAAGCCAAAAATTTCAGGAAGTGATCATCATCACGACCCTTTTGTATCCAGAAGGTGCTGTGGCACAAACCCCCAACCCAGATGCAGTGAGCTGGCTGCATGAGAGGCATTTTCCTCATGCCATTCCTGGTACCTCAACCCAAAAGTCATCCCAAAAAAGAAGTTGTGTCTGTAACAGACAAGGATTTAGTTGTGATACCTGCTTTTTTTGTCCCTCCTGTTCTGGCCAACCTGATCTCTGCCTCAAGGACTGCTTCCGTCGCTACGACACTCTAGTGGAGTGTTAATATAGGGTACAGCATGGCAGAGTCTAACAGGGTCTCAAAAGATGTTAGGTAGTCAGTAAATTCCAGTATCTATACCATGGTTTGTAGATGCTATAACTTTCACACAAACCAATTAATATACACTTATTGGGATTTTTTTTTTACCAAAGACATGTAGCAAAATTTTATATTTTTTATAACAGAAATGAGAAAATAAAGTTTTTAAAAATTTTCAGTCTTTTTTTGTTTATAGGGCAAAAAATAAAAACCCCAGGAGGTGATCAAATACCACCAACAGAAACCTCTATTTGTGAAAAAAAAGCACCTACATTTCGGCTGGGTACAGCGTTGCATGACTGCGCAATTACCAGCTGAAATAGCACAGTGCCGAATGGCAAAAATGGCCTGGTCAGGAAGGGGGGTAAATCTTCCAGAGGGCAAGTGGTTAAACACCATCAGATAACACAAGCAGAGTGAAAAGGACAGCTTTGAATTTCTGACAGGATCAACAGGTATTTTTTGCACTTACAGTTTCAAAAAGATTAACAAAATGCTTTCAATGATGTATTTAACAGACCAAGAGGGAACAAATAGGAGATGTTTGCTGTTAGGGTTTTCATATACTGTAAAGCTGTATTAATCACATGCACAAAACATTTATTTATTGCAGTTCACCAATCTTCAAATGTGGTGGCTGCATTAGGTTTCTCTTTATTTTCCTTTTTTTCACCTGGTGATCTGGCCAGAAACATACTTCCTGTCTTAGTGTGTCTCCACTCTGGATGGAGGAGTATCAGAGATACCTTTGGACAGCAGCACTGTCAATCTGGGTGGGGGGGGGGAGGCTTGGGTAGGTTAGATGCTCCAGCAGATTTCGATGTACTTGACTGATGAATTAAAGCTGAGCTCCATCTAGCAATGTTTGAGCAGTTACAGCAAAATTTTTTTTACCTTTGGGGATAAAAGTTTTGCATAAATGAATAATCAATGACTGTTGTAAGAATCCTGTCAGTGTTAAATGGTTTCTCTAAAACCTCCAACTGCCACTTTTCCTGGACAGCTTGGTCTGTTAAAAGAAGTTGAAAAATAACAGACTGACTGGCAGGGTCACAAGGTGAAAATAAAGGAAAATAGCCTAAAAATTAAAACTAATTCGGCCACCACATCTAGGAATTGGTAAGGTTAGTTAGAATACTTACCTGCCTGTTCGCAGCATCCCCCTGTATGTAAACTGAGCTGCGCATGCATACCTCAGCTTACAGCAGCCAACCCGATCCCTGTGTGGCAGACTCATGGCCTCCTGCACATGCATAGGAGTGATGTCATCCTGCACCAGCCAATGAAGATTAGTGAAAAATTAGCACGAAGATGCCAGAGAGGGACAGGGGCCATTGGAGGAAAAGTAAGTATAAGCTGCCTTTAGTTCTTCTTAGGGAAAGAGGAGTGCCAGGAAAGCCAGTGGCATGACACTAATGATCATTCTAGAATCTGGAATTCTCATCACCATTTTAAAGATTGCTATCTTCCAACTGACCACCGATGTAAGGGGAAGTTTTCTCATTGATCCCCAATGAATTGGTTTTGGTAAGGGTTCCTCTGGGGTAAAAAGTTTGGGAAAGGATGCTCTAAAGTTGGGTTTCAATTGCTTTCAGATTAACACCCACTGGTTGTTTACATTAGAGAGCTGGCAGCTTGCCCTGATCCTGTTCAGAAAAAAACAGTGCCTCTGTAGTAAACTTTGAAAATTCATTTCTTCACAATGCTTAGGGATACAGGGATGAATAAGGGTGTGTTTTAAGCTGGCACAGGTTTGCTTTAAAGTGCAATTCCATTCACATTTTATTTTAGTTATGGACATAGGGTTAGATCCTCTGTTTTTCTTTCTTTCTGAGGTTTCATCGAGATTCCACCTTGTCTCCTGCCCCAGTATGAACTTTATGGCCAGGACAGTTGGTGTGGAATAATCTCCAGTAGGTGGACACAGACAGCAATAAAAAAAAGGTTTTGGCGGCTATTTTTTATTGCCGTCTGTGTCTTGTTGACAACAATGTCTGCCCAATGGGCACACAGCATAACTAACATGAACAATTTAATGGATCCACTCTGTGGCAGCCCTTTCTTACATATATTAAACAAAATGATGTTGAATGATTAAAGATGAAAAAAAGATCTTCAGAAGCCTACCAGAAACCATTTTTTTTTATAAAGTATTATTTTACCCAAAGAGTAGTTGATACTCTGAATAGACTTCCAGCAAAGGTAGTGAGTCTATCAACAGCAAGTGGATTCAAACATGCTTGGGACATAAATAGATAAAATGGATAGAGAAAAGAATCACCCCCTTTAAAATAATCATATTTAGTTGCTTTGCAGCCTGAAATGAAGACAGACACCGTTTTTGTTTTATCCAGCTCTATTTACTCCAAGTGAAAGATATAACACCAAGATGTCAGAAAAGGTTTTAAAAAATTCAAAAACAGAATCACTGAATTGGGAAAAAGATCACCTCCCTCCTAAAAATGACTCAATCAGATGTAGCTAATGACCTTCTCAATGGCACACAAAGCCATTTTACTTTCAACTGTGAGCAACTGTGGTCATTTTGATTTGATATAAATATATGTCTGTTTTATGATTTTTTTTCTTACACTTACAGGAAATGATCTGTTTGTTGTTTGTCTTTGAAACAGAGATCAGGTTATGTTTGAATGTTTGAGTGGACTTCTCAAAAAAATGTCTTGGTAACAACTTACACAAGCTATCTTCTGCAACAATGAGAACTTAGATACCATTGTTATATGTGGGGCTTTTCTATTGTTCTACATTTAATTATGTAACTGAAAGCATCAAGTTAATCAATGGTTAACAATACCTTGACCTTCTGACATATATGACCTATGGCATGTATGATACAACAAAGCTATCTAGAGGTCCAACTGGAGAATGTTTCTCCCATTGAAACACAGTTTTCCAAAAAGACCACACCCATGTGGGATGGTAAAACTTTCCAAATATAAAGGCCTACAACAGAAACTGAAAAGGATGACTTTAGGATGACTTAACAACAAGGAAGATCTCTGACAGAAGAAGAAGACATCTTTGCCCAATCTTCTGCAACTGCTGTAGAGTGAGCCTGGGTCCTCATTGCCTAAGGAGATCGTGAACCCACTCTAACTTGAGTTAAGTAACCTTTCAGCATATTTCCATTGTATACAGACTTGCTTATTTGCTAGGATGTAGGTAGCATTTTGCGTGTTGTATGTATATCTGCCAGTTCTGTACTTGTTTTTATATAATTGTCATAGATTCTATGTACAGCATTTTCATTCAGTAAAACACATTAACACACTAAAGAGGTCAAAGTTTCCTTGACTTATACAGCACAGTAATCTTAACTAGACACCAAGCAAAAAAATAGCTGAGCATGAAAAGAGCTTTCCTGGAGCATTTTAGTTCCTGGTAGTGCAGAATCACTGAGTTGGAAAAAGGATCACCCCCTTGTGTCAGTATTTTGTTGAACCACCTTTTGCTTTAATTGCAGCCTAAAGTCTGTTGGAATATGTCTCTACAAAATTTGTAGATCTAGACTTTGCAGTATTTACCCATCTTCTTTGCAGAACTGCTCATGTTCAGTTAAATTTGATGGTGACTGTTTGTGGACTGCAGTCGTAAAGTCATTCCACGGATTTTCAGTGGGGCTTAAGTCTGGGCTCTGATTAGGCTATGCAAGGACATTCAACTTTTTCTCCTTCAACCTATGTCATGTTGGAAGGTAAACCTTCTTCCCATTGACAACCCTTTGATACTGTTGACCACACAACCCTTCTCAATAAACTCCACTCCCTTGGCCTCAAAGATTCTGCTCTTTTCTGGTTCTCCAATCTATCACAAAGCTCCTTCAGTGTTACCTATAACTATGTCTCTTCCTCCTCACTTCCTCTTACTGTAGGGGTCCCCCAAGGCTCTATTCTTGGACCCCTTCTCTTCGCTATCTACACCTCCTCTCTTGGTCACTTGATACCCTCCCAGAGCTTCCAATACCACCTGTATACCTATGACATCCAAAGCTATCTCTCTACTCCTCACCTCACTCCTTCAGTCTCCTCTCGCATTACTAACTTACTAACTGACATATCGAAATGGATGTCACACTATTTCCCCAAACTAAGTCTCTCTAAAACTGAGCTGGTAATATTGCCCCCCCCCCCCCACTCACTTGTGCACTCCTACATGACTTTTCTATCAAAATCAATAACACAACTATCAGTCCCTCCCCTCATGACAGGGTGCTAGGTGTAATCCTAAACTCTGGCCTATCCTTTCAGCCCCAAATCCAGTCACTTCCAAGAGCTTGTAGACTTCACCTCTGTAACGAGTTTGTAGACTTCACCTCTGTAACATCTCTAGATCGTGCCCTTTTTAAACTAATGAAACCACCAAGTTACTCATTAATTTCCTTGTTATCTCTTGCCTTGACTATTGTACCTCCCTGCTCATCGGCCTACTTTTCTATAGGCTATCCCCTTTTCCATAGGTTATCCTCTCTTCAGTCTATTATCATGAATGCTTCTGCCAGACTCATCTACCTTGCCATCAGTGTCTGCCACCCCAGTCTTCCAATCCCTCCACTGGCTTTCGATTGCTTAGTGAATTGAATGCAATATATTTATAACAACATACAAAGCCATCCACAACTCTGCCCTGAGCCACATCACCAATCTTGTCTCCAAATATCACCCAAACCATTCTCTCCACTCCTCCCAAGAGCTTCCTGCTCTAAAGCTCCCTTGTCTCCTCCTCTCATGTCTGTCTCCAGAACTTCCCCTGATCCTCTCCCATCCTCTGGAATGCTCTACCTCATTCTGTCCAGCTATCTCCTACTGAAAACCCATCTTTTCATGCCTCCAACAACTGAACTTTTAACTCTTCCATCAGCTCATCCCCCAAAGTTATAACCTTTTGTACCATTTGCACCATCCTATTAGATTGTAAGCTCCAAGCAAATACAGCACAAGCGACCATATTTTGGGCGTGAACATACAGTGCCATATCCTATATACATATGTTCAAAAATTCAGAACCAACAGATTCCGTTAATTAAAAGAGACTTAAAGGCACCGTACAAGAATTTGCAGTAAAGACACAATTAAGAAAATCAAAATACAGAAAATGTATTAGTCACAATTCATTGTCAAAACCATACAAAATTATGTATCGTACTCTCCCTCTAATAAGTATTTTGCAATAATTAATGCAGCACTTTGACACTCAAAAAAGTCCATATGCAGTCCATATTGTAAACTGGTGCTTGGTGTCATTATACTATTGCATTATTTGGGATCCAGGGCCGAAGACCGCTGCTTCTTCAGGGGAAGAACACGAGAGTATCACAATAGTAAAAACACATGAGGAGACATCAAGCATGTTCAGTGCTCCAACCCACCAGAGGCAAAGACAATTCCAACTCCTTCCCAACCAAATGTAGGGAATGGCATCAAATTACTAAACCACACAGGTAGGAGACTGAAGCAGCAAATAGCGCAACACCCCCAGGCAGTCAAACTGTTTTACAGTCCAGCATACCAGTATCCAGCATTTCCAAATAATGCAACAGTATAAGGACACCAAGTGCCAGTATACAATATGGACTGTTTATGGATTTTTTTGAGTCTCAAAGTGCTGAATTAATTATTGCAAAATACTTACTAAAGGGAGAATATGATATGTGATTTTGTATGGTTTCGATAATGCATTGTGATTATCAAATTGTGTGTATTTGAATTTTCTTAATTGTGTCTTTGCTGCCTATTCTTCTATGGTGCTTTTAAAGTTCCTTTCAATGATAGGAATTTGTTGGTTTCTAATTTTTTAATCGATTGTAAGCACTTAAACAGTCATGGACAAAAATTTTGGCACCCCTCCATTTCTGTCAGATAATGCACCACTTCGCCCAGAAAATTGTTGCAATTACAAATGTTTAGTCATTCTCATGTTTATTTATTTCTTTGTATTGGTATGACACAAAAAAAGTGGAGAAAAAAAAAAGCCAGATTTGACACATTCCACACAAAACCCCAAAAATGGACTGAACAAAATTGTAAGAAATAATTGCATTCCAAGTTTGGGATGCTCCTGTATTTTGTAATTAAATTCACCTGTGTCAATTAACAGGTGCTGACAATACTAAAAAATAACACTGACAACCAGTTAAAATGGTGAAAAACTGACTCAACTTTTATGTTGTGTGTCTCTGTGTGCCACATGGAGCATGGAGAAGAGAAAGAGCAGCAAATTGTCTGAGGATTTGAGAACAAAAATTGTGGAAAAGCATGGACAATCTCAAAGTTACAAGTCTATTTCCAGATTAATCTTCCTGTGTCCACTGTGCACAACATTGTCAAGAAGTATACAGCCCATGGCACTGTAGCTAATCTCCATGGACGTGGATGAAAGAGAAAATTGACCAAAGATTGCCACAAAGGATTGTTCGAATGGTGGCTAAAGAACCTTGATCAACTTCCAGATGAATTCAAGCTGACCTTCAGGCACAGGGTACAACTGTATCAACTCGCAGTATACGTCACCATCTGAATGAAAAGGGTCCCTACAGTCAAACGTGGTGGAGGTTTACAGATGTTTTGGAGTTGCTCTGCTGCTTCAGGCACTGGATGTCTTCATCGTGTGCATGGCATTATGAAATCTGAAGACTACCAGAGAATTCTGGGGTGCAATGTAGGGCCCAGTGTCAGAAACTTCAGTCAGAGGTCATGAGTCTAACAGCAGGACAATGACCCAAAGCACACGTCAAACAGCACCCAGAAATGGTTTCAGACAAAGCGCTGGAGAGTACTGAACTGGCCAGCAATGAGTCCAGATCTCAATACCATAGAGCACCCTTGGAGAGATCTCAAAACAGCAGTTGGGAAAAGAAACCCTTCCAATCTGAGAGTCCTGGAGCAGCTGGTGAAAGAAGAGTGGTCTACAATTCCAATAGAGAGGTGTAAGAATTTATGGTTACAGGAAGCAATTAATTTCAGTTATATTTTTCAAGGGGTGTGCTACCAAATATTAAATTAAAGATGCCAATAATTTTGTCCTATCCATTTTTGGAGTTGTGTGGAATGTGACAGATTTTGATTTTTGTTTCTCCACTTTTTTTGTCATACCGAATAACCGAATTTACAAATAAAAGAAGTAAATATGAGAATGCCTAAACATTTGTAATTGCAACAATTTTCTGGGCGAAGTGGTGCATTATCTGACAGAAATGCATGGGTGCTATTATTTTTGGCCATGACTGTATGAGCAGGGCCCTCTTAACCCTCTTGTATTTTATTGTAATGTAACTGTACTATCTCCTTTTACATTGTCAGGTGCTGCACAAACCTTTGACACTATAACTCCTGTAAAATAATAATCATAGAAAATTAGCACACAAAAAAATCATCGAGTTTTGATTTAGATTGGATTAATCCAGCAGTGGAAAGTATGGAAGCTGCCATTTCTGTTCCCCAATTCTGAAAATACTAGATGTCTCTCTGACAAGCTGATCCTCTGGCATCAATAAATTCAAAGACAATGGGGTTGATTTACTAAAGGCAAACAGACTGTTCACTTTTCAAGTACAGTTGCACTCATTTTTCCCAGAGCTTAGTGAATGTGATGAAGCTTCAATTTGTAAAGAATACCCAATCGGGTTGAAGAAAAAGAAAAAATAAACAGCATTTCTGCTTGTACATGATTGGATGATGGAAAACAGCAGAGTTTCAACAAATTCACCAAGCTCTGGGGAAAATTATTGCAACTGCAAAGTGCACAGCCTATTAGCCTTCAGTAAATCAACCCCAACGATTCAGAACATAAATGCAGGTAAGTTTTGACTTTACTGCCTACATACCTGTTTCAGGTCTGTGACTCAGAAAGTATTTAGCTAAGGATAGCCATGCAGGCTAGCATTTTAAAAATCAGCAATGGTAGCCTCATTACTTTTTTCCATACAGATCTTTTTTTGAAATTACACAGCTTTACCTTTTAGTACTCTGGTTTTGTATCCTTGGTGGCCTTGGAGGAGGTCTTTGTCTTGGCAGGGAAGCGTGCCGAGGATTGCATCTTGGAGGCTCCTCTGATGACTCATCTGGTAACTCCTCCTACAATATTAAACATAATTCTACCTTCATTTTTTTGTAGAAGGGCTTATGAACACAGCTGTAAGGGGGCTGTACAGCATCCAGATTGTCCATAAAAATTTTCCCCACAACTGCTGCCTGTAGCTTTCCAATTAATAGATGCAGCTGTATGCTGTTAAGAGTTAGGGGTTGTTTAAAGCACCTGCATGTGCACAAACGTATGCTCCAAATAAGTACTATATGTGTTCTCATGTCTGGGCAAGTGCTTTATGCAACGCCTGATGCATACCCACGTACATCTGCATTTTCTAACTGCTCTCTGTGGATGCCTGAACATAGCATTCCTGGAGACATTTATATGGAGGCTCTGGATTCTGTCTAAGCCTTAAGTCTTTTAATTGGTGTACATGTATATCCATAGTTCTAAAATGCTTTGAAACATATGTAGAGACAATGAATGGATACACAATATTTAGGTACGTTTAATAAGCAGTTGCAAATGCAATCATCATGTGAAAACTAAGCAGTCCATGACAGTCAATTACATTTCACCTATTATCAGCTCACAGAATTCAAAATAATGATTCCTAGTTGGTTAGAAAGAGGTTTTATGCAAAATGGCTTGGAAAAAAGTTTCTCTTGAAATCCATTGAGGGTTACCTTTAGGTTATTCTGCTGCCTACTAGAGAATTGGATGCTGGCAAGCTAAAAAAAAACTGTAGGCCAGTCCAGGATAACCCCTCTGGCTAAAATCTTGCTTCAATTTTGCATAACCATATACACAATGCGGTGGGACTTGTTGTCCAAAAGCAGTGCAACTATGGGATTGGGCAATACAGCAAACAAATTCTAACAGAACCAAGTAAAAACAACAGAGTGCTGAGGACTACCTGCAGCTCAAAGAGCCACTTGAAGAACCTTATACCTGAACCTGGCATCAGTTGAGGCTGTAATATACACCTAGTAGAACTCCAAGAACATGTGAACAGAAGACCACATGATCACCTTGAAAATATGGCAAATGGTTACTTAATGCTGAAGAGCTCAAGAAGCACTCACAATTCCAGTAGAGTGGTTCCTGACAGGAAAGGGTGAGACACGATCCTTGAGACCGTAAGCTTGGATGATGGTTTTCCTGAGCCACCTAGATATTATTAGACCTTACGAGAAGTAAATTCCTAGCTTTTGGCATGGTATGAAATAGAGACTCAGATGCCCTGTGTCTTAGAACCTGGGCTTCAGCAGCCATGCCGATAATGCCAACAACCGTAAAGCTGGATGGGAAATCACTCATTGGATAGAAGAACCTGATGATCAGGCAGGGCCCATGGAGAGCCTGACAGGAGTATTACCAAGCTGATGTACTGCATCCACCCAAGTGAATGTGGAGCAACAAGGACATCACAATGTCCTCCAGCTTGATCCTGAGAAGCAGACAAGAAAGAAGTTTCAGAGGAGGAAAGGCAAATCTCACTGATCCCACTGGTTCCATGCTGAAGGTTGCAGTACACTACTGCAGTGGTATTGTGGGACTGTATCCTGATCAGATGACCTTCCAGCAGGATGGTCTAAACTGGCAGAGATATCCAAAGTGCCCAAAGTTCCAGGATGTTGATCGAGAGATGTGTCTCCTCTGACAACAAAGTCCTCTGCACTGACAGGGCGCCCAGCACTCCTTCTCCAGCCTGACAGGCTAGCATCCTTCATGAGATCTTCCAGAAGACAAAAAGGGCTTTTCCGGGCCAGGGACAACCTGGTTTACAGTGCCATATAAATTCTTCTGTCCAGGGACCTATTTGACTTGTCTTGTGATGACACAATGTTGTGCTGTAGAAGACTGGAGTGAAACTGGACAAATAGGGCTACCTCAAAGGAGGCTACAATCAGGCCCAAGATTCTTACGCAAAAACAGTCAGACATCTCCTTGAATGGAGATCTAGAATCTGAGTTCAGAAATTCAGACCTTTCTCCTGAGGAAAAAACACCTTGGCCTGAGCTGTTTCCAAGACTAGACCCATATAGCCCAAACAATGAGTTGGCTCCAGCTCCAATTTCTGAAGGTTTGGGATTCATCCAAACCACTGTCAAAGCCCTGTTGTCCAACAGAGCCTATGCTGACTGTTTTCCACAATCGAGATGCCATGTAAGAGCAGTAGGGCTCATACTGGGACCACTTGAGGTGACAACAAGAGGCGAACAAGCAGACTTAAGAACGAGTACTGTTTAATCATCCTATAGGTGGAAGTATGAGGTACAAGGCGTCCTGTGTCCCTCAATGAGTGAGACAGAAAATGTACAACATAATTCCACCCAAATCATACATTTCACTCTGAAAACATGTCAGCCACTTACATATCTGCAAGGCTTTAGAAGACACTTTCACATCTGAAAGGCTTCAGGGGACACTTGCATATCTTCAGGGCTTCAGCAAGGCCATTTGTCAGTCGATGTTCTTGGAGCACCTCACAGCAAAGGTCATTTTTATGTTATCTAGCTTTTTGTTGCAAAAAGAACTAAACCCCCTTTTCTATGCACCATTCAATCTCACCTCCTCAATTTTAACATTAGGTAAACAGTCTGTATGTACTTTAAATTATAAATTCACCTTTAGGAACATGTTAAATGTTTCACCTGTTTTTAGGGTGGAACATATAACATGTTCCCGTTCCTGCAGTTGCTCCCTGATCCCCCACCTCTGACAGTGGGCTATGGATCTTCTCCCTGTACTTGCAGTCACAATTTGAAAAGAATGAAGTCATGCGGGCTACACCCACACGGCTGCAACACAGAGATCTGTGAATGAATGAACTACAAGTACTGAGATCCTTTGCAGCTGATGGCCTGTGCTACTAGGGAGCTGTTGAGAGCTCTAAGTAATTCATTGATTAATCCTGTCATTATATAACTGCCTGCCCATATGAGGTAAGAGCAGACAGCTTACACTGTAAGTCTGCAGGATTGCGAGTGCAATGCTTTACAGGCTCTTACAAAAAGAAATAGTAAATGCACATTTTTCTATCTGCAACAAAA